>NC_057360.1:51871797-52187214 GCF_016509475.1 Prionailurus bengalensis
ACAGACTATAGGATAAAACCTAAAATATGAACAAAATGCATGTTTTGATCTGAATAGAAGTTATAGAAATTACAGATCCCCTCTCCAAGTAAAAGAAATATAATCATGTAGCTACCCAAAAAGTTAGTGATGACAAGCAATAATAATCCATAATTTTCTCAAATATCATATCCTTCTCACTTTATAAAACACTGAGAAGCTAAAATATACTTTAATCTAGCTTAAATATACCATGTGTGGCCAAAGCTAACAATCAAAACTTACTGCTAGTTCTACTTATTTTAGGCCAAGTTGACTAAGGTATATTTTACATTAAAATGCATCCATTTATTTATTTTTTTTATCTTTTAAAGGTTTTTTTTATTATGTATTTTTTTCAATATATGAAATCTATTGTCAAATTGGTTTCCATATAACACCCAGTGCTCATCCCAAAAGGTGAATGTACATTTCAACAAACTTTGACAAATTCATGCACCTGTGTAAGCACCACACATTAAAATACAGAAAATTCCATCACCTCCAAAAGTTCCTTGAGTGCCTCCACCTCCAGTCCCAGGTAGCCAATCCCATGTTTTTTGTTTTTTGTTTTTGTTTTTGTTTTTGTTTTGTTTTGTTTGACTAAAGATTAGACTTCTTTCCTAGAATTTCTTACAAATGAAATAATTCTATATATCTGTATACTCTTTTGTGTCAGGATTCTTATACAGTATGTTTTGACAATTATCCATATTACATTAAAAAGTAGTTAAAATGGTTTTATTAGTAAGCATATTCTATTAAATGGATATGCCTCAATTGGTTTATTCATTTAGCTATTAGTAGATATTTGATTTGTTACCAGATCTTGGCTATTATGAATAAATCTGCTACAAACATTGTGTACAAGTCTTTGAATAAAGATAAGTTTTTCTTTTTCTTTTGTAAATACCCACTACGGAGATTGTTTGCTCAGATAGTATGTTTAATTTTATAAGAAAATGGCAAACTATTTTCCAAAATGGCTTTAACATTTTACATTCCTACCATTAACATACAGTAGTTCCAGTGGTTGGTTGTTCCGTATCATTGCTCCAAACAGATGTTCACAGTTTTGTTTTTGCTTTTGTTTTAGAATTTTAGTTATTCCAGTAGATGTGTAGAGGTAACTAATAATGTATGGCTTTGAGCATTTTATCATGTGCTTAATGGTCATTTCTATTCCTTCTGTTGTATTCCGTTCAAATACCTGTCCATTTTCTATTGGGTTGTTCCATTTTTTTCTAATTATTAAGCGTAAGAGTTTTCTATATATTCTGAATAAATATTTTTAGTAGTATGTTTTGCAAATATTTTCTCTCAGTCCATGGCTGGTTTTGAATTTTCATAACAATGTGTTTCTAAAAGCAGACTTCTAATTTGTCAATTTTCTTTTGACTTTTATAGTCTGAGTTTTTATATCCTAAGGAATCTTTGCTACTCTTCTGAGGCCAAAGAGGTTCCTATCTTTTCTTCTAAAATTTAATAGATTTACTTCTACTTTAAATTTACAATCTATTTAAATTACCTGGCTATGTTTAAACATGCTAAATTAAGTTGCTAAATGTATAAACAGATTAGAAAATTACACAGAATTTTGACAAATTTTGAAAGGTGAAACTGATTTCAAATTTCACAATATCATTAGGATTCCTGGGATAAATATACAAAAAATATTTTAAGAATGTTCAAATCTTTACTGTTCCAATAAAACCCATTCATGTAAGGAAAATGTTACTGAACAGAGATTGCATTATTATTTACAATTCAATAAATCCTAGCTCATAAAAAAAAGTATTTTGGAGAAATAAATACGGTAGCTAAAGCATGAATTCTATAGGGAAAAAAGGGGGGTGAGGAGTTTAAAGTTCAGGTCAGTCAGCGTGTCTACCATTAATTATATTTATAGTTTATTTTATGTGTAAATAGAAACCAAAAAAAAAACCCAGAAAAATTCAAATTTTCAGATGTTACAAATTAATTTAAGCTGATACTCTTTTTAATAATGATTTAAGATAAACCATTCTTGGGGTGCCTGGGTGGCTCAGTCAGTTAAGTGTCTGACTCTTGTTTTTGGCTCAGGCCATGATCTCACAGTTTGTGATTCTGAGCCCCACATAGGGCTCCGCACTGTCAGTGTGGAGCCTGCTTGGGATATTCTCTCTCTGTCTCTCTCAAAAAAAAAAAAAAAATTACATATATATATGTATATATATATATATGTATATATATATGTTATATATATAACACACATATATATACATATATACACACATACACACACCTATACACAAATAAACTTTTAAAAAATGTTAAAAAGGATAATCAAACCATTCTCATTTTGCTTTCAGTTCCCCTACCTGCATAATATAACTACATCAAAGAGTATCAAACTTAAAGTTTTGAACAAGTAAAAAATACCAGAAGGTTTAAAACTTCATCATTGCATTCACTAAACATATGGCATTCCTTAAATCTATCAAGCACTATTCCAGGGGCAAGGCAAACAGCAGTTAAAAGCAAACAAACAAAAAACCCAAAATTCCACTCATTGTGGAGCTCACACTCTAGATGATACGGGGCTCAAAATCTGTTCTTCAAATATGTCACAATTGATAATACTTTTTAAAAACATTACCTTCCTTCATAAATATTGCGTTAAAATACACACATACACAATTTTTCAATACAGATATTTCAAAGCATTAATGCTAAAAATTGATAACAATATGTTTTAAATTATTAATTATAAATCCAAAAATTGTAATCCATTCTCCAGTGCCTAAAATAATTTAACTACAAAGTAAAAGTGCTTATATTAAGTTTGATATATGAAAGTTAATTAGCACTTATATAATGAAAAATTAAGATACATTTTATATTTTAATAGTACTGTCAATTTGTTCAGTTAAAAATGATAGATGCCCTCTTTTAAATATAATATGTATGAGTGGGATAAGATATTTAAAATTTTCTTAAACTAAGTTGATCTGTATTTCTCACGGATAGGTATTTTCTCCCAGATTTTTCTATATGTATTTCTCTGTTTGCTGTTATAACATTTTTATTAACCAAGAAATTAAATATTTCACTTCAAATGTAATCCACATCAGTATAGGATGTATCCATTTCTATTTCTTTTCTAAAATTGACGTATAACTTTGTGTCAGTTTAAGGTATACAATGTATTGCCATCATAGTGTTAGCTAATATCTAAATCTTTTCACATAATTATCATTTTGTGTTTGTGGTAACAAAACCTAAGATCTGGTCTCTTAGCAACTTTGAAATATGAAGTACATCACTGTTAAGTTTAATCTCAATGCTATGCATGAGGCCTCCACAACTTACTCATTTTCTAACTCCAAGTTTGTAGCCTTTGACCAGCACCTCCCATATTGCCTCACAGCCCCTGGTAACTACCACTCTATTATCTATTTCTACAAGTATTCATCTGTTAACCAATACTTAGATTGTTTCCATATCTTGGCTACTGCTGCAACAAATATGGACTACAGATATTTCTTTGATATCCTGTTGTCATTTTCTTTGGGTATATAGCCACAGATAGGATTGCTGGGTCATGTGGTGGTTCTATTTTTTTTTGAGGAACCTCTATAATGGCTGAACCGATTTACATTCTGATAAGAGCAATGAGATTTTCTAAACATAATATTTTGTTAATTGACATTAATTCCAATGTAGAAAATGAAAATAAGGGGCGCCTGGGTGGCGCAGTCGGTTGAGCGTCCGACTTCAGCCAGGTCACGATCTCGCGGTCCGGGAGTTCGAGCCCCGCGTCAGGCTCTGGGCTGATGGCTCAGAGCCTGGAGCCTGCTTCCGATTCTGTGTCTCCCTCTCTCTCTGCCCCTCCCCCGTTCATGCTCTGTCTCTCTCTGTCCCAAAAATAAATAAAAGTTGAAAAAAAAAATTTAAAAAAAAATAAAAAATAAATAAAAATAACATAGATACATAGGAATTCAGATTTGATGAGAGATACGATAGAAGATATACAAGAGCTAATATATTTAATAAAATATTAAGAAAAAAGAAAAGTTCGCAATATTAAGATAAAAATCTAATACTCTTTTTCTTTGTTATTTATATAATTTTTATGAAATTACATAATATACTCGTATTTTCATTTATGTTCACCAATAACATTCTATATCGCTTTAAGGCCCACTTAGTAAAATGAGATCATTAGTGTCTCTACTTTTTCATCACAAAATCTTCTTTCCACCTTCCAAATTTAGCAGTTAATGCTTTTACATTATAGAGATTTAGACTATGGTGCTTAAGTTTTCATTGCTTCAACAGTGTCTATTTCGTGCTGCCCATTGTGCAAAGTATATAAAATGGGGAATGACAAAGTTTCACAAATATGAACCTTTAATGAGACTGTCAAGGATTCAAACCATTTTATATTTTTTCAACAGTTAAGTATTTGCATATTTCCCTATGTTTTCTATGGTTTTGATATGCTTCTGATTAATGGATAGATTAAAACCAAATTACAGTTTAGTCCAGTGCTAAAATATTAAGTTTTGCATGATGAAATGTCTGCTTGAATTTTATACCCATTATCAGTATTGGAATTTAAGGGTTTCTTTTTTAAAAAAAATTTTTAAAGTTGGGTTTTGAGAGGGAGAGACAGAGAGAGAGAAAGCAAACAAGGGAGGGGCAGAGAGAGAGGGAGACAGAGGATCTGAAGCAGGCTCCTAGCTGAGAGTTGAGATTCCAATGTGGGACTTGAACCCACGACTGTGAGATCATCTCCTGAGCCAAAGTTGGATGCATTAATCGACTGAGCCACCCAGGCACCCTATGGGAATTTAAGGGTTTCAAAATAAAAACTATTCTTTCAGATTAAAGTTGGTTATTATTAGAGATCCCTTGCATTCATATATCACATTGTTAATTATAATAATTGACTATTGAATAATTTGAAACTTAAAAAGGAAAAGGAAATCTAGCACCAACTTTATCTGCATATCTAGCAATATGATCTTATTATTATGTGGGAGAAAGTGATATTATACAGGTACTAATAACCTCAGTTCATGAATACATTCATTTGTTCATGAATAAAAAGGGGTGGGAGAGGTACACAAGATCAGAGTGGTCTAACATTCAAAACACCTGCTGGGTCATGCCATGTACTTTTCTAAATAAGTTCAACATTCAGAAAGCTATAGAAGATTGGTTCTCCCAAAAACTTGCTGCTGAGGCAGCTAACCATAATGAGCACAGAAATCTTCAGGGATATTAAGAGGAATTACTTATCCAGCTGACCAAATGCACCAGCATAAATGAAAGCTTAAAATCTAAATGGTAATTCCACATAAGACCAAAGTAAAAATTTTATCCAGAAAGATTTTAAATATATAAACTAACTTTGAGGCAGAACAACATTTCTAAAGCTTTAAACAGAATAATTTTACAGAAAGAAAAATGACAGATGGATCCAGAATTTCAGAAAGGTTACAATGGAATCTTTCCAGCGTCTATAGAAAATCATAGCCAAAAATTAAAAAAAACAAAGTGAAATAAAAAGAGAGAATACATCCTTGGTAGCCATGAAAAGAGAAAATTATGGAAAATGAAATAGTTTCCTACAGGGACTGACGAATGCACAATTTTGAATCCATGCTGTTTCCTAGATATTAAAACTAAATATAGTATGTGTGCTCTAGTGCATCAGAGATAATATATCACAGTGTGAAGTTTCAAGATGATTATGTGTATTCAGCTGTTTTTTTTTTTTTTCTGGATATTGCTATGCCTTTGCTTTTTTCATTATCTGAGAGAACGAAAGGCTGTTTTTAGGAACTAGCAAAAAAAAAAAAAAAAAGTAAAGCAATCCAGGTGACACCATAATGAAATGTGCAGCAAAGTAAAAATCCCATATTGGAAAGCAGGCTGCTTTTCAGACCCAGGACTGATTATGTTGTCGGATGACTAAATACTCCAGGGTAGTTCACTCCAGCAGCGGGGGTGTAGTCCAAATCGCTCATGCGCCAGTTCAGCCATATGATATCATTTCTGCCTGATTTAAGACAACCTACTAACCCAAACCCTTACTCTGAGTTAAAGTAATACAGATATATCAGCAGGAAAGGAAGTAAGGTATTACAGGTATATACATTTAAGGAAAAAGGAATACCAAAGAATTACTTGGTATGACGAAAATATTATGATACTGTGCTATGAATCCTTCAACTGCCCCAAATAGCATTATGAAAATATTTAAAACTAAATATTTGTTTCCTCCATGACTTATAAAAGTAAAATGACAGAATTTTCTCTAAGCCAACTTAACAAGGGGAGATTTAAAAAAAATGGTCCAGGTGTTTAATAATAATATAACCTATTATTTTTAGTAAACCTATTATTTTTAAGTAAAATGAATGCATAAAAGGCAATTTAGTAATGGAAATATGATGCTAATTAACTTTCAAATAACACACTTTTAAGCATAATTTTCTTACTCAGGCACACATACCGAAGCAGAAATTTTAGTTTTCCATGATCATGGACAGAAGCTTATTATTAATATGTTTTTCCTTTTCTCAGTCTTGTCCATGAGACAGAATTCAAGGCTCATGCTGAGACTATGCAATATTGTTCCCTGCAAGAACCGATTTTGTTCTGCCTCAGAGGCAATATGTTTTTATGCTTAATTTTGCCCTGGGTAACCACAATGCTTGTTTATGTCCTTAAAATGTCTTTTAAAGAAATTGATTTCCATGAATCATCAATAAATCATGCTTCCAAATCTAATTCTCTCAGTTATGAGCTGAGGAAAAAATTTACATTTTCTTGCTCTATCACATGTTTATTAATCATGATTAAGCAGTAGCATTTAATCACGTGGGGGAGATATGCAAATATATCTCTCTTCATATTTCAGCATTACTTTAATTATATGCTTTTATTTAAAGTTTTGTCACTAGCATAGGATCAGTTTAGCTCTAAGTATAAAAAAATTACACTTACAGCATAACAAAATCATGAAGCTAATTTTTTTCTTTTGAACAAATAACAGAATAAAACAAAGCTGTTTCCAAAACAGTGGAAGAAAGGACCAGCTCCAGCAGGAGAAATAAAAACAAAATCCATTGTCCATCATTAATGGTTTACAACATTGTTATATTAATTTTCATAGTTCACAAAACAGTGGGGCACTAGAGAGAAAATCTATATGTCAGAGTAAATGATATAATAAAGTTGTCAAAATCTGCATTTTGAAGATAAAAAATTAGAGAGGTACCATGAAGTAAAGTTGCCCATGTCCAAGTCGAAAAAAAATCATTAGATATTTAGATATTTAGCAATATTAAAAAAGGCAGAATGATGAATAATTTCTACATAAAAATTTTCCTCCATTTAAAGGAAAGAAAAGAGGGGCGCCTGGGTGGCGCAGTCGGTTAAGCGTCCGACTTCAGCCAGGTCACGATCTCGCGGTCCGTGAGTTCGAGCCCCGCGTCGGGCTCTGGGCTGATGGCTCGGAGCCTGGAGCCTGTTTCCGATTCTGTGTCTCCCTCTCTCTCTGCCCCTCCCCCATTCATGCTCTGTCTCTCTCTGTCCCAAAAATAAATAAAAAACGATGAAAAAAAAATTTAAAAAAAAAAAAAAAAAGGAAAGAAAAGAGTATGAATATATAAGAAGTGAAAAAATAGAATGAAAAAAATAGAACAGCTATTTTGTTATTTTTAAAATGTGTTCAGTATTCATCTGAATATCAAATGCTTTCAAAGATATTTTACTGTTTTTCAAAAATGTATATGCTCATAAAAATTAAGTATATAACCAGAGATGACTCATTTTTGAACATCCCACTAAACATTATTATTCCTTGTTTTCATAAAAATCAATAAACATATATATATATTGATGTAATTAATCTGCCAAAAAATGATACATGATATTTTGTAAACTGTCTTTACAATTCATCAAATTTTCCATGGTCATTTTCCAACAGATATTTTCCTGCATCATTATTTATATTGTTTCAGTGACATTCAAAAGGATATGTTTATGTTTTTTTCTTAGCAATATCCTACTGATGAGCAATGCATTTTCCCCAGTTTTGCTATTAAAAATACCTTAAAATAAAACAATTATTTAATATTTACTAAGGATTTGACTTTGACCTCATGACTGACTTCTATGGTCATGCTTGTAACCTTGTCATGACAAAAAACAACGAGCTTTCCAAAATTTCAATTTCAAACATCACACTCACTGTCCACCATATTATATGTTTCTAGCAAATGTTCTTCAGAATTCTGGCCACAATATTTTATCCCCACCAAGATTTAAAACCCATTGATCTACCTTCTTATGGTGTTCCACCCCAGGTATTACCTCCTTCGTGTGTTTTAATTCTACGAGCAATCAGCATGGAAACAGTGGCCTGCATTTGACTCTGCTTCCTTATGTACTTATACTTCCTTGGTAAATCTACTATGCTGGTTTAATCCAACTCTCTTGCTTTTCCAAGCCTCCATGCATGAAGCTGAACATGGCTGGAGGAAGGCACAAACCCATTCTCACCTGTTTCAGTCGATAATCATGATAGAAACCATAAACAGATTCATCATAATGTCTGATATTACTCTTAGTCTATTTTCTTTCCTCTCTCATAGGCAACTTTCACTTTTTTCTCCTTAAACCGTAAAAAACTCCTCTTGCCATCTATAGCTAAAACAGCAGAGTGCTCCCTTCATCTGGAAAATTGAAGCAATCAGAAAAGTTGTTCCACAAGCTTCTACCACATCAATACTTTAAATCATCAGTAGTCATGTACCCATCTTTTCTGCAATTACTGGGACCTTATTGTTTAAACTCTAAACTAGATTCCTTCTCCTCTTCCCTACTCAAGGGCCTTGCTCCTACAATTTGATTTGCTCCCTCCTTTCTCTACAAAAAGCAAACAATGAAAAAAAAACAACCAAACAACCACCACTACATTGCCCAATTTCTCTTCCTGGCAATACAGTAAAATTCTTTACTTGCTATCTCCAATCTATAGTTGCTAACTCTGATTTTTCTTTCCCAATTCTCTTACCCCAGTCGAGTTTCTTCCTCATGACTATTTTTAAATCACTCTTGCCAAAGCTGCCGATGATCCTCAAGTTGCTAAATTCAGTAATTTCACAATGTCGCAGGAATTACTTTTTTGCTTTATATATATATATATATATATATATATATATATATATATATATATATATTATCACAGCTTCCAGGATCCTAGTCAACTGACTTTTCTCCTTCGCTTTTGGAAACTCTTTCTCAGTGTATTTTTCAGTTTTTAGATTATCCCACTTTTTAAATGTCAAATGACCTAAACGTTAATGTTTTACCCAGTCTCTTTTCTATATATACTTATTCCATAGGTGATTTTAATCAGCATTATGGAATGAAACAATTCCCATGTTAACGACTCACATATGCATACCTTCAGGCCAGACCCCTCTCCTAAACTCTAAGTATTATATTTGACTACTTCAATGCCTAATACACACCACATGTAAACACTGAGCTCTTAGTATTCCAATCTCCCAATCTAACTCCTCCTAGAGTCATTGCATCTGAGTTAATGCCAACCACATGGTTCCAGTTGTTTAGACCAAAACAAAGGTCATCTTTCATCCTCTCTTTCATTCTCTACATCTAGTGTAAATCTAGTAAATCCAGATGACAATATCCTATAAAATGTATCTGGAATTTCACCATTTTTATTCTGCACACTGTCTTCATCCTCCTCTAAAAAACTTGAATCTCTCTTTTTAAATTTTTTTTTAATGTTTATTTATTTTGAAGAAGAAAGAGAGAGAGTGAGCAGGGGGAGGGGCAGAGAGAGAGTGAGACAGAGAATCTGAAGTGGGCTCCAGGCTCTGACCAGACAGGACAGAGCCCAATGCCAGGCTCGAACTAAGGAGCCATGAGATTATGACCTGAGCCGAAGTCAAGCGCTTAACCAACTGGGCCACCCAGGCACCCCAAACTTGAATCTCTGACTACATTATTGCAGTAGGCTTTTACCCAGACTTCTGTCTTAGCTTCCTGATCCTTCTTGACATAGCTGTCAGAATTTTAATGTGTAACTCAAAAATGGAATCATGTTTTTATTTTCTTTACACACTCTCATGACCTTATATAACCCTCGTAGTTAAAAAAAAAAAAAAAAAAAAAAAAAAAAGTAGTTATGAGACCCTACTTGGCCCAGGTCCTCATCACCACAACAATCTCCTCTCCTATTATTTCCATCCTTGTTCATTCTACTTCCACGATCCCAGCCTCCTTCTCACTGTTTCTTGAGAACACTGGGTACGCTCCATCTTAAGCGGCATGTCTTACAGATCTTTATTCAAAAATTCATATTCTCGGTTACATTTCCCACTGTTACTCTATCAAAAATTTCCACACATATCCCTAACTTATAGAATTATTCCTTCATGCTTCCTTTATCTTTATCCCTTGTCAATAATATAGTAATATATGTAGTGTATATGATTCCTATTTTTCCTGTATCTGACTTTACCATCTAGAATAACAACGCAGAAGAACATAGACTTTTTTCCTGTTTTGTTTACAACTGTTTCCTGAACTGTGGAAACAGTGCTAGACACATAGTGAATATGCAATTCAGTTTGAGTGAATAAATGGCTGTTTCCTGCATTAATTCCACTCTACTTTACATTAATTATTCTATAATATTAGCCCCAGAACTTATATCTCAGGTTTGTTAGAGAAGTTGGTAACAGATGTACTCTGGAAGGGTTATGTGGATGTTGAGAAATATAAATGTATAACAAATATAAAACCTTTACGAATTGGTGTTTTATGTTCTTGAAGCTTGGATGATGAATCACTGGGGCAATAACCAACATCAAAATCAAACAACAGACATCACTGAACACTCTACAGAGATACCAACATCTGAAAATCCAGGAGAGAATCCACTGGGCCAGTAAAATTATAGATAGAATTTCTGAGCTAAAGAGATAAACACAGAAAAGTATGGTGGGAAAGTAAAAAGTATATGGTTGCATGAAATTATCTCTTAAATGCATTAACATTTTTATTTTCCAAGTAGGTCATGTTTCCTAGAGTTGGCCTGGTTAAATCATAAAGGAAATTATATACCGCATGGAACAGAGGAATCCTTACATCCTTATTAGAGGAATATGTTTATTTTAGTCTTTTAATAACTACAACTTTTTTTTCACATTCAATTAAATATTTGATTAAGGAGAAGAGTCACACACATGCAAATGGAAAGTTCATTCTGTATATATAAAAGACATTAAAATGTATGCAGGGGGGAAATAAGTAATGAGGGATATAGTCTTCCTCTAAAGAGAGAAATGAAAATTTACTTCTTGATCTTTCCTTAGCACACATGTTGACAATGAAGAGAGAATAGTTCTACTTAAAATAGAATTCACTTTGGAACATAGAAGATTACTTAGTATGTATTATAAAGAGTCCCTGGATGGCGGGACTCTTAAGACTTGATTCAATAGCAGTAGTATACTTTTGGTTTATGCAACAGGAGAATTCCTTGGATAAAACTATTTGATGAAGATTGATTTAACAAGAACCATTAAGTGAAGAAAAGACTGGAGATAGGAAAAGCAGAAAATGTGGTCATCAACACATGAGACATGGGGAAATGCATACTGACTATAGTGTGAAACACAGAAAATGGACTGAGGGACAGGGAGAGGGAGGAATCAATTTGGCTTAGTAATTAGTTCATTATGGGACAAAAAGAGCTAGTAGTTACAGGTAACTTTAATTCTAAGTAACTTATCAAAACACAAGATACTTTGCTTTGTCTTGTTAAAGACACTATTAATAGTAACAATGTTAAAAATGAGATTATATGCAAATCACATTCACATACACATTACATTTTTATCTCAAAATATTCCCTTGATTTAATTAGTTCCATGCTCCAATGTGTTTCCAATAGAATTTTTAAAGAAATAACAATTTTATCTAATGATATATATGTGCTTGAATTTTGTAGTTTCTCTGAAAGAGAACACAATTCTTCAAGATCATTCCCAAATGTATTGATTACATTTCCATATCTGATCAAATTGTAATAAGACATTTAGAAATTTAAGTGTCTTTTAAAGGAAAAAGTTTAAGTGAAAATTTGGTATATTTCTGTTTCCTAGTGAATAGAATACCTAGAGTTGCTTTCTTTCATGTAAAAGATGCCCTTTTCTCAGCTGTAAGCCTCCTTCTCAATTAGTGATTAAAAAGAGTCCTAGGGAGCCATCATTGTCCATACAAATCAAGTAACATAGCTTCTTATCCTTTTGAGACATGTTTTCTAATAAGTAACAAACCAAAATATTAAAGATATCACTTATTTTTTAAACTGTGTGTTTTATTTAGAATATAAAATCAGCCAATACAAACAATTCCCAGTCAATATCTAAAATAACCAGAATGAATTTCCTTTCAATGTTAATGGCATTATACACACCTGACAGTCTGACAGTTTCTGAGAACGTATCTTCAGTAAAAATATGAGTGTTGCTTTTGAGATAAGGATGCTTACATAATGTGCTAAATATGTAAAATGCATTATTTCACTAGTGTTTACTAATCTATTATTTAATTTCCCATACATCAGGGCACAGATTAAGTTTCTTCTTATACAATACCTTTTGTGCTTCATGGCTCCTCAACCTAAAACTATCTTCTCTAGGAACTTGGCATGACCCATTCCTTTCAGTGTTCCAGGTTAAATGTCACATCCCTAGAGAGGTCACAATCATCCACACTATTTAAACTTCTCAAACTCACATGTGTTATCAAATCACACATTCAGATATTTTATAAAATGAATTATAATATATATTTATATGTGTTTATATTCCCATTCTTATTATTTTTCTTCATTAGTAAAACATTTTTCCCCTTGAAGGCACACATACACAAATGCTCAACCCATTAACCCATTATCTTAGGCTCTACCTCCAAGGTATTTAAATATTGTTACTGAAAGCCAAAAATGTGAGTAATACTGAATTTCACAGCAATTTAGTATTTCTACTTTGGTCATATTTAAGTGAAATATCACTTTCACTTACAATAAAAAATCCCATATGTTCCTATTTTAATGTAAAATTTCTAATGCATTGATTTGTTTCCCCTCTTTGGCGCAGTGGGCTTTGCCTTAATTTTTCTGCTCCTAGAGTAGATTACAAACTAAACATAACCAACTACTCCATAAAGACTTCATTTCAAAGTGTGCCCTGGTTTAACTTGGAACCAAACCTGAATTAGAATTATCTATAACTCAATGGAAATTCAGTTCTACTCTCAGAAAAGTCACCAAAAGACATTCCCAATTTCACCTTCCCTTCGGCCTTGACAACCACTATTCTACTCTACTTCTATGAATTTGACTACTTTAGTTCTTCATGTAAGTGAACTCACACAGTATTTGTCCTTCTGTAACTGGCTTATTTCACACAGAATAATTTCCTCTAGGTTCCTCCATTTTGTCACACATGGGAAGATTCTTTTATTTTTTAAGGCTGGCTCTTATTCTATGTATCACATTGTTTTTATCCATTTACTCATCAGGGGACATTTATTTAGTTCCCATATTTTGGCTATTATGAATAATGCTGTAATAAATATGGGAGTGTAGGTATCTCTTCAAGGCCTTGATTTCAATTATTTTGGATATATGCCCAGAAGTGGGATTGCTACATCATATGCTAGTTGTATCTTTAACTCTTTGAGAAACTTCCAAACTGGTTTCCATAGAGGCTGCGCTACTATTTTACATTCCTAACAGTGGGTTTCCAATTTCTCCCCATCCTTGCCAAAACTTATTATCTCGTTGTTTTGTTGTTGTGGTTTTTTGTTTGTTTATTTTTTGATCATTGCCAGTCTCACAAGTATGAAATAATATCTCATTGTGCTTTTGGTTTGAATTTCCCTGATGATTAGTGATGTTGAATATCTTTTCATATATCTTTGGCTATTTGTTTTTCTCTGGAGAAATATTTATTCAAGTCCTTTGCCCATTTCAAAGCAATCTTGAGAAAAAACAAAGCTGGAAGGATCATATTTATGATTTCAAAATATATTGCAACACTGCAATAATTAAAACAGCATTATTCTGACATAAAAATAGATCTATGGAACAGAACAGATAGCTCAGAAACACACCCACTCATACACAGTCAACTGATCCTCAACAAGGTTTTCAAAAATACACAAAGTCAAAAAGGATGGTCTCTTCAACAAATGATTGTGGGAAAACTAAATTATCTACATGCAAAGAAATTAAGGTGGACCCTTATCTTATAAAATACCCACAAATGGTTTAAAGATTTAAACATTAGTCCTGAAACTATAAAATTCCTGGAAGAAACAGGAAAAAACTTTCAAGACCATGGTCCCGATGATGATATCTTGGATACGATACCAAAAGTACAAGCAACAAGAGCAAAAATAAACAAGTGGTCAAAGGAAATAATCAACAGAGTGAAAAGCAACTTACAAAATCAGAGAATATATATGCAAACAATATATCTGATAAAAATTCAATGTACAAAATATAAAAGGAACTCCTACAACTCAACAGCTAAAACTCCACCTCTTGATAACAGGAATTTTAAGGTATCTCTGGCCATTTCAAAACCATCACACATATATTTTCATATATATTCAGATACATATTCACATGCTATGCAATTTGGGCCAAATTTTCCTAGATTACACTATTTCTTCTGATGGTTTCTGGAACTAATAGTATTTATTTCTGAATTCCCTGACTGAGGACAAGAAAAAGATGGGAGATAATGTAGGGTGCCCATTTTTATAAGTATATTACATACATATTCATTCTAACATACAACTTAATCTTAAACTAGGTCTTAATCTTAAACTCATAGGAAAGTAATGAATGAAAACCTTTCTATCAAAATGATAGAATATGTTTGATGACACAATGCACTCAGAAAAAGTTACTTAATATTTTATAATACTTTATCTGGAGAATAAACTTACATGTATCTTTCACTGACTGCTCAGGGTTTTTTTGGAACTACAATGTTGTTACCTTGTTTTTCAATTTTTTTTTTTAATGTTTATTTACTTTAAAGAGAGAGAGAGAGAGAGAGAGAGAGAGCAAGCTGAGCTCTTTCTGGGGAGGGGCAGAAAGAGAGGGAAACAGAAGCAGGTTTCAGGCTCCTGGCTGTCAGCACAGAGATTGATGTGGGGCTCAAATTCACGAATCGTGAGATCATGACCTGAGCCGAAGTCGGATGCTTAATCGACTGAGCCACCCAGGCACCGCTGTTGCTACCCTTCAAAAATAATTTTAAACAGTAGAATAATAACACACTTTAGCATTTTCTAATTTTCTATTTTTAAATAGAAAACAAATAAACACAAAACAGATCTAACAAAATTTCACAGAAACTTCACAGATATACTTTGATATATATACTTCCCTCAAAATTGAGACAATGCTATGTCTAAGAAATACAAAATTTCTACATATGACAAAGGCTTTGACCCTCCAGGTTGACCACATAAAGGGATTAAGGTCTGCATCATCCTAGTCTCAGTTCTGCTGGAATTAATTCTGCTGACATTAAATGAATTTGCACTACCAGGGCTTGAGCAGTGACATCTGCCCTGTTTGGTTTACAGCAAGTTTTTCATGTCCTTTGTCACATTAAGTTGCTCCTCAGTTTTTAAGTTTAATCATCTGCATTTCCCTTGGAAATGTGATAATTTACCTTGGAAATGTGTGGAAATAATTATAATCATTAGGTTCTTTCACATTTTTCTTTCTTCCAGAAAGGTGCCATATATGAGGAAACACCCTAAGGTATTGTTCATAAAACGTAACTACTGGGAAAGTGGCATGTTAGATAAAGGGTAAAGCTGAATGCTTTTTTTCATTTATTTGTTATCTCCAGCTTTTCTTAATTTAAATACCTTAAATATTTTGTAGTGTTAGTCTATCTCAGGAACTAACATTTTTAACTGAATTTCATTGTCTTTATTTTCTTCTTGAACATAATTTTGAAATACTATAATACTGCACTATGATTTCTATACTGTTAAAATAATGTAACAAAAATGTGCCTGATTTTATAATTGTAAGTTACATGTATTCATTTTTAAGTAACATACTAAATTTCGATTTTCAATCATTTTTTTTAAACTTCTTAACGTTTTATTTTATTTTTTGAGAGACAGAGAAAGACAGAGCATGAGCAGGGGAGGGGCAGAGAGAGACACTGAATCAGAAGCAGGCTCCAGGCTCTGAGCTGTCAGCACAGGGCCTGATGTGGGGCTTGAACCCACAAATGCAAGATCATGACCTGAGTCGAAGTCAGATGCTCAACCGACTGAGTCACCCAGGTGACCCTTCAATTATTTTTTAATGCTGCTAAGTCAACATTGAGTTTTCCTCTTAATACCACTCTCTATATAAGAAAATATTAATTTAATAGCAAATCCAACTTGAGTACTTCAGTTGGTCTGAACTTTTCAACTTGTTCTTTCTAGAGTCTATGATTTCCTCTTTATTAAGAATCACTCATCAAAAAAATACTGACAGAAGGAAGGAAGGAAGGAAGGAAGGAAGGAAGGAAGGAAGGAAGAAACATTTGCAACCCTGAAATGGATTGGCTTCATTTGAAGGCTCAAAGTGAAAAATAC
The DNA here is from genome assembly GCF_016509475.1 of Prionailurus bengalensis. Classification (NCBI taxonomy): domain Eukaryota; kingdom Metazoa; phylum Chordata; class Mammalia; order Carnivora; family Felidae; genus Prionailurus; species Prionailurus bengalensis. The sequence continues at coordinate 51,888,544 of NC_057360.1, forward strand.
TTAGTAGCTTTGGGGCATGGTGTCCCCAACATCACTTCTGAATGAAGTATAACTTCTGTTTCCTGACTTCTAAATTAAAAAAATAAATTAAAAAATAAGTTTTGTTTTGTTTTGTTTTTTACTTATCCCCACCCCCAAATTAATAATGACTGACCTGAAAGCAATGTCATTACTGCATCCTACAAACTTTATCACTTATAGGGTTTTTGTTTTCTATTTAGAAATTGAAATATGAGTTGCATACTGACATCCAAATAAAACAATTAACTGAACGCTCATCAACTCAGGGTGATATTAGAGTAAGTCTCAGCATCTTGAACTATAATGGTAGGAAGGTGACATGAAATATTTTAACTGATAACAGAAAGTTGTTTCTAACTTATTTGAATACATAAATTGCTTTGAGTGGTGAGCAGTAAAGAAATTGCAGTTTGTCATGTTACTTTCCCAACATTTTAAATATTAACTGGTCTCATAAACTTTGCGTAGGAAATAATATATACTCCTTCTCTAATAAAACAAATTTGCAAGTCAATATAATTCCAACATTTTCAGAAGTTGAAGATTTATCTTAGTAGAGAATCAATTTTAGAAAAAATTACAAGATTTTTTTTTCTCATTAAATGCATGACTCATTAGTAAGGCAACATGAATTTAGGAACATTTCCTTCCCTAGAAATAATATGTAACACTTATTTTGGGGATGCTGTGCATACTTGTAGAAACTGTACTGTGCATAATTACACTGGGCATGCATATAAATTTTATAAATTTAATTTTAATTATCCTGTCAGCACTGTAAATTAATCAATGTTACCTCAATTTTTTATTGGTGAAATTCATGTCCAGAGTAAAAATATAACACCATCCTCTGAACCACCTTCAAGCTAAGGGCAAGTCTCTAGAGAAGGGCAAAGTTGTAAACCATTAGCCAACAAGCAACGTAGCAGTAGGACAGGGACAACAGCATGCTACTGATGGCATTATTTGGGAGGGAAACCAAAAGCCTTTACAAGGGGAGGAGAGAAAGCCACATTCAGTTTGTCATCCCTTCTGTAATCAGGCAATATATCCACTCAACCAAGATTTATTGAGAACCAACTATGGGTCAGCTACTATACTAGAAACCATGGATATACAGACTAAGAAATATAGTTTCTGCCCTGGAGGATTCTTCAGTGCAGTTGAGAAGTTTAGAGTACACAAATAATTACAACAAATTACAACAGTGAACTGAAATACTAAAGTAGAGGAATCTACAGATTTCTCTGGGGGCACAGACCATGTGGAAATTTCATCTTCCAATAGGTACATTTTCTCAGATCCTAATCCTTTAGTTTTCCAATTTCCTCCACTAACCTTTAACTTGTGTCTTTACATATTTTAGCTGTCTAAATAAAGGACCATCTCCTCTTTGCACATTGAATTAACATCTCTTTTAATTACAGTAGAGTAGCAAACCACAAACTTATCTCTTGAACACAATGCATGCATGGCTTAAAAAGAGGGTTCATTTTTTCCCTTAATTACCAGAAATTTTAATGCCTTTTCTAAAATATATCCCAATGTTCTTCTTCTGAATCCTTTTGAGAATATTTTAAAGGTAGCTATCTATGTTTTAATGAAACATTAAGAATTTATACATTTTATTTTCCAATAAAAAAGATGGCATATTAGTCTATGCCCCAAAGCCAAATACCAGTTAAAATACCTTAATTGCTGCGATAACAAGTAATATAGTGACTAATTTGTTTCTGTATCAAATCATTTAGTGTGGGTGCATACAATTTTAGAAATAACCACACTTTTGTACACAATTGACTGTGCTCTCTTACCATATTTCAAGTGATTACTTATGATTGTACATAAATGAATCAATGAGTTTTGTAGACTAAGTGACATACGGCAGCCCCAAACTATTCATATCATCCCTGATGTTTGTTCTGAATAGAAGATTTTGGAAATTAGAAGTTGGCAGTAAAATAAATATGAGAAATCATTTAAAGTAGTCCAGGCATCTCTTACATCTCACAGTACATGTTTTGACACTTGCTTGAACCTTTAACCTTTGTTTTACAAGACATTATTTAAACTGAATTTAACATGGAACATTTTTTGACAAAATGTCTAATTAAATATTCTTCAGAATCAGTGATCATGGGATACTTTTGGGATAGGTTATTCTAAAACAATTTTACTTTGTTTACTGTTTTCTATCCCTTGGAATTTCTATTTAAAACACATAATCAGTACCAGAAAATATAACCAGGAATCCAATCCAATCATCTATAGCATCCATGTTCTTTAAGTAAAATCATAGTTTTTCATCTTAGTTTTTCATATTAGTTGAGATACTACACAATGCAACCACAGTGCTAGCTGTGGGAATATATAAATACCGGTGAGAAACCTAGTCAATGAACCAAATCTAGTCACACCAATTTGTTCGCTTTGTCTTCAGTTGCTCAACAGTAGGACTGAGTACTTGCAATAGATACCGTATGGCCCACAAAGTCAAAAATATTTACTACCAAACCCTTCAGAAAAAAGTCTGTTGATACCAGATCGTGAATATTTAGGCATGGCTTCTATCTTCAGGATGGTTAACATCTAATGACTTTAATAAACCCTGAGAGGTGGCTTTTCATAATTTTGAGATTTGTGAATAAATAGATGATAGATAGATACAGATTTTTAGTTAGAAATTGTATCATAGATAGTTATAGATACGTATTTCTCATTCATGGTTCATGTTGATGTACACTCAGGCTGATATACACCTGGAGGTGTGTATTTTTAATGTATCAACAGATATTTCTAAACTCCTTTGGACAGTTCCAAATCAAAATGCTAACTAATGCCACATCTGTTATCTCTCAATCATTCTTAGATTTCAAGCTGTGTAATATTAATGAATAAAATATACGACCTTAAAACCATATCTACTTTGGGCCCATACCACCCAACCCTACTGCTGCTGTTACATTTTTCTTTAAACATTTTATTTATGTATTTATTGAGAAAGAGTGTGTATGAGTGAGAGGGGAAGGACAGAAGGGGAGAGAGGGAGAGGAAGAAGGGAGGGAGAGAATCCCAATCAGGTTCCACACTCAGCATGGAACCCAATACAGAGCTTGATCCCACAACCATGGGATTATGACCTGAGCAGAAATAGAGTCCAATGCTCGACCAAGTGAGCCACCCAAGCACCCCTTTTTCTTCTTTAAAAGCATATTCCCCAGACTAAATTATGAAAATATTTAGAGCAAGGACTGTGTTTTATTTTTGAATTTTTATTGTGTAGTATAATCATAAAGACTCCATGAATACTTTTAGAAAATTAATGGATTTGTGACAGATTCATCAGCTATGGATTAGTAACTAAAACTATTAACTTGGTTGGTATAAATTTAAATAATCTAGATGTGAAAGATTTGATATTATATTAATGCCCTCAGCCATTCATTTACTTTTCAGTAAAATGTATGGCAATCACTTTTGCATTATGTATCTAAAAACTGTAAGTCACTGCTAAAATTTGAAAAGATGAGAGAATTTTGCTGAAATGTAAACATTTTGCTTTGCCATATGTTTGCTAGTTGTGTTAATAGATTCAAATTAAACATTTAAAAATATCTGAATAAATTCCTTTCCTTTTTTTCCACTGACAGTTCCAAAAAAACAAAAATTAACTACGTTAACATAATAAAAACGTGTTAAAATGAATTACTGGAATCAGAAAAATTCACTGACATCTATACAAGGAAATAGCCAATCCTCCAAAAAAGAAAACTTTGAAATGAAAATTGAATTTTTCTTTCAAACATCTAGTTTCAAATGTCCAAAGGAGACAAAGAATCTTATAAAACAATGGTAATTTAAGGAATGTGTTATTAACACACGGTAATATATACTTTATATTATTCTCTATGCTACATTACAAAACAAAATAGAATATAGTTAAATAAAAATTTAGACTTTTAGATTTTAGATATTATAAAATACAATAATCAGGCATCTAGTTCTTATTTTTTAATTAAAATACTCACTATTACATAATAATTAAAATTGAGCTACATAAGGAAAACAAATGATACTAGGTTCCCAAGTCAAAAATATTCACAAGGGACACAATAGAAAGTTTCCTGAATACTAGGACAACAATTTTCTCCTAATACTTAAAGTTATTAATATAAAAAGGACATTTAAGCACCAGGACTATAGAATGTGTGTTGTTTCTAAGTGTTATCCCAAAACTGGGTATCCGGTATCCTGAAAATATACCTGGACATTATTCTCCATCCAGGAAATTTTAACTTACCTATCAATTTTTTAAGACCTTACATAGGGCAATAATCTGTCTAGGAATTACTATATTGTGTAATTCACTTCTCTTTTGAAATGTCATGATCTTTGAAGGTTAATTTTGTGCTGTGTCAGACACATGGTTAGGTATAGCAAACAGATCCAAAGGTGAACAATATTGTTATTGCCTCAAAGGAGCTCATCATAAATTGGGGATAAAACAATATATAAACAACATTATGGAAATATTTACTTAATGTTATATAACATCCTTTTGCTCTGTATCACTATCAAAAATAACTCTCCACATAATCTTTATCAAATTCTATACTGTAATATTCCTTACTACTTATTTCAACTCTAAATTAACATCAGTATAATTGTCTTCCTTGCAAGACTCTTCATTATGGCCTTTTGCACTGCCACTACTTAAAATAAGGACAAAGGGGTGCCTGGATGGCTCAGTCAGTTGAGCATCTCACTTGATTTCAGCTCAGGTCATGATCTCACAATGAGTTTGAGTCCCACATTGGGCTCTGAGCTGACAGTCCAAGAGCCTGCTTGAGATGCTCTCTCTCCTCTTCTCTCTGCCTCCCTCTCTCTCTCTCTTTCTCTCAAGTTAAATAAATAAATTAAAAAAAAATAGGGACAAAGTGTATTTTGCTCATTGATGTAGTCTGTACCCTACTACACAATGCCCAGCATAATAGTAAGAATTCTGTCCAAGAATTAAATCTCTGAGACACTAAGTCATCTTCATGCAAATAATTTATATCCCTTTTCTCACTTCATGTCCAAATTCCCACTTCCATCTTTGCAAATATAATTAACTTTAACATTACAACTCTATTTAATATCTCACATTCTTTTATGATTGTTGCCATATCTTTTATCTCTACATAAATTATGAATTCATCAGTGTGTGGCATATATCATTATTTCGGCTTTACTGTTATTGATGAGAAGTCAACAATAATTCTTACCATTGTTCACCTGTACAAAACATTTTTAGCTGTTGTTTTTTTTTTCCCCCCCTTCTGGTGGTTTTCAAGATTTTAATTAATTTTCTACAGTTTTGACTACTTTCCTCAATATTCTTATGATTATATTTATACCATTTGTGGTTTGCTCAGCTACTGTAATCTAAATGTAAGGTTTTAGCTTTTTATTTTCCAAAAAGTTTTCTCTGTCCCAATGTGTTATTTGGTATTGTCTCACTCAGGTCCCTCAAACTGTTCATTTTTCTTCAATCATTATCCTTATGTTCCTCAAATTGGTAATTGCTACAGATCTGTCTTCAATCTACTGCTCTTTTTTATGCCATCTATAATTTTAGTTAATTCCAGAATTTATTGTCTGTTCATTATTATTGTCTCTGCTTATGTGATGAGATTAGCATTTATAATTAATTCAGATCTTTTTCCTTTAATTATTTATAATGGATGCTTTAAATCTGTATTTGCTTAGTCTAACTTCTATACCATTTCAGATTTGTTTTTTATTGACTGCTTTCCCACAACTATGGATTACACATATATTTCTGTTCCTTTGTATGATCATTGATGGGGGTGGGGTAAGCAACAGCTTTATTGAGTTAATTAACATACCATATAATTAAACCATTTATTTAAAGTTAACAACACAGGGGCACCTGGGTGGCTCAGCTGGCTAAGTGTCTGACTTCAGCTCAGGTCATGATTTCACAGTTTGTAAGTTTGAGCCCCACGTCCGGCCCTGTGCTGACCAGAGCCTGGAGCCTGCTTGGATTCTGTCTCATTCTCTCTGCCCCTCCCCCACATGTGCTCTGTCTCTCAAAAATAAATAAATTAAAAAAATAAATAAAGTTAACAACACAAATTGTTTTTATTATATCCACAGAGTCATGCCATCACCGTAATCACTTTATTTTCATCACCCCCAAAAGAAACCGTGGACCCTTTAGCAGTCAGTCTGTTTTCCTTCACTACTCCACTTTTATTCTCTATAGATTTTCCTATTCTACACATTTAGTAAAAATAAAACCATACATGACCTCTTATGACTGGCTTTTTTCATTCAGCCTAATGTTTTTAAGGTTCATCCATGTTGTAATATACATCAATACTTCAATTTTTCTTTTTTTTTTTTTGGTGCCCCAAAAAAGGAGATATTACTTATTTTGCCAACTGACGTTATTAAATATGCCAAACCCCTACTATATAAATCTTAACTTTATAAAGACATTGTAACAGACACACACACACACAAAGTTAGGACATAATCCGTAATAAAGGGTTTCTAAAATTTTCTTAAATTAGGTTCCATGAAAAACAGCATTTTTTACGGTGGGCCATTACAAAATTCCCGTGACACGTGGTCATTCAGACCCCGTGGGGTCCCCCTTTCCTCATCTGTAAAAGGCAAGTTGGACTAGATAACTCATCCATTTCTCTATTCAAAAATAATAAAATAAATAAAATAAAATAAAATTCAGCCATTTTTCCATTCAAAAAATAAAATAAAAATTATGCACACACACGCACAGCATTATGGCTCTGGACAAATCTCTCATTTTATAGTCCATTATCAGTAAATTCCTATCTACTAGTTGTATTAATCCCAGACAGTGGACGGAGGCTAGGGTTGCAAAAGAAAGTTCAAGACCAAAGGCTGTATGGAGGTGGAGGGCCCGTGGGTGTGAGAGGGGCTGGTCTTTGTGTTTGAGGGTCTGGCTTCACAAAAAGACGTGGCATTGGCTAGGGGTCGGCCTGGCAGGGCAAGTGGGGGGCAAGGCTAACCCTCAGGCCAGGCAGCTGCAGGGGTCATGGGCTAAGGGTGGGGGATTTTACCTCTGAGATGAGCTGCTGTCTGGGCGTTTCCGGAGACAACCGAAGAGAGCCCCATCTGGTCGCGTGGAGGATCAGGGAGGCCAGCCCCGAGAGGAGACTTCAGCCAAAGTCTCAGCTGAAGGGTGCCCCACCGCAGGGAGGAGCCGGACTGCAGGCTGTTTTGGGGCAGAAATATTTGCAAAAGGCACCCTTAACGCCCCACAGACTCCATGGAATAACTGACTTCCTTTCCTTGGAGCTGTGACGCCTCTCCTCACCGCCACTCTGGCCGTCACACCTCTGCCTCACCCGCTCAGGGCAGGGAGCATCACCGTAGCTCAAAACTGGGTCTGAGAAGACCTTTCCCGCCAGCACAACTGCGTTTGCAAACAGACGCTCGCCTGAGCTCCCGCGAGATCTCTCCGCTCTGTTCCTTAGGCACGAAATGCGCAAGCGCAAAACTTGGAGGTCTTTTCCTTTTTGTGAATGAGGCTTCGTTTCACAGGTACTGGATATTTTCTTTATTCATCGGTTTATGGACAGTTGGATTGTTTCCACTTGCTGATGGTTAATCGTGATTATTATATTTACGAGCCTTCATATGGAAGTTTCTGTGAACTTATGTTTTTATTTCCTTGGGTAGATTCCTAGGAGTAGTATTGCTAGGTCATGTTAACTCCGTGTTTAATTTTTGAGGCACTGCCTATCTCTTTGTCAAAGGGACTGCATATTGTACATTCCTATCTGCAATGTATGAGGGTTTCAGTTTCTCCACATCTTCACTTGTTATCTGCCTTTTTTTTTTTTTTTTATCATAGCCATCCTACTGGGTGTGAAGTTATATCTCATTGTGGTTTTGGTTTGCATTTGCTGGCTAATGATTTTGAGCATCTTTTCTTGTTCTCATTGGCTTTTTGTATATCTATTTTTGAGAAATATCTATTCAGAACCTTTGTTCATTTTTTAAAGGAGTGTTTTGGTTTTTTATTAAGTTGTAAGAGTTCTTTATGTATTCTGAATACCCAGTTTCTTTTTTTTAATATTTATTTATTTTTGAGAGAGAGAGAGAGAGAGAGAGAGCGAGGAGGCAGGGGGAGGGGCAGCAAGAGAGAGGGAGACACAAAATCTGAAGTAGGCTCCAGGCTCTGAGCTGTCAGCACAGAACCCAAGGAAGATGAGGTGCTTGAATTCACGGACCAGAAAATCATGACATAAGCAGAAGTCGGACCCAACCAGGCACCCCCTGAATACAAGTTTCTTGTCAGAAATATGATTTATAAACATGTTCTCCCATTCAGTGGCTTGTCTTTTTAGTTTTTGGGGTTTTTAGAAGCACAGAAGTGTTTAATTTTGATGAAGTCCAACAGATTTTCTTTTTTTTTTTTTTCTGATACTTGTGCTTTTGGTGTCATATCTAAGAAACCATCGCCTACTCCAAGGTTATGAATATCTGCACTTGTTTTCTATTAAATATTATATACTTTTAGGGGCACCTGGGTGGTTCAGTAAGTTAGGCGTCCAACTTTGGCTCAGGTCATGATTTCACACTTTGTGCATTCAAGCCCTGCATCGGGTTCTGCAATAACAGTGCAGAGCCTGCTTGCGATTCTGTCTCTCTCCCTCCTTCTCTCTCTCTCCCTCCCTCTCTCTCTCTCTGCCCCTTCCCCACTTGCACAAATGCTCACTCTCTCTCTCAAAATAAATTTAATTTTTTTTCAAAACAAAATTAATGAAAAGTGTTATATAATTTTAGATAATATTATGTAACATTCTTTGATCCATTTTGATCTATATTTTGTATATGATGTGTGGCAGGAGTCCACTTCATTGTTTTCCATGTAGCTATCCAGTTGTCCCAGCAGTGTTTATTCAAAAGACAATTCTTTCCCTCACTTATCATTTTGGTGCCTTGGCTGATGATAGTTGTTTTTGTTTTGGCTGTAGTTGTTGTAGGATTCTTTACCTCAATATCAGGGTTCCTTGTTTCGCAGCTTCGAAGAATGAAGAGGTGGACACAAAATAAAATGAGCAGCAGGAAAAGGTTTATTAGAGTTTAAGTTTAAAAAGTAAGAATAGTATTAAAGCTTTCTTTGAAGAGAGGGGACATTGGAAAGTGAATACCCTGACTATGGACAAGGGACTTTATTTTATAGGATTTGGGTCTGTTCCTCCCTCCCCCCACCCCACTTTCTTGGGGTGATAACTGTAGGTGCTGAGTTGTTCATTTTTGTAGGAAACATGAGGGGAGAGGAGGTAGTGTCTGTTACATTCTTAAGAAAAACTTTAAGGCTGAGAGACCTTTTCTCATGATCAGACCTGAGGAAGTTGTTTTCATGGTCAGATATTCCCAGCACTGTTATAAAATATGTGTGCTTTCCTTCATTCAGGGACCTCAAGTCTTAACCTTTCCCACCCTACCTTCTTAACCCCATCTTTCCTTATCATATTGTTTTAAATAGTGGACATTGTGAATGCTATCTTGTAGAAATGCAGAATTCTGTTATCTTTTTCTAAGTATTTTTTATTTAAGGTGGCAGTTTAGTTATTGTTTAGTTATTTTTATTTAGTTAGTTTAGTTATTATTTAGACTTGTTTTCATACTTTGTTGATGTAGGCCCAAAGTGTTTTCCTAAGTCTCACTATTTGAGCACTCAAATTTCACAACCTTTCCCAAGGATTTTTTTTTCAGGACTTCGGTTTCAGCTTTGTTAGGATGTGATTCTTATTCTGAGGCCTTTCTGACATCTCAGCTACATGTTAAGGAGATCTCTCTAATGGTGGGGCCAGATGTCCACAGAAGCAGCTTTTTGCAACTTCCCCGTGACCAGAACTGCTTCATTGCTACTCAGCCCTTCCAAGGCTGGTATCTGGTAAAACTGTGTATATATTTCCCAGCCTTTGTACACCAGCATGAGCCTTCACCCTGACCTGTGGAGCTCCCACTGTACAGAGTGCTGCTGTCTCTGATGCTTCACCCCACAGATTCCAGCCACTTCACTCACCTCAAACTCTAATTACTCTCTCCTCAGTTTTGTGGGATTTCATTCTTTTTTAGGATCCCAACTCTATGGTTGAGTGGGAAGTTACCCATAGGTATGTAGCTGAGAATTTATGTGAAACTCAAACTGTAGAGTTTCCCTTACAGACATATCAGCACCAAATTCTGCCTGTTCCCATTGCCTGAAAACAATTGTCTTCTCTTACCATTCTTTATAGTGGGAGAGTTAATCTGAACACCAGTTACTCCATCATATAATGGATACGTTTAAAAAAAAATTTCTTTGGGGCGCCTGGGTGGCGCAGTCGGTTAACCGTCCGACTTCAGCCAGGTCACGATCTCGCAGTCCGTGAGTTCGAGCCCCGCGTCGGGCTCTGGGCTGATTGATGGCTCAGAGCCTGGAGCCTGTTTCCGATTCTGTGTCTCCCTCTCTCTCTGCCCCTCCCCCGTTCATGCTCTGTCTCTCTCTGTCCCAAAAATAAATAAACGTTGAAAAAAAAAATTAAAAAAAAAAACTTCTTTACAATGGGAATATATTTGTTTCATTTGTCTAAATACTCAGAATCACAAAATAATATTACTTATCCATAGTATTCATTCCATGACTCATTAGTGATACATGACGAAATCCTGGAAATTTTTAGTATCCTGGAAATTTTTATAATTCTGCATTGAAAAGAGACTTAGTACATTTTGTAAAATTGTAAGAGAGGATGATAATTCTGAAATGACCGTAAAAATTACAGCATACCTGTTTCAATAGCAAAAATCCAAGGAAAACTGAAAACTGCCTGCTGTAAATTAGCTGAATTATTTGAATGCAATTCAAATTACTAGAAATCACTTAGTAAAGAGTACAAATAATACTGTTACAAGAATGATAACAAGGGGGAAATTATTCTAAAGAAGTGGAATTCTCAGCTGGAGGAGATAATTAGGTAATGAATGGTTAATTGGTAGAGTAGGAAGTTGGTGTGTAGGTACATAAAAGTAGATTAAAAAGTCTCAAGAGAGACAAAGCAAGGGAGAAAGCAATTTAGCATATTAACCAGTATGCTTCCTCCACAATTCGTAGACATATGTTATAACCCAAGATATCAGAGGAAAACTGATCCCTCTCATTTATTCACTAAATGGTAAAAATATAGCATTAAGAAATTAATTAAATAGCTATTTAACTTGACCCTTAGCTCGTTAATACATAATACTATAATTTTAAAAGTAAAAGACTAGCACACTGAGGTTTAGAAAAAGGTAGCACTAAGTGGAACAAAACTACTAAAGGAAGGCAACCAGAAGATTCTTAAGACTAAACATGTATAGTCCACTAAACACTATAAGGCCACTACTGATCTCACCAGACATTGTACACAGTAGAAATAGCACATTGTCTAGTAGAATACAAAACATTCCCCTTTCCAATAACCCCTTCATGTAGTATTTTCTTATTTATGAGACACAGTAAATGGCCAAGTTGTTTGAAATTTTGCTTGCTGAGGTATGATCTGTGATCTCCCACAGACTTTAGTTTCTCTGAACTCTCTTTCAGGTGAAGGTGTTCATGACCAGACCTTTAGGCCTTGTCTACAAACTGACAGTCTGTTTGTAGGGTTATCAGAAAAAATACAACATTCTGGTTAAATTGTATTTTAGTTAAATAACCTTTGGAGGAATGGTATAAATGTGTCCTAAATATTACATGGGAGTAATGTAGTATATACAGTATTATAGCATAATAATTATACTATAAATTATTCATTATTCACTGTTTATCTGAAGTTCAAATTCACTGGATGTTCTGTAATTTTATTTGCTAAATCTAGTAAACATACCTATTGGATAAATGCATGCTGGTTTGGAAGGCAGCAGCCTGGAAGTTAAAACTGTAGGCCTAGAGAAATTAACCTTTGTTGGCTATGATTAATTTCTTCAACTTTAGAAGGGGATAATTGTAGTATCTGTTTAATTGCTTATTGAAATGATTAAAAGATTTACAGAAAGTGACTCCATAACAATGCCAAGACCTCACAAATAGTAAGCCCTCGAAAAATGTAAGTTATTTTTCATTCAAAGACACTTAAGAGAATACATATATATATCTTTCCAATATTCAAAGATTGTTTTCTCAACATATTACTTCTCTATTAAGATATTGAAGTTTCCCTTTCCATCATAACATTCCATGCAAAACTGTGTAATATTCATAATGTTTACCATACTTAATACTTATAAATAATTTTAGCCATTTGGATAAAACAACTTTATCAAAACTATGAAGACCCAATGTTCTAGGTCAGTTTTTAATCTCTATTCCATGTAAATTCATTGAACTATTAGCATATATCATTGTGTAACCCACAAATTTAAAATAATTATTTTTCAGTGTAGGTCACACATCTAGTAAAATACTGGTTTCATCTTATTATGTTGCCCTCAAGTCCGGCGTGTGTGTGTGTGTGTGTGTGTGTGTGTGTGTGTATGATGGAGAACTAAATGTAGTGTATCATAGACTGTAAAAACGAGCATTTGACTTTTTCAGCCTCTAGAATGAGAAATGGAAAAAGAGGAGCTGGAAATAGTTTTCAGATAATCAGTATCAACTGCCACAATCCTTTCTGCACATTCCCCTTCACACATGCCAACACCATAATCTTGTCCTCATTTGTGATTCTTCCTGTTTCCTCATACTTTACTATTATGATTCTTTTAAATTGACTTTACCAAATATACATATCTGAAATTTGTGGTTCTCTCACCCCCACTACAATAAGTTAGTTAAACCTTTCTTATTTTCTGCTTGGCTTTTAGTCCTAATTCCAGACTTAAACTTTTCCTAACCATTCTCCACATGAATGCCATAATGACTTTTTTTTTTTTAAATAAAATCTGATCCTGTAAGTCCCCCTGCCTACCCCTCTTTTGTGCTTCTTCAATACGTTCAAGATAAATTGCACATTCTAGATCCTGGCTTCTAAAACCTTCATAATTTTTTTCTTTGTTTTTTTCTGCAGACTTATTTATTATTTTACCACAAAGTCTTTCCTCCAACTATTCTTCCTTTTTCTTTTCATGTTGTCCAATATGTCATATCTTTGATTTATAGAAATTAAGTAAAATAGAAACAAGTTACATTTTGTGAATAATTAAAACCAATTTCAGGTCAGTAATGAGCAAGCTCATAGATTAACCTTCATGGATACTACTTCCCCCAACTTTTAAACATATTTACTCTCATTTTACAATTATAATTAACTTTATTCAACAAGAAATCTGGCCTTTGTTCTTGGTTCATGGGAAGTGACCTTTAAGCACTTGGAATATCATAATGAGAATGTCTAATAAGAATATCTTTGTTAGGGGTGCCTGGGTGGCTCAGCCAGTTAAGTGACTTCGGCTCAGGTCATCATCTTGCGGTTCATGAGTTCAAACTCCACATTGAGCTCACTGCTGTCAGCGCAGAGCCCGCTTGGGATCCTCTGTCTCCCTCTCCCCTCCCCTCTCTTCCTGTCCCTGGCTCATGCTCTCCCTCTCTCAAAAATAAATTAAAAAAAATTTTTTAATTAAAAAAAAAATGAATGTCTTTATTTACATTGGGATCTTGGGCTACAATAGGTAGTCTAGCATTGTGACTTATTGTCACACATATTAGTCCAGTCTCTGGAAGGACTGGAGGCTGAGGTCTGCAACATGCAGGATCAACCATAGCTCATGACAAAGCCCTAATAAAAATTCTTCCCTGGTTGGCAGTATTCTGCATATTGTCACTCATTGTTGCCAGGAAATTTAGTACTATCACTCTACTGGGAGAGAACAACTAGAAGCTCTGTGTGGGGAACCTTCCTGCACTCTGCCCTGTCTGATTTTAATCTTCATGCTTTCACTGTACTAAGCCATAACTGTGGATATGACAGCTTTCAGGGAGTGTGTAAGTTCTTCAAGTGAATTATCAAAACTAAAGGTAGTCTTGAAGATTCCCAGACTTGCAATCACTGTCAGAAGTGAGGGTGTTCTTAGGGACTTAACTCGACAATAAGTTCATTTTTTTTCTACAGAATATACATACATGTATGTTTCTGTATGTGTATGTATTAATTTATGTATATTTCCAATATTCAAAGAGTGTTTCCTCAAGATACTGCTTCTGTTTTAAGTGTGAAACTTTACTTTTCCATCCCATCCCTTATATACCAGACTTCAGTAACCCACTAATGCTAACTCCACATGAATACGATTGTGTGTTTATGTACAGTATATACCTACTAGATTATGAATCCCTAAGGGCTAGGACTCTAGCCTTTTCATCTTGGAATATTTACTTTTAAGCATCTGACACATTTACAGGCATACTTCAACTCTCTGTTGACTAAGTAAATGAATCTATAAATAATACCCTTAGAAAATACAAAAAAAAAGTAAGGTAAATTTTGCTTACATGACAAATAGGACATTAAAATCAAAATATTTGGGGGCGCCTGGGTGGCTCAGTCTGTTGAGCATCCAACTTTGGCTCAGGTCATGATCTCGCGGTCCGTGAGTTCAAGCCCCGCATCGGGCTCTGTGCTGACAGCTCAGAGCCTGGAGCCTGCTTCGGATTCTGTGTCTCCCTCTCTCTGCCCCTCCCCCACTCATGCTATGTCTCTCTCTCCCTCTCTGTGTCAAAAATAAATACACTTAAAAAAATAATAATAAAATAAAAAGATTTGAAGAATACAGTTTAAAAATTGAAAATTATGACACAGCTTGAGTTTTTCTGATATAGCCTCCAGTTTTCTTCTTAATCCTCATTGTATAATTACCAATAGTGAAGTTGTGAATAATTCAGGATGAAATTTAATATAAAACTCATGGTTTAAATGTTTTATTTCAGCTCTCTGATTGGAACAGTACTAAAGTTCACACTTCTATTGCCTTAATGCTTAAGAGAATCCTAAAATGAATCATTGATTTCCTGCTCTCAGTTATCCACATTGTTGTGTAATGCCTTCACCTTGAGTGTGAACAGATGTGATTTCCGTATAACCAATAGGATGTGGAAAAAGTCAAAGAATTTTGCAGAGGAAGAGTGGTCCCACTTATCTACAGGGTATACATTCCAGGATTCTCAGTGGATGCCTGAAACCATAGATAGTACCGAACCCTGTATATACTATAACATATACTATGTTTTTTTTTTCCTGTAAACACATGCCTGTGATAAAGTTTAATTCATAAATTGGCACAGTAAGAGATTAGTAATAGTAGATAATAATAAAATAGAGCAATTATAACAATAGCATGTAATAAAAGTTACGTGAATGTGGTCTGTCTCTGTCAAAATTTCTTACTGTACTGCGCTCCCCTTCTTTGTGTGATTATGTGAGATGATAAAATGCTTACATGATGAGATGAAGTGAGGTGAACGATGTAAGTATTTTGACATTGCATTAGGCTACAGTGACCTTTTCATGGTTGATCAGAAGAGGATCATCTGCTTCCAGATCACCTTTGACTTTGGGTAGCTGAAACTCTGGAAAGAGAGATCACAGATGAAGGGAAACTGTTATTAAAATCCCTACTCAGCTAATGTTCAGGAGAAGGGATATTTTTGGGTATGGGGTCCAGGCACTATCTGAAAGAAGTATCAAAACTGGAAATATGTGGGGCGCCTGGGTGGTGCAGTCGGTTGAGCGTCCGACTTCAGCCAGATCACGATCTCGCGGTCCGTGAGTTCAAGCCCCGCGTCGGGCTCTGGGCTGATGGCTCAGAGCCTGGAGCCTGTTTCCGATTCTGTGTCTCCCTCTCTCTGCCCCTCCCCCGTTCATGCTCTGTCTCTCTGTCCCAAAAATAAATAAAAAAAAAAAAAACGTGGAAAAAAAAAAACTGGAAATATGCTTTCCTGCTGGCCGTGAAGAAGTAAACATCACTCTGGTGAACCACCCATGGAGGAGGATCTCTGGATGCTGAAGACCTCAGTTTTGTCACCAAAAAGAACTGATCTCTGCTTACCTGAGTTAAGAAAAGGATCCCCAAGTTCAGATGAGAACCCAACTCAGACAATATCTTGATTTCAGTCTTGTGAAACTCTGAGCAGAGGAACCAGTTAAGCTGTGCCTGGATTTGTGACCCAACGAGATAATAAATGCATGTTGTGTTAAGCCACCTAATTTGTAGTTCTTTCTTATGTAGCTTAGAAAACTAATACAACCTTTTAGTGCTATGCAGGAATAGTTATACTTACACCTTGTACATAGGCTTTTTTATCTAGTCTAAATCTTGTTTGCTTTCCCTCTTTCTTAAGAGACATTGAATTAGGTGAAGTGTAGATGAACAGAAAAACATATTTCATTCTTAGTTTTCTCTCACATTTATAACTTTTCTACAGACTAAATTATAAACATCCAGAGTGTTTACCATTATTTGTATCCAAGATCACATATCATTTGGCTAAGTTCATAGTATTCAATAAATGTTTGTTGATTATTGAAACAAAAAAAAGAAAAAGAGCTCAGTTGACTGTACTTTTCATAATCATGTAAATATAAAAATGTTAAATAAAACAAGGTAGTTAATTGACAATTTTGTAATGCTAATTAATTTAAATAAAGTAAAATGATACCCTTTTCTGAAATGTCTCATAACCTCTTCATTTATATTTTCTCAAAAATTTTTACTTAATAATATATTTCTTTTTTAAAATATTTATTTATTTATTTTGAGAGAGAAAGAGGAAGGGAGAGAGAGAGAATCCCAAGCAGGCTCCACACTATCAGCACAGAGCCTGATGTGGAGCTTGAACTCACAAACCATGAGATCATGACCTGAGCTGAGATCAAGAGTTGGATGCTTAATCGACTGAGCCACCCAGGTGCCCTTGTTTAATAATATATTTTATATAGTTTTATATTAAGTTTATTATGTCCTATCTTATTTAGTTTGAACTTTAGAATTCCATCTGTTTTTTTGAAATTTTGACCAGAAAATTTTGAACTACTGTATTAATTTAGATATTTTGTGTGTAGCAACATTTTTATTTATATTGATGTGATATACTTTTTGTTAATATAAGTTAAATATTATAAAAATGGGTTCCATATGAGTTTTTGGAAATCTTTTTTTTTTCAACGTTTATTTTTTGGGGGGGGCAGAGAGAGACAGAGCATGAACGGGGGAGGGGCAGAGAGAGAGGGAGACACAGAATCGGAAATAGGCTCCAGGCTCTGAGCCATCAGCCCAGAGCCCAACGCGGGGCTCAAACTCACGGACCGCGAGATCGTGACCTGGCTGAAGTCAGACGCTTAACCAACTGCACCACCCAGGCGCCCTTGTTTAATAATATATTTTATATAGTTTTATATTAAGTTTATTATGTCCTATCTTATTTAGTTTGAACTTTAGAATTCCATTCTGTTTTTTTAAAATTTTGACCAGAAAATTTTGAACTACTGTATTAATTTAGATATTTTGTGTGTAGCAACATTTTTATTTATATTGATGTGATACACTTTTTGTTAATATAAGTTAAATATTATAAAAATGGGTTCCATATGAGCTTTTGGAAATCTTTTAAGTCTACTTCATTTGCATATGAATGGGTCATTTTGAAATTTAATTAGTAGTCAAATTGAAATTCCTCTTCGTGGCGGAATATAAAGTTCATATGTAAAAATTTAAGATCTTAATACTTAAGAATTTAATAACTTAAGAGTCATGCAAAAGCAAAGTAATATGTCTCTATAATTATTATTTTGGTTAGGATGCTAATATGAAGTGTCTATTTCATATACAAAAACAATACAAATAACTCATGGCAATGAAATTTGAATTTTAAGTATACTATGTTAGAGCCTATATAAAGATAATTATGTGAACTAGTAAGAAACTTAGGATTAAAGATGAACAGAAAACTATAAAAATAAGTGTTTCAGTTTATACACATATTTATGTAAAATTGGCCTTTGGCATAAATAGAGGATATAGAAAAATGAATGCAACATTAATCTAGTTTAAAAAGAATTAAATCATCTGCCTAGTCCTGACATCCTATAGCTAATTTAAACTATACACATTTAGGGGCGCCTGGGTGGCACAGTCGGTTAAGCGTCAGACTTCAGCCAGGTCACGATCTCGCAGCCCGTGAGTTCGAGCCCCGCGTCAGGCTCTGGGCTGATGGCTCAGAGCCTGGAGCCTGTTTCCGATTCTGTGTCTCCCTCTCTCTCTGCCCCTCCCCCGTTCATGCTCTGTCTCTCTCTGTCCCAAAAATAAATAAACGTTGAAAAAAAAAATTTTAAACTATACACATTTATACATTTCTGGCTTCAGCCTTCAAAGTTCAATGGTATAAACTCTAGTTGCATTTTGGCAATTATTTGCCAGGAGTTTAAGCAAGAGAGCTTTGAAATCTTGCTGGGATGCTGTTTATATATTAACTAGTTTGACATGTAATGTGATTAAACCAGTGAGTCTACAAATCAGTCTCAAGGGAAGAACATACTTTGAACATCTGTGAAATAATTTTTCAATCATTTTAAATTGTATTTAAAATCAAATAAGGTGTCTTGAGAGTCCACATTATCCTTGTTACTTATTCCTATTGCTATCTGTCTGCATGTGAAGGCCACAGTTCTTTTTTGGTTGTTCATTTCATTTTGAGATGTCAGGATCAGACAAAATTCAGTGCATCTAAAACCAGTTTACTCTCCCTGTGAAATAGAACACCGCTCCTGAATGTCCAATTTATGTGCTTTACCCTTACTCAGTATCAAATATAATTTTTATTGTATTCTTCTACATTGCAACCTACAATCAGTTGTGATATCTTGCTATTTTCTTCCCTCACATTGTCTGTTCAATCTGTTAGCTCTGTTCACAATACACACATAAAAACACACACCCAAACAACACACACACACAATTCCCATTCTTCTTCTCTGAGAAACCATTAATTTTAAATGGTTTAGAGGCTTTCTAACTGCCTCTAGCTCTCCCCTATAATTTATCTTACATGTAACTATCAAATTAATCTGATAAGGTAAGATTTTCTTCATGTTATTTTTGTACTCAAACCAAAGCATTGGTATTGGTTTAACTTAACATTGACCATTTTAGAGTATGATCCCAGCCTCATTCCTAATGTATAATTTTGTACTCTGTATATCTATTTAGTCCCATTTTATCTCATATTGCAAATTTTGAGCTTTAAATTGGCTTTTTAACTGGAGTTGTCATGAATGGAATTTCAACATTTGGTTTTGGAAACTGTGAACCTTACTAATGACTACTAAAAGAAATCTTAACAAGATACAGACAAGAAAACACATGCTTCTCACATACAACTTAGGAAAGCAGTTACTATCCTGTTATCATAAGAATATCCTCCCAAATAGGAAAAAGAGTTCTCTTTAACAAGTGGTATTGGGAAAAGTAGACAGCTACATGTACACGAATGAAACTGGACCACTTTCTCACACCATACACAAAAATCAACTCAAAATGGATTAAAGATCTAAATGTGAGACCTGAAACCTTAAAAAAAATCATAGAAGAGAGCACAGGCAGTAATTTCTCCAACATCTGCCATAGCAACACCTTTCTATATATGTCTCTGAGGCAAGGGAAATAAAAGCTAAATTAAACTACCAGGATTACATCAAAATAAAAATCTTCTTAACAGTGAAGGAAAAAATCAGCAAAGCTAAAAGGCAACCTACTGAATGGGAGAATATACTGGCAAATGACATATACAATAAAGGGTTACTATTCTAAAATATATATATATATAAATGAATATACTTCAGCACCCCAAAACAAATAATCCAATTAAAACATGGTCAGAAGTTATGAACAGGCATTTCTCCAAAGAAGACATACAGATGGCCAACAGACACATGAAAAAATGCTCAACATCACTCATCATTAGGGAAATGCAAATCAAAACCACAATGAGATACCAACCCACACCTGTCAGAATGGCTAAAATCAAAAACACAAGAAATAAGTGTTAGTGAGGATGTGGAGAAAAAAGAACCCTCATGCACTGTTGGTGTGAATGAGAACTGGTACAACCACTGTGGAAAACAGTATGGAGTTTCCTCAGAAAGTTAATAATAGAACTACCATATGATCCAGTAATTTTACCAAAGCGGGGGGTCCTGGGAAGATGGCGGCATAGGAGGACGCTGGGCTCACTGCCCGTCCTGCTGATCACTTACATTCCACCTACACCTGCCTAAATAACCCAGAAAACCACCAGAAGACTAGCAGAATGGAGTCTCCGGAGCCAAGCACAGACGAGAGGCCCATGGAAGAGGGTAGGAAGGGCGGAGAGGCTGTGCCTGCTCCACGGACTGGCGGTAGGGAGCCGGGGCGGAGGGGCGGCCTGCCGGCCAGGCAGAGCCCCTGAGTCTGGCAGGCAAAAGCGGAGGGGCCGGATGGAGTGTGTTCGGACAGCAAGCGGGACTTGACATCTGGAAGGTTATAAGCTAACAGCTCTGCTCGGAGAACGGGAGGGCTGGAGGACAACGGGAGGGAGAGTTGTTGAGCCCCGGAGGACAGAGCTCAGCTTGGTGGGGAACAAAGGTGCTCCCCAGCGCCATCTCCCTCGCCCATCCCCCAGCCAAAATCCCAAAGGGAACCGGTTCCTGCCAGGGAACTTGCACCGCGCAAACACCCAACACTGTGATTCTGCAGATCCATCCCTCCAGTGGGTCTGACTCCCTCCCTGTGCTGCAGGGCCCCTCCCAAAGCGGATCTCTGAAGGAAAGCAAGCTGAGCCTGCCCCTCCCGCCCCCATGCACCTTGCCGATCCACCCCAGCTAATACGCCAGATCCCCAGCACCACAAGCCTGGCAGTGTGTAAGTAGCTCAGATGTGCCACGCCACCCCACATTGAATCCCGCCCCTAGTAGAGGGGAAGAGAAGGCACACACCAGTCTGACTGTGGCCCCAGCAGTGGGCTGGGGGCAGACATCAGGTCTGACTGTGGCCCCGCCCACCAATGCAAGTTATTCAAGACAGCACAGGGGAAGTGCCCCGCAGTCCAGCACCACCCCAGGGACTATCCAAATGATGAAATGGAAGAATTCCCCTCAGAAAAACGTCCAGGAAATAACAACAGCTAACGAACTGATCAAAAAGGATTTAAACAATATAACAGAAAGTGAATTTAGAATAATAGTCATAAAATTGATCGCTGGACTTGAAAACAGTATAAAGGACAGCAGAGAATCTCTTGCTACAGATATCAAGGGACTAAGGAACAACCAGGAGGAGCTAAAAAATGCTATCAACGAGTGGCAAAATAAAATGGAGACAACTATGGCTCAGATTGAAGAGGCAGAGGAGAGAATAGGTGAACTAGAAGATAAAATTATGGAAAAAGAAGAAGCTGAGAAAAAGATAAAAAAATCCGGGAGTTTGAGGGGAAAATTAGAGAACTAAGTGATGCACTAAAGAGAAATAATCTACGCATAATTGGTATTCCAGAGGAGGAAGAGAGAGGGAAAGATGCTGAAGGGGTACTTGAAGAAATAATAGCTGAGAACTTCCCGGTTCTGGGGAAGGAAAAAGGCATTGAAATCCAAGAGGCACAGAGAACTCCCTTCAGACGTAACTTGAATCGATCTTCTGCATGATGTATCATAGTGAAACTGGCAAAATACAAGGATAAAGAGAAAATTCTGAAAGCAGCTAAGGATAAAAGTGCTCTAACATATAAAGAGACACCTGTAAGACTCGTGACCTATCTCTCTACTGAAACTTGGAAG
This sequence comes from Prionailurus bengalensis, assembly GCF_016509475.1. NCBI lineage: Eukaryota > Metazoa > Chordata > Mammalia > Carnivora > Felidae > Prionailurus > Prionailurus bengalensis. The sequence goes on from NC_057360.1 coordinate 51,910,395, forward strand.
GCCAGAAAGGAATGGCAAGAGATCTTTAATGTGATAAAGAGAAAAAATATGCAGCCGAGAATCCTTTATCCAGCAAGTCTGTCATTTAGAATAGAAGGAGAGATAAAGGTCTTCCCAAACAAACAACAACTGAAGGAATTCATCACCACTAAACCAGCCCTACAAGAGATCCTAAGGGGGATCCTGTGAGACAAAGTCCCAGAGACATCGCTACAAGCATGAAACCTACGGACATCACAATGACTCTAAACCTATATCTTTCTATAATAACACTGAATGTAAAAAGACTAAATGCGCCAACCAAAAGACATAGAGTATCAGAATGGATAAAAAAACAAGACCCATCTATTTGCTGTCTACAAGAGACTCATTTTAGACCTGAGGACGCCTTCAGATTGAGAGTGAGGGGATGGAGAACTATTTATCATGCCACTGGAAGTCAAAAGAAAGCTAGAGTAGCCATACTTATATCAGACAAACTAGACTTTAAACTAAAGGCTGTAACGAGATGAAGAAGGGCATTATATAATAATCACAGGGTCTATCCATCAGGAAGAGCTAACAATTATAAATCTCTATGTGCCGAATACCGGAGCCCCCAAATATATAAAACAATTACTCACAAACATAAGCAACCTTATTGATAAGAATGTGGTAATTACAGGGGACTGTAACACTCCACTTACAGAAATGGATAGATCATCTAGACACACAGTCAATAAAGAAACAAGGGCCCTGAATGATACATTGGATCAGATGGACTTGACAGATATATTTAGAACTCTGCATCCCAAAGCAACAGAATATACTTTCTTCTTGAGTGCACATGGAACATTCTCCAAGATAGATCACATACTGGGTCACAAAACAGCCCTTCATAAGTATACAAGAATTGAAATCATACCATGCATACTTTCAGACCACAATGCCATGAAGCTTGAAATCAACCACAGGAAAAAGTCTGGAAAACCTCCAAAAGCATGGAGGTTAAAGAACACCCTACTAAAGAATGAGTGGGTCAACCAGGCAATTAGAGAAGAAATTAAAAAATATATGGAAACAAATGAAAATGAAAATACAACAATCCAAATGCTTTGGGATGCAACCAAGGCAGTCCTGAGAGGAAAATACATTGCAATCCAGGCCTATCTCAAGAAACAAGAAAAATCCCAAATACAAAATCTCACAGCACACCTAAAGGATATAGAAACAGAACAGCAAAGACAGCCTAAAACCAGCAGAAGAGAAATAATAACGATCAGAGCAGAAATAAACGATAGAATCTAAAAAAACTGTAGAGCAGATCAACGAAACCAAGAGTTGGTTTTTTGAAAAAATAAACAAAATTGACAAACCTCTAGCCAGGCTTCTCAAAAAGAAAAGGGAGATGACCCAAATAGATAAAATCATGAATGAAAATGGAATTATTACAACCAATCCCTCAGAGATACAAGCAATTATCAGGGAATACTATGAAAAATTATATGCCAACAAACTGGACAACCTGGAAGAAATGGACAAATTCCTGAACACCCACACTCTTCCAAAACTCAATCAGGAGGAAATAGAAAGCTTGAACAGACCCATAACCAGCAAAGAAATTGAATCAGTCATCAAAATACTCCCAACAAATAAGAGTCCAGGACCAGATGGCTTCCCAGGGGAGTTCTACCAGACGTTTAAAGCAGAGATAATACCTATCCTTCTCAAGCTATTCCAAAAAATAGAAAGGGAAGGAAAACTTCCAGACTCATTTTATGAAGCCAGTATTACTTTGATTCCTAAACCAGACAGAGACCAGTAAAAAAAGAGAACTACAGGCCAACATCCCTGATGAATATGGATGCAAAAATTCTCAATAAGATACTAGCAAATCGAATTCAAAAGCATATAAAAAGAATTACTCACCATGATCAAGTGGGATTCATTCCTGGGATGCAGGGCTGCTTCAACATTCGCAAATCAATCAATGTGATACATCACCTTAATAAAAGAAAAGAGAAGAACCATATGATCCTGTCAATCGATGCAGAAAAGGCCTTTGACAAAATTCAGCAACGTTTCTTAATAAAAACCCTTGAGAAAGTCGGGATAGAAGGAACATACTTAGACATCATAAAAGCCATTTATGAAAAGCCCACAGCTAACATCATCCCAATGGGAAAAAACTGAGAGCTTTTTCCCTGAGATCAGGAACACGACAGAGATGTCCACACTCACCGCTGTTGTTTAACATAGTGTTGGAAGTTCTAGCATCAGCAATCAGACCACAAAAGGAAATCAAAGGCATCAAAATTGGCAAAGATGAAGTTAAACTTTCACTTTTTGCAGATTACATGATATTATACATGGAAAACCCAATAGACTCCACCAAGAGTCTGCTAGAACTGATACATGAATTTAGCAAAGTTGCAGGATACAAAATCAGTGTACAGAAATCAGTTGCATTCTTATACACTAACAATGAAGCAACAGAAAGACAAATAAAGAAACTGATCCCATTCACAATTGCACCAAGAAGCATAAAATACCTAGGAATAAATCTAACCAAAGATGTAAAAGATCTCTATGCTGAAAACTATAGAAAGCTTATGAAGGAAATTGAAGAAGATATAAAGAAATGGAAAAACATTCATGCTCATGGAATGGAATAATAAATATTGTCAAAATGTCAATACTACCCAAAGCTATCTACACATTCAATGCAATCCCAATCAAAATTGCACCAGCATTCTTCTCAAAACTAGAACAAGCAATCCTAAAATTCATATGGAACCACAAAAGGCCCTGAATAGCCAAAGGAATTTTGAAGAAGACCAAAGCAGGAGGCATCACAATCCCAGACTTTAGCCTCTACTACAAAGCTGTCATCATCAAGACAGCATGGTATTGGCACAAAAACAGACACATAGACCAATGGAATAGAATAGAAACCCAGAACTAGACCCACAAACGTATGGCCAACTAATCTTTGACAAAGCAGGAAAGAATATCCAATGGAAAAAAGACAGTCTCTTTAACAAATGGTGCTGGGAGAACTGGACAGCAACATGCAGAAGATTGAAACGACCACTTTCTCACACCATTCACACAAATAAACTAAAAATGGGTAAAGGACCTGAATGTGAGACAGGAAACCATCAAAACCCTAGAGGAGAAAGCAGGAAAAGACCTCTCTGACCTCAGCTGTAGCAATTTCTAACTTGACACATCCCCAAAGGCAAGGGAATTAAAAGCAATAATGAACTATTGGGACCTTATGAAAATAAAAAGCTTCTGCACAGCAAAGGAAACAACCAACAAAACTAAAAGGCAACCAACGGAATGGGAAAAGATATTTGCAAGTGACATATCCGACAAAGGGCTAGTATCCAAAATCTATAAAGAGCTCACCAAACTCCACACCCGAAAAACAAATAACCCAGTGAAGAAATGGGCAGAAAACATGAATAGACACTTCTCTAAAGAAGACATCCAGATGGCCAACAGGCACATGAAAAGATGCTCAACGTCGCTACTCATCAGGGAAATACAAACCAAAACCATACTCAGATATCACCTCACGCCATTCAGAATGGCCAAAATGAAATTATCAGGAGACTATAGATGCTGGAGAGGATGTGGAGAAATGGGAACCCTCTTGCACTGTTGGTGGGAATGCAAACTGGTACAGCCGCTCTGGAAAACAGTGTGGAGGTTCCTCAAAAAATTAAAAATAGACCTACTCTATGACCCAGGAATAGCACTGCTAGGAATTTACCCAAGGGATACAGGAGTACTGATGCATAGAGGCACTTGTACCCCAATGTTTATAGCAGCACTCTCAACAATAGCCAAATTATGGAAAGAGCCTAAATGTCCATCAACTGATAATGGATTAAAAAAAAGTGTGGTTTGTATATACAATGGAGTACTACGTGGCAATGAGAAAGAATGAAATATGGCCCTTTGTAGCAACATGGATGGAACTGGAGAGTGTGATGCTGAGTGAAACAAGCCATACAGAGAAAGACAGATACCATATGGTTTCACTCTTATGTGGATCCTGAGAAACTTAACAGAAACCCATGGGGGAGGGGAAGGAAAAAAAAATGATGTTAGAGTGGAAGAGAGCCAAAGCATAAGAGACTCTTAAAAACTGAGAACAAACTGAGGGTTGATGGGGGGTGGGAGGGAAAGGAGGGTGGGTGATGGGTATTGAGGAGGACACCTTTTGGGATGAGCACTGGGTGTTGTATGGAAACCAATTTGACAATAAACTTCATAAAAAAATAGTGTGAATAAAAGCAAAGGATTTAAAAAAATATTTTGCCACTGGGTATTTATCCAAAGAATATTAAAACACTAATTTGAAAAGATACATACACCCATATGTTTATTGCAGCATTATTTACAATAGCCCAATTATAGAAGCAGCCTAAGTGTCCAAAGGACTTTCATTCATAGATGAAAGTATAAATAAGAAGTGATATATAGATATGTAGACGTAATGGAATATTATTCAGCCATAAAAAAGTATGAAACTTTCCATTTGCAACAACATGGATGGATCTAGATAGTATAATGCTAAGTGAAATATGTCAGAGAAAGGCATACCATATGATTTCACTCATATGTGGAATTTAAGAAAACAAACGAACACAAGGGAAAAAAGACAAAGCAAAAAACATACTCTTAAGTATGGAGAAAAAAACTGATGATTATCAGAGGGAAGGTTGAAGGGAGGATGGGTGAAATAGATGAAGGGAATTAATAGTACACCTAGGATGATGAGTGCTGAGTAATGCATAGAATCATTGAATCACTATATTGCACACCTGAAACTGTATGTTAACTATATTGGAATTAAAATAAAAAATTGTGGGGGACTTGGATGGCTGAGTTGGTTAAGCATCCGACTTCAGCTCAGGTCATAATCTCAGAGTTCCTGAGTTTGAGCCCCACGTCGGGCTCTGTGCTGACAGCTCAGATCCTGTGACTGCTTCAGATTCGTGTCTCCCTCTCTCTAGCCCCTCCCCCACTAGCACTCTGTCTCTCAAAAATGAATTAAAATGTCAAAAAAAATTTTAATTAAAAAAATTTTAAAAGAACAGGTAAGAATAAACATCCATCATTATGTTTAATTAATCAATTACTGAAAAAATATTCTTGCCAAATGTTATATTTTAAAAGCAAGCCTTATAAGACATATGGGTCTTAGGTATTGCTGCTGTATGCATGGCAATTCTGTGATTGTGACCTATGATTAGCAATGTCACATGATAGCATGTGTATATATGTTCACCACAAGGCAAATTTAAAAATAGTATTCTTTTTACATTTTTCTAAATTGCTTTAATTTCTGGTATAATAGAAGACAGCCAGTTTCCCATATCTGCTTCTTCAGTCAACAACATATCTTTTATGACATGTTAATTAAAAACAGTATTTCTAATTGCCCTAATCTGGAAATGACCTGAAGACTTATCAACTATAGGATAGATAAATCATACCATATTAAGATAATATAATACTGAGGGGCGCCTGGGTGGCTGCATTGGTTAAGTGTCCAACTTTGCCTCAGGTCGTGATCTCACGGTTTGTGAGTTTGAGCCCCGCATCAGGCTCTGTGCTGACAGCTCAGAGCCTGGAACCTGCTTCAGATTCTGTGTCTCCCTCTCTCTCTGTCCCTCCCCAGCTTGCACTCTGTCTCTCTCTCAAAAATAAATACTTAAAAAATTTTTATTAAAAAAAAGGTAATAGAATACTGAATACTATAGAACAAAAATAAGCAATTAGGAAAGTAAGACAACAATGAAGATCATTTATTTGGAACTTTGAGAAAAATTAACTCTATATGGTTACGGTTATATAAAGTTCAAAAAAAGACAAAACTAAACTATAGTTTTAGGAGTGAGGATAATGGTTACCCTTGGCAGGGTGATAGTTGTTACTTTTGGCTTGGAGTGTGTTATTCTTTCCTCTAAGCTCATTTGATATTTACCCTTTCATCAACTGGTGACCCCTCACATTCTCTTCTTTGGGTTTGATGTGCTCAGATAAGTTGTTTCAACAAGGCACTTTTGAAGAAGAATATTTCCAAATATTCAGAAAATTTTTTAAAAAGCACATGCACACACGATTCTTCTTTGCCTTGTCCTGTCCTTTCATAATGTCATCTATACATGCATAGATCAATTCCATCAATATGTATGATTGTACACTTACAATTTTAAAGCACTGAACACAGTCCTTGGAATACAAAAGTGAACTCTCTGCATTCCCAGTCTTGTTTTATATGTTATCCTAATAAAGTACAAAATCATATTAACTAATCGCAATTTAGTATATTAAATTATGCATAAAGTTATATAAGAACATAGAGAACTGTGCTGAAAGGTCATCATACTGAGATAATATTTGAAATGGTGATTGTCCTCATCAGGAAGATGAGAAGAAAGCTAACCCAGGCAGAATAACAAGTTGTGTTAAAGGCACAACGACATGTAAAACCATGGAATGTTTGCAGAGCACTGAACCGCATTACATAATGGCGCATGGGCTGAAGTAAAAGGTAGGAGCACAGTTTGAGTTTGGAACCATAGGAGAGTATGAATTTTGTAAGTCTTGGGGCTAGAAAGGGCTAGAAGCAAGGTATTCATTTGTTTTCACTGTACCCTGAAAAGTATGTCATTCCAGTTTAGTGTGACTTGCCACAGGATACACAGATATAAAATTAGCCTTTTAAATAAAAGATGATCTCCGGACGTTTGATCAAATTTAATTAAAAACAGTATATTGTAATGTTGTAATAGAACCTAAGAATATAAATTAATAAATCAAAACCCTTCACAGTTTAGTAAGAGAGATAAACAAGAAAACAACTAATCATAATACAACATAACGTTTGTTTCACCACAAATTATTGGGAAGTTCGACTAAAGAAATTAAAAAACAAAAACTTAGAGAAACAGAAAAATGCATGTGAATAAGTATAAAAATCAGAAAAGTTGGGGTGCCTGGGCTGAGCAACCAACTCTGGATCTCAGCTCAGGTCATGATTTCACGGTTCGTGGGATTGAGCCCCGAATCAGGCACTGTGCTAAGCTCAAAGCCTGCTTGCAGTTCTCACTCTCACTTTCGCTTTGCCCCTTCCCCCCCTATTCTCTCTCTCTCAAAATAAATAAAACTTAAAGGCTTCTAAAAATAAGAAAAGTTAATGTATGTAATTAAAGAAGGAAAATATGCTTATGCATAAAAAATTATCGCTGTTTAAAAAAGATACAGAATTTGAGATATTGGAGATCAAGGAGCATTCCTAGTTACAAAAGTGGATGGCAATGATGCTATGATACTTAGATTTTGATTTCCTGGTTATTTATAACCTCAAATAAACCAAGTAGCAAGTTGTTTTTAACTAGTTTGGGTATAGAAAATTCATATCTCAAATGTAACCCAAGAAATGATGAAATTCATTAAGACTGCCTCTAAGGTATACCAAGTTACTAATTTCCAGTGTCACTAATAGAAAGAAGGTCATTCATTGTAGGAGAAAGAAATGGGTAGAGGGACAAAGATAGTGATTTTCAACACAAAGAAATAATTTCTATAGTGGATTTCTCAGCCTGCTTCTTATCTAAAATTTGGGGTCAGCATGCACTTTTGATGTTCTTATCCTTTCTCTGCCATGCTGACAAGCAATATTTTACATAGAGGCAACCCCCAACCTGAGTTTCAAAGTAAGAACATTACATGTCACAGACCTAGCCCACTGCACACAGACATGTAACATCAGCAAGAAGTACACTTTTCTTATTTTAAATTCTTAATAATTTGGGATTTCTTTTGTTATCGTATTATAATCCAGTTTATTCAAAACTGATTGATCCACTAAGCATAGTAGACACCGTACCTAAGGCTCATTGTGGTTTGGGGACACAGAAAAAATACCTTATTTTTTAAATCAGAAGAAAAAAAAATATAATAAAATCTGGACTATACTCATCTTTATATCTATTTTTTAAAGCTTTTATTGATTGGTTTTTGAGAGAGAAAGGTGCAGAGGGTTTGGGAGACAGAGAATTGCAATCCTGATGTGAGGTTCAAACTCACCAAACCATGAGATCATGACCTGAGCAGAAATCAAGAGTTGGATGCTGGGCGGCTGGGTGGCTCAACTTGGTCAAGCTTCCAACTTCAGCTCAGCTCATGATCTCACAGTTGGTGATTTGGAGCCCTGTGTTGGGCTCTGGGCTGACAGCTCAGAGCCTGAACCCTTCTTCAGATTTTGTCTCTCTCTCTCTCTCTCTCTCTCTCTCTCTCTCTCTCTCTCTCTCTCTTTTTCTCTCTCTCTCTGTGTCTCTCCTCCTCCTCCTCCTCCTCCTCCTCCTCCTCCTCCTCCTCCTCCCTCCTCCCCCCTCCTCCTCCTCCTCCTTCTTCTTCTTCTTCTTTTTCTTCTCCTTCTTCTCTCTCTCTCTCTCTCAAAAACAAATAAACATTAAAAAGAAAAAAAGAGTTGGATGTTTAATCGATTAAGCCACCCAGGCGCCCCAATGTATCTATTTTCTTTAATGGAGGAAGGGACCACAGAAGTCTTAGGGCCCACAAACTTCTTAATATGGCCCTGGGCCTATTCTGAGTAACACACACGTTGAGACCAAGAAGTTGAGTGTGGTCATAACACAAACATAAAATAAGCAGATAACTGGTTTAGCGGTCAGGTCTTGAAGTGGGAAGGAAATTACAGAAATGAAGAAAGTTTATTTATATTACATATTTTTAAAACATTTAGTAAAACTATCAGTTGTGATAGTATGGAAGGCAATTTGTGAACTTTATAAACCCATAGTGTGTTAATTTTTGTTGGCTATATTGGTCAAATTATTAAGAGAAAGATGAACTTAGAAAATGCTACTTCTATTTTAAAACAAATGTAGTAGGGGTCAGGTTAGGGGAGAGAGAGAAAGTAACACATACACAAAATAAATCAAACAACAATGTAGAGGGAGGAATGAATGTGGATAGGTTTGGCTATTGGCACATGGACCTGAGTCTTGTTATTAGATATTTTCAAGTGCCTTTAGATATTCTAATACATAAATACATTTGGCAAATTCTAAGATTATATTTATATTATATTTATTTTCTCATAAAGTTTTTGGTTTTGTTTTGTTTCGGGTACATAGGCTTTTAGAATGATAATTTGACAGTAGTCATAGAGGTTTTGTTTTGTTTTGCTTTGCATTGTTTAATGTGTGATTTGATGCCTTGGTTCTCGGTCCAGGATACTTTAGGATTCTTTCTTTAATTATACAGTCCAGTAAGTTCACCACAATATTTTAATTTTGTAGTTACTTCCTCCCTTCATTCCTTTATAGCAGAACATAGAACTAAAGGGTCTTTTGTTTTGTAAATTTTGGCTTCCTTTATTTCAGGATTTTTTGTTTATTTTTTTGAATGCAGTGTTAATATGACCTCTTTATAATTATGGTTAATTTTTTGTGTCATCATTTCATATTTTAATAGGCCTTCTATTTTCCTTTTCATGTGGTCCCATTGTTTCATTTCTTATTTCACAAATTTCATATTGTTTTTAATCATTGAAATTAGGAAAAATTGTGGAGATGCTTGTGGGCTCTTTTATGGATACCTGTGTGTGTGTGTGTGTGTGTGTGTGTGTGTGTGTATAAGTAAGTCTTTTTGTTTATGTCTTGTTCTCAGCAGCAAAATGACTTTCCCCCCACAATTTATTTTTCGAGTTAGAATTCTTCCACAGAAAGAATATACTGCTTGAATGACTGATTCTTTATCCTGCTCTCTCTCTATGCCAAAGTGCAAGACAGCTGACTCTAAGTAGGAGTTTCTTCTCTTCCTTGGAGCACATTCATTCCCCAGCCCTCACTCACACCACTAGGTTGAGGATTCTACTCATACCTGTTATTATTCCCATTTTATAATTGAGACTATTGAGGCTCAACTCATACCTGTTATTATTCCCATTTTATAAATGAGACTATTGAGGCTTAACTTCCATAAAATGACAGGAAAAACTATAAAAATTATCAAGAACTAAAACTGAGTCAATGATCCCATTTTTCCTATAATGATGTTATTTCTATCCACTCCAAACATGTATATAAATTTGTTCTTTTACTCATATATTTTCCACTGATACTAGAGAACCTATTGCTATGACATACTTATTGGAAAGTCCAGAATTTGTGGCATTCAGTTTAATGTTACAGTACCCAGATTCCCCAGAGTGAATATCTAAAAAACTTGGCCATTGATAGGTTCTGACTCAACTCAGATACTCTATATGATACTCTGAGATCAGAAATAAAAAGTTTCCTTTACATCTAAGACAAAACAGAGATTTAATCTGATTGAAGCAATTATAAAGCCATGTAAAAAAAATGTTTAGTCAGATTGAAAAACCGGGTTGCCTAGAGCAAGTCAGGCTGTGTCTCATCTTCATCATTGTCATGTCAGCCTGTTCTGAAGAAACAGGACCAGCATGCTGAATAACTCAGCCATTATTCCAGATATCCAAGATTTATTTTTGTAACTGTGTTACACATAAGATATTTACCAAATAGCAAAATGCTTAGGAGATAGACAGCTTCCTTTCCAGGATGCCGTCTCATCTGTAAGAATGACTTCTTATGCACCAGTGAAAATGGAAAGCAGTGGGTCAGAACCCATTGGGATTAATAATGTGACATAACAATTGTCTCTAATGAAAGAAAGGTGCCTAAGAAATAAAAATTGGGATATAACTATTCTAAGGTTTTTTTTATTATTTCTAAATTTTTGGCCTATTTTTATTTGTGGCAATTATGGCAGAATTACCTCAGTGTGGCATTAAAACCTGGTCTGTAGATCACCAACAAGAACATGCTTCCTTAAATCTTTTTTATTACCCCCATCTACCTGTTTTTTTTTATTTCATCTCTGTCTAGATATATATGTTTAGAATATGAAAGTATTGACTACTCTTAAAAATTGAAAAAGTGGAAAGGATAGTTGAATAAGCAAAAAAAAAATTCTTTATCACTGTATATATCCATTTAAATGCTATTTCCTTTAGATTTGGTATGTTACAATCTTCCCAATATTTTAGTGGTATGAATAACACCCACTTGCTTAACTCACAATTTTGGGGGCCAGACATTTGGTTTAGTTCAGCTAAGCAGCATATCTGCTGGGCTTGATTTGAGTCATTCATGCATTGGGAATCATCGAGCAGTCAGATGGCTCTACTTACGTGTTTGGTAGTTGGCTGTCAGCTGATTCAGTGGTAGCAATTGTGCATTTCATGCATCCAGTGTCTCTCATCATTGAGTAGGCTGGCCTGGATTTGTTACATACTGTCTGTTAGAGAGTTCTAAAAGTAGCAGGCCTGAAACCCCCCATTCCCAATGCTTTGTACATTCCTGCTTTGATCATAATTATAATGTCTCATTGGCCGAGAGAAGTCCTAAGTCATATGGCAAGCTCTGATTCAGGGACTGAATTCCAGATTCAGTCTGGAATCTGGGAATTCCAGATAGGGAACAGTTCTTTGGCCACAAATAAAAGATCTCTAACTCAAGTTTAAGCAGTAAGGAAATATATTATCTTGGGTATCAAGAATCCCAGAGATAGAGTATTCTCCTAGGTGATTGATTTGGAGGCTCAAAAATGGCATCAAGTTTCTTTTGGTCCTTCTGCCTCTCCTCTCTGACATCCACAGTGTTTGTGGAATGTAAAGGCCTACAACACAAAGGCCACAGCAGTTCCAGACATCACTTTCCATAAAGAAAAAGCAAAGGCAGAAGGGAAATAGTCTTTCTGAGGTCTCACTATCCAAGGAACAGACGAAATTCCCCAAATCCTCCAGTGACCTCCTTTTGTGTAACTTTGGCTATACTGATGCCACAAAACCACTCCTTAAACAAACCTTTCCTCAGAGATGATATTACCATGATGACCTTAGACTGAACACCTGGTAAGGAGTGGATCATGGATTAATTCAACAGATTTTTATCATATACCTACTACATACATACATTAAACCAGGCACTGGGGACATAGCAGTGAATGAAATACTCCTACCTTTCATGAAGTTTTTAGAGTCTAGTCAGAGAGCATATAATAAACAAATAAGTATAGGGCGCCTGGGTGGTTCAATCAGTTAAGTGTCCAACTTCAGCTCAGGTGTTGATCTCGCAGTCTGTGAGTTCAAGCCCCTTGTCAGACTCTGTGCTGACAGCTCAGAGGCTGGAGCCTGCTTCAGATTTTGTGTCTCCCTCTCTCTCTGCCTGCTTTCACTTTGTCTCTCTCTCTCTCTCAAAAATAAATAAACATTAAAAAATAAAAAATAAGTATATAATACAATTGATAATAAAAGCTACTGAGAAAAAAAAAAGGATAAAGAGGATACAGAGAGCCAGAGAATGGGAGTGGAGTTTCTGTCTTGTATAGAAGAATTAGGCAAGGCCTGATTGTCCGGTTCACCTTTGCTCAGAGACTTTGAGAAATGAGATAACATGTCACATAGATATCTGAGGGAAACACTTCCAATGCAGAGGGAAAAGGACTTGCAAGGATCAAGCTTTGAAGAGGGTTGTTTGAGAAAAAGTAAAAAAGCCAGTGAACCTGGATCAGAATGATCTAAGAATGGAGTAGTGGAAAACAGTGCAGGTTAAGAATCATATAGAGCCTTGTAGACTGTAAGATTTTTGTATTTTCCTCTGAGTGAAATGGATGGGAAGCCATTTGAGGATTTTTAAATGAGTTGTGACATATCTGAATTTATTATGTAATATTGTGCTATGATTCTAACAGACCGTATGGGACAGAGGCAGAAGCAGCAAAACACAAGTATTCCGGTTTGAGCAACAATGGTGGCTTTGACCAAGATGGTGATGTTAGAGAAGTGTTCTGGCTCTAGGTATGTCCTAAAACGGAAACACAGAGAATCTGATGACAGATTTGATGTACACCGTGAAAATAACTTCTGTGCTGTAACTTCCTTAGTTAATAAAATACCTCACAGTTTTGTTGTGGGGATTTATGATATATATAATTGTATTCAGCAGTTTATTATATCCAGTCTCTCATCTCATTCCCAAATGATTATAATTCATTGTGTTTGCATATTGAATTTCTAGCTAATAGGCATTTCACATACCATAAGTCTCCTAAATAAAGAAGTAAAGGTGGATTTGGGTGATCTTGAGAAACAGAGTTTAAAACAGGACTCAGAAAGACAGGAGAATGCAAACAGAAAACAAGACAAAGTGTAATGAGATAGAAATATTTGCCTTTATCTGACTTTTTTTATTGTTCTGTGCTATTAATGATGGATAAATTAACCATATATATATAAAGGTTCAGAGACAAAAATACCCTCTTTGTCAAGTTTCATTTTGTTTTTTGTTTGGTTTTTTAATTTTTTATGTTTATTTTTGAGAGAGAGAGAGAGAGAGAGAGAGAGAGAGAGAGAGCGCACGCACACAGGGGAGGGGCAAGGAGAGAAGGAGACAAAGAATCTGAAGCAGGCTCCAGGCTCCAAGCTGTCAGCGCAGAGCCTGACATGAGGCTCGAACCCACGAGCAGTGAGATCATGACCTTAGCTGAAGTCAGACACTTAACCAACAGAGCCACCCAGGCACCCCTGTCAAGTTTCAGTTTGAATGACCCTTCACTTTCCTGAGTGTCCCAAATAAAATACCTGGAAATGTGTGCACATCTAATTCACTGGGCTAAGTCATATGATTTTTTGCTTTGGCCACATCTTTCCCAACAAGCAGACACTAGATGCCTCTATCACTATGTTACTCTGTCTTTTGTAAGCTAAAATTTGTGTAATGTTACTTATTTTATAAAAGTGAATGATATTAATATGACAATTATGATTAATTGATCTTTATAAATATAATTAATCAGTTGTTACATTGGTATACTTTAAGTGTGTTACAAAAATCATTCCTACGTCTTAATTAGCATACGATTTCAGAAAGTTCTCATGTAAATATATTCCTATTTCTAAGGATTTGGTATTAAAGTATATTCAAATCACTTTGGGACACCTGGGTGGCTCAGTCAGTTGAGCGTCCGACCCTTGATTTTGAGTCAAGTCATGATCCAAGGTCATAGGATCAAGCCCTGTGTCAGGCTCCACGCAGAGCATGGAGCCTGCTTAAGATTGTCTCTCTCCTTCCCTCTGCCCCTCTTGCCTGTTCTCTCTCTAAAAAATAAATAAATAAATAAATAAATAAATAAATAAATAGTAAAATAAAAGTGGCTTCAGTCTAGCTCTCACTAATGTATGGAATATTTTTCTTCCCCTCAGTGATATAATGCTTGATTAATATGGTCGCATGAATACAAGGGTTTAAATGTCTTTTCAATGAAGCTCATTTTATGGACATAATTTGGCACATAAAATTTATACTTGCAAAATACTTTTAAGAGCTGCCTTGTACAAGGCAGTGTTATACCCATTACTGTTGTTTGTTTCCTTCCTGATAGGGAAAGTTGCTGTGTCACTCTTACTGTAGGCATGACTGTAGCTCATCTACTTTTGTTTGTTTTAGAAATTATTCCAGCCAGGATCTGATTAGACAAACTGGTGTGTGTGTGTGTGTGTGTGTGTGTGTGTGTGTGTGCGCGCGTGCACACACGTGCTTAAATTCAGTCCAACAAATCAAGACCTGAAGCCACTGGCACGTTTTAGATTATAGATCACAGCAAATTTTCAGCAACTAGATTTCATATTCAAAGACAGATTTTGGCTGCTAACTCTATGGTTCATATGCTGAGATAAAATCTGGCTATTTAGAAGTTGGCCAGACTGTTTCAATAGATCAGCACTGCTAAATATCTTGAAAAGGACAAAAGTAGACAGCATAACATAAATTCTGCTTTTTCACAATGACACCAGAGCCATGCAACTACATACATTTTAGTGTTTAGAGAAAGAGTGAAAAAAATGTGTTACTTTATTTCTAGAATTACATATATTCTTGGCAGCAAAGCTGGAATAAAAGGGTGACATGTGAGTATATGACAATGATTTCAATATCCAAACCCAAAGAAGTTGAGCAATATGAAATTGCCAGTAGTGAACCATTTCTGACCCTCAACAATGCTAATTTCCTATGGTTCAATCTCAAATATGTAAAATTCTAGGATAATATCCACCTCTAACTTACTAGTGCATGTAAGGAGAGTATATTTCTGAAAAGGTAGACATGAAAGTAAAATGCAGTTGTGAAAACGTCATCAAAATGTAAAAAACTATGTAAAGCACCTGTGATTATAATTCTCATTCCTTTAAAGATTTCAGGTTACTTAATATGCAACATACAGATTTTTCAAAGTACATATTATGTTTTCTTCACGATGTGAAGATTACAGAATGATTTACATTCTATAATATGCACCGCTGATCTTACGCAGTTTGAGCAACTAAGTTTATCCTTAGCAATTCTCCTTCCTTTCAGCAAGTCTCATTATTCCAAGATACAAGAGAAAAACGCATGTTTTTTTTCTTCCTTGAAGCCTGTTAAGGGTTGCTTTAGCTCCTATGTTAGATAACAAGAAGAAAACCTAGAGTTTGTTGATTACTTCAAATTGGAAGGCAAAGCAACATTTCAGTCAGGTGCCTAAATTTCAGTTCACTGCAAACGGTCTATTAAGATTAAAACATGGAGAAGAAAGAGGAAGTGGCAATGGGAGGTTTTAAGTTCCTTTGTCATTGCTATCGGAGAAAATTCAGTATTATGTTTTATTTTAGCCAACTGGAAATTATTATATTTGTATGAAAACTGAATGTTGGCTTTGGTTCAAGATAGAAAAAAGATGAAAATTCAAGGTGCCATTGAAAGAAGCAACCAAGAAAACTACAAATCATTTACTACTTACTATATATATACATATATATAATATATATAATATATATATATATATATTTCTATTCAAAATGCTTTTCAAATAATCTCTTCAATCAAGTGGTTACTGGGACATTCACTTAATTAGTACAGCTGCATAACTAACTTCATCACCAAGCAGCGACTTTACAAACCAACAGAGGAAAAGCAGGCACTGCCTTTCCCCCATGGTTTTATACTCTAACTAATGCCTTTGACTGATCTTTATTCCTAGTCTGTGCATCAAAATGATACTTTGTTCATGAACGTTCTTTATCCCAAAGAGAGTAATGGGGTTAGAGTCACCTTATGACATATGTGAAATGGCCCACAGCCAGCTTAGTGCACTCCAGAGAAACAGAGAGACTAATATTGTGGTTTTTGATGCTGGTGAGGCAAACTATACTTTTGTGCTGACTGAGTGTTTTAGACATGACTTACATTCTCTGAGTCTAGGGTCACATCATTCTTATTACTGCCTTCAGAGTTGTAGTCAACAAAGATGAACACAATAGATGTTACCTTTTATACCTTAAACACTAGCAGGTGCTTTTCTCTTATAGGAAATAGTCATAACCCCATCAAAACAACTTAAAAATTTATTAATATCGCAGTAGCCTATTGAACAGTTAAGTATATTTGTAAGTTTAGAACATTAAACTTCACTTTTTGAGGAATTGCATCCCAACCAACAATTCAGGGGAGACATCCTTCACATAAGGTATAAGCTATAAACATGTGGTTGTTCTTATGCTACTGTCCAGAGTATGTCCTCAGTAAGTTTTCCAGGGTGCTCAATACTCAGTACAATGTAACCAATTGGTATTAGAATCAGGTCTTCTGCTTCTTCTGGGGCAATAACAAAATTCAAGAAATATTCCTGAAGAATATGAGCTCTAATTGCGTGTTGGAAAGTTTTTCTGAATAAAAAAATATATAAGCACTATTTAAAAGGGGTGAAAGTCATTATGGATCTAAAAAATATATAAGACAGTATGGAAATTCTTTATTTGAGGTTACATGCTGAAAATATGTATTTCACTATAAAAATTAAAGCTTGAGTAACTCAGTTACTTGAACAAACAAGAACTCGGGCTGCAAGGAATATTGGGAAGAGATAATAGAAGGAAGAATGATCCAGTAGAAAAAGAAGGACCATGACCTAGCAGTGGAAAAGAGCCAGTCAGTGACAATAAATCCATCAGTAAAAATTCTGTATCACTGCTCCTTGGAGTCCACACACATAATCTGCAAATAACCCCTTTTTAATCAGTTGGATTTTGTGATTTTCCTCTCTTAAAATAAATAGCAGAAGCCAAAAGAATACTTTTATTTTTACTTGAGACCATGTGAAAGGTTGCTTATGTGTCTTGATCAAAGGTTAGTGTCTCTTGTTCACACAAAAAAATCTATAATATTGATTATTCCTGTGGAAAGAAAATACAAAACAACTCCCACTTTTGGAGGAGAGCAGAAAAGTTACTTTAGCACATTTGGTTCTATGTTCATGGTATGCCTGCTGGCCTAAAATTATAAATTTTCAAAATTTACTTAGAAAGTCCAGCTAATGAATTTCTTCCCTTTTGTAATCATTCCTTAAATTATGTAAAGTATGTTTGAAGATGTTTTGCCTATGGAGAATTCTAATCTGCAGTGTTGTACTAGAGGTTAAGAAACCACTAATAATTGCCTCCCAATTAATCTTAGACAATTACAGTCCAAGAGATAGTTTCATGTTTTAAATGGTCTCTCTGGATACTTATGTTCAGAGTTTCAGAGTGTTAGTTAATTTTTTTTCTTTTTATTTCCACTTTAAAGTAGAGCAAAAGACTAAAATATTATATTAAAAGTAGAAAAATACAGCATTATAATGGAAGAGCAGATTGAAAATCTGAAAAGTCTAGTTTATTTAATAGGCATAAATCTTATCTTTCATTTTAAAAAATTCCTTGAGAGTATAAAAAGCTGCCTCTAGGATTTCTTGACACAGTCACTGTTTTCAGACTGGTATTAGTAGTGGGAAGGGACTGTAAGAGAGTTTGAATTCCCAAGGACAGAGATCATTCAGCTGAGAGAATCTGATAAAATTATTTTTGATTGACAAATATTTTGTCTTCATGAAATATGTATTTTTACCATTCAGAGGCATACTTTTAAAAGCCTTTTGTGTCATTTTTTGTGGATCTTTACAACAGTGCTACATGGAGACTTTATTGTCAGTAAACTGGTGTGCTTTTCCAAAAGGATGTTATAGAGATTCTACTTTGCAGTTGAAAGTCATAAAGAAATTGTTTAACTATAATACTATAGAAGTGTAATGTATTTACAGAAAAAAAATCTTTTTTTTAATTTCTTGATGTTAGTGAAAAACATTTATTTAGATAGAAAATGCTTTCAAGTGACATTCCAAATGTAAGCCTTTAAGAAATCCATATATTAATGAGTTGTTAAGAAAATGAATTCCAAAAACTTTTAGAAAAGTAAAGGTTAAGAATTTCAAAGTTGAGGAACATTTAATTGTGACAGTTGGGTTAAAGATCTTAAATGTGAACTGTTTTCCATGTTAAATGGCATCATATTAAGTAATTGTGGGATGTTCTCATCATCAACTTGGTTATCTGAAAGTATTTTCAAAGTGATTTTTAGACAGCTAGTAATACAGTTTGCAAACCTTGAGTTAGGCTACACTTTTAATAGTTCTTTTTTTTTTTTACTTCAGTGTAAATAAAAATATGTTTTGTATTCTTTTTTGTATTAAAACTGGATAGGATTATATGAGTGAAAAATCAGGTTTAGTCTTTATAGATCACTTATATAGCAAGTAATTCAAAATATTGTGAGACATAGAATGCTTCTGATAATAGAAAATAGGCTGTTAAGGACCATATGCTGTACTTTCCCTTATCTATAACACTGATTCAAACTTCAGCATTCTGAAGACTGACAAAAGTACAATTACAGACTCAACTGGAGTTTTTACTTGATATTCTTTATTATAGGCACAGTTCACATGCAGAAACATCAGTCACAACTGTATCTTCTTGCATATTTGCATAATACTGTTTCTTTTCCAGCCCATTTAGCAAGTAGAAGCATGTCCCCATGTATTGTGAACAGGTGGGCAAATATCAACTGTGTTTCATATAGTTGATATATAATTTCTAACTTCTTTTTGGTAATCACTTTTGCAAAGAATAGATGGTAGGGAATGTGGATCTTTAGGAGACAGTGGTTTATATATCACTTGAAATAAGGAAAATTCTTTGAATTTTGACATTGCATAGTGCTTTCCTATATCTTTTATTTTAGTTTTTATTTATTTAGATTGTACAGTTAAATATCTTTCCTATCACTTTTATTGCAAGTATTTTGTAGTTTTCTGTCTTCCAGAATAATCTTCATCTATGTTAAAGCTTGTCTAGGATAAAAGAAAAAAGAAAAAGGTATAAATACTTAGTCACATGCATATATAACTTTAAACTCTAGATTTAAGCATTTTGGTGAGCCAGACAATGAAATTAGAAATAGAGGATGCTTAATAAAAATATATTGAATTAAGGAATGATATATTGATTGTACTTAATAAACACATAGTAACTTTTATAAAACTAAAAATTATATACACATAAAAATTATTTCTCTATAACATCTTGAAGAAAGCATTAGTTTGAAATAGATTGCTAACCTGAAAGATTGCAATTTTAGGATAGTAAATCTTTTGATTTTAATAATTTATATTAGAAAAATCTTTATTCTAACCTTGTTATTGAATTTAGCATTCAACATTACTCTGCAATATTAGGTCACTTCTCAGGCATCTTTCAGAGTATAGAACTATCAGTTGATACTAAATTTAGTTTCTTGTCATAACTGAATCAAGAAATGGTTACAAAGAAGATTTCTAACCACTTACTTTTCAAAATGTTCATGAACTAAAAGTTCATTTCAATGGAATGTCTCCTACATGGATGTTTGTGTCATTGTGTAAAGAGATTCAAATTAAGCATAAAAATATACAGTTTCTAATCCTGTTTTTTTTCACTTAACCTCCAGTTTTTAATTTCCTCAAAATGGAAATGAATCCCAATAACACCCATTTAAAGTAATTGTAAGAGTATCTGATAACTAATTTTGGTGAAAGAACTTTAAAATGGGTTATAATAAGATAAAATAAGTATTATAAAATCCAAAATAATGACATAAAATGATTAAAAAAGAGAATAACATGCAATTCAACATGATGCCATATATATAAATATGAAGATTTGTTTAGTTTTATTTAATGTTTGCAAAAAGTATTCATTTCCCAATGTTTTTGATAATTTAGTTCAGAATCTAACAGTGCTGATGACATCTCAATTTGAAAGTCTTAATTAAAACACTTACATTTAAAGTTATTTAAAGTAATTATGGGTGCTTCAAAAGCAAAAAAATTATGGAAATTGTAAATGATTCCTGAGAGTCACATTTATGAGGAGGAAGAAATAATTTTTGGCATTTTGAAACAGAATAACCAAAGATACTCTCCATAAACACTAGAAATGTCTATAGGCTTTCAAAATGATAAACATGTCCACAGATGTAGTATATATGTATTTACATATGCAATGTATGCAAAATATTTTACTTTAAATCTAATGTATTTATACTTTCATATCTCTTCATATGTCTTCATATGTATATATAAATCTTTTTATATATATACCTATATATGTATATATATATATATATATATACATGTCCCCATGTATACATATATATGTATATGTGTGTGTGTGTATACGTATATGTGTGTGTTTGTGTGTATGTATATTTGGTTTTGTATGCTTATGCATGTACATACATCCATATGGATGTATACTTATGTATATGAGAGATGTATGAGAGCAATGATAGAATGGAAGGGAGGGAAAATTGGGAATATTTTGTTATTATAAGGTACTCATGTTGCCAGAGAAGTGGTACAGTGCTATTTGAAACTGGACTTGGATTATTTGTAGTTGTATACTTCAAATTCTAGGGCAAACACTGAAAAAAAGTGAGGAAGAAAAGCATAACTGATAGGCTAAGAAAGGTGAAAATATGGAATAATATGAATTCTTTTCATTCTTGACAGATGACCATGTCATCTGAAAACACAGTTTTATGTCTTCTTTTGCAATCCTGTATCTTTTATTTCCTTTTCTTGACTTACTGCTTTAGCAAAGACTTGCAGTATGATGGTGAAAAGGAGTGATGAGAGGGGATAACCTTGTCTTGTACCTGATCTTAACAGGAAAGTGTTGAGTTTCCATACACAAAATATGATTTTGCTGTAGATACTTTGTAGTCTTTATAAAATTAAATATTCTCTTCTAGTTTACTGACAAATTTTAGCATGAATGGGAGTGAATCTTGTCAAATGCTTCTTTTTTTTTTTGCATCTATTAACCTGATCATGTGATTTATTTTTATTAGTCTGTTCATGTGATGGATTACATTAATTCATTTTCAAATGCTGAACCACTTTTGCATACCTGGGACAAATCCTACTTGGTTGTGGTGTATAATTTTTTTATACTTTTTTAGATTTGATTTGCTAACATTTATATGAGAATTTTTGCATCTATGTCCATGAAATGTTGGTCTGTAGTTTTCTTGTAACATCTTAGTTTTGGTGTTAAGGTCATGGTAACTTCATCCAATGAGTTAGGAGATATTCCCTCTGCTTCTACTCTCTGAAAGAGATTGTAGGGGCACTAGGTGGCTCAGTCGGTTGAGCATCTGACTTCAGCTCAGGTCATGATCTCATGGTCGGTGAGTTTGAACCCCACAGCAGGCTCACTACTATCAGTGCAGAGCCTGCTTTGGATCCTCTGTCTATGCCTCCCTCTCTCTATGCCCCTCCTCCACTTGTGCTGTCTCTCAAAAAAAAAAATTAAAAAAGATAGTCTAAGTTATTGGCATAATTTCTTCCTTAAGTACTTGAAAGAATTCACCAGTGAACCTATCGATCCACTGCTTACTATTTTAGATTATTGATAATTTTTTTTTAGATTTTCACATTAGATAACATCCGGTGTAGTCTTGGCTTCAGGACTAGAATACAGTGATTCATCACTTACATACAACACCCAGTGCTCATTCCAAAAAGTGCCCTCCTTAATGCTCATCACTCATTTCCCCCACTCCCCACCCCCATCAACCCTCTGTTCTCTGTATTTAAGAGACCCTTATGATTTGCCTCCCTCTCTGTTTTTATCTTATTTTTCCTTCCCTTCCCCTATGATCATCTGTTAAGTGTTTCAAATTCCAGATATGAGTGAAATCACATATCTTTCTCTGACTTATTTTGCTTAGCATACTACCTTCCAGTTCCATCCATGTTGTTGCAAATGTCAAGATTTCATCCTTTTTCATCACCAAATAGTATTATATATATCTCTCTATATATGTATATGTGTGTATATATATATATGCCACATCTTTATGCATTCATCAGTCAGTGGACATTTGGGCTTGTTGATAGCACTGCTATAAATATTGGGGTGCATGTGCCCCTTTGAAGCAGCATTGTTGTATCCTTTAGATAAATTCCTAGTAGTGCAAGTGCTGGGTCGTAGGGTAATTCTATTTTTAATTTTTTGAGGAACCTCTTCACTGTTTTTCAGAGTGGCTGTACCAGTTTGCATTCCCACCAACAGTGCAAGAGGGTTCCCCTTTCTTTGCATCCTTGCCAATATCTGTTGTTTCCAGAGTTGTTAATTTTAGCCACACTGACCAGCGTGGGGTGATATCTCATTGTGGTTTTGATTTGTATTTCCCTGATGATGAGTGATGTTGAGCATCTTTTCATGTGTCTGTTGGCCATCTGGATGCCTTCTTTGAAAAAGTGTCTATTCATGTCTTCTTCTCATTTCTTCACTGGATTGTTTGGTTTTTTGGGTATTGAATTTGGTAAGTTCTTTATAGATGTTTGATACTAACCCTTTATCTAATATATCATTTGCAAATATCTTCTCCCATTCCATCAGTTGCCTTTTAGTTTTATTGATTGTTTCCTTTGCTGTGAAGAATATTTTTATCTTGATGAGGTCCCAATAGTTCATCTTTGCTTTTATTTCCCTTGCCTTTGGAGACATATCAAGTAACAAGTTGCTGCAGCCAAGGGATTCAATTTCTCTAATAGATATAGGCCTATTCAGATTCTCTATTCTTCTTGAGTGGTTTAGAGAAAATTGTGTCTTTCAAGAAATTGGTCCATTTCACCTAGGTTATAAAATTTGTGAGAATTTTTCATAGTATTCCTTTATTATCCTTTTAATTTCCATAGATTTTGATGTCCCTATTTCATCTCTGATGTGAGTAATTTGGATTCAATCTCTTTTTTTCTTACTTAGCCCAGCTAGAGCGTTATTAATTTTATTAATCATTCAAAGAATAAGCTTTTGGTTTCATTGATTTTCTTTACTAATTTCTTGTTTTCATTTTTACTAATTTCTGCTCTGTTTCTTATTTCTTTCTTTCTGCTAGTTAGTTTTAACTAGCTCTTCTTTTTCTTGGTTCCCAAGGTGAAATTGTAGGTTACTGATTTTCAATCTTTCTTCTTTTCTGAGTATTTAATGCTATAAACTTCCCTTCAAGCACTGATTTTATTTCACTAAAGCAAACACAAATGTGTTTTCATTTCCATTTAGTTCAAGATATTTTGAAATTTCTCTGAGGGCTACTTCTTCGACTGATATGTTATATACAAGTATGTTGTTTAATCTCCACTTATTTGGGGGATTTTTCAGTTATTTTCCTGTTCTTGATTTCCAGTTTAACTCCATTGTGACCTGAGGGCAGACACTATATAATTTCTGTTCTTTTAAATTTGTTCAGGTGTGTTTTATGGCCAAGAATGTTAATATATCCGTGTGTGCTTGGGGAAAAAAATGTGTGTTCTGCTTTCTTGGATAGAAGAGTCTACAGATGTCAATTATACCCAGTTGATTGATGGTGTTGTTGAGTTCAACTATTTCCTTACTGATTTTTGGTCTGCTAAAATCTGTCCCATTTCTGGGAGAAGAGTGCTAAGGTCTTCAACTATGGTAGTGTATTTCTTTCTCATTGCAGTTCTATCATTTGTTGGTTCATGTTGTTTGACATATGCGCTAAGCACATACATGTTAAAAATATTTGGTCTTCTTGGGGGATTGCCCCTTTATCATCATTAATTTCCTTTCTTTTTTCCTGATAACTTTCCTTATTTCAAAGACTGCTCAGTCTGAAATTAAAACAGCCTCTGCTTAGTGTTTTCCTCTGCTTAGTGTTAAAATGGTATATTTTCTATGCCCATTTACTTTTTAAAATCTATATGTGTCTTTATATTTATATGCAATATATAGTTGGGTTTTGGCTTTGATCTGTTATGACAACCTCACTGACATTCAAATTGATTTTTGAAACAGTTAGATTAATGTCTACCATATTCATTACTGCTTATGTTGCCTTTCTTCATTCCTATTTTTATCTTCCACTCTTTTTCTGCATTTTGTGGTTTAAACTGAGGATTTCATATTATTCCATATGATTCAAAAGAATCAACATAAAAATTCCTGGAACAAATAAGCAATTTTAGGAAGTTTGAAGAATACAAGGTTAATATAGAAAATTCCGTTGCTTTTCTAGATACCAACAATGAAGAAGAGGAACATGAAATTAAAACCACAATACCATTAATATTAGTAACAAAAATGTTAAATACTGAGATATAAATATAACCACAAATCCAGATATACAGTGAAAATCCTTTAGGTGATATTATAATGATAGGTATATGTCAATATACATTTGTCGAAACCCATGAAGTAAAATAAAAAAGGGACTTTGGGTGATCATGGTGTTCCAATGTAAGATCTGGTGTCTGATACTGATAATGGAAGAGACTATGCATGTCTGAGTACAGGGTATATCTGGAAAATTTCTGTATATTTTTCTCAATTTTATGTAAAACTAAAACAGATCAAAAAAATAAAACCTTTAAAAACAAAAGAATCCAGATTTGAGAAAAGAAAGTTAATTGTTAACTTTCAGAATGCTGACTTTTAGCACAAAATGAATACTGACTAAAAAGAGTAAATAAATGCAAAGTTCTTCACATAAAATCCTTTTACTTGGGATTTTTAATGCAATCTAATTATCAAATGAGATATCAGAAAAAATAACAATAGAACATTTAGACAAGGAAGATTTCCAAACTCACAATACCTGGGGCACCTTGGGTGGCTCAGTTGGTTAAGTGTCTGAATCTTGATTTCTACTTAGGTCATCATCTCATGGTTTGTGATCAAGCCCCACACTGACAAAGCAGAGCCTGCTTGGATTCTCTCTCCCTCTCTTTCTTCCCTCTACCACAGTCTCTCTCTCTCTCTCTCTCTCTCTCTCTCTCTCTCTCTCTCTCAAAAGTGAATAAATTAAACAAACAAACAAACTTTGAAAAAAGAAAAAGAGAAAACTCACAATACCAGTAACACTCATTACATTCATATGCAATTGCTTTAAAAAAATGTTTTACCAAAAGAGGAATAAAAAATTTCTTTTTTCGATAAAGTTTTATCAGTAAGAGATAAAAATAAATATGATTTTTTGTTGAGGTATATCATCCTCATGAGAAAACACAAGTATAGGAGATTCATTTCCTTCTGAGTAGCTTATTAAAAAGTTAGCTTAGCCGGTCTGATCTAGCTCTCCTGAAGAAGAGATTAATGCTGTGAAGGCATTTCCTGTTTTGTTTTGTTTTGTTTTGTTTTGTTTTGTTTTGTTTTGTTTTGGAGTGGGGGGACCATTTCTTCAGCGGTTAATCCCCCCTTTTTGTTGTCAAAAACTAGATGTTTCTCTGCTCCCCTTCTCTACAAATATGCTAAACATTATGGGAGAAAATCTGTCTCTGGGATCCCAGTGCTTGGGGAGTCCAGTCCAGCTATGTCCAACTTAAGCACACTGCTTCATCACTTATTGAGATGGCTGGGACATTATTTTGGCTCTTTTTTCTCTTTTATTAGTTGTATTTAAAGTACAAACTCCCTTTCGTGTCTTCTTTTGCCTGCATCTAGCACAATTAACATGCACCGGACTAGCTATTAATGTTTGTTCACAGGGTATTGATAGGAACAAATGGAAGTTGTAACAATATTTATTTCTCAAGTTCTAACTTTTTTTTCATCTTGGCCAATAAAAGGTCATTTGTGTTTTTATATGACACATTTATGGAAATTGATGGTGTGAGCAACAGAATAAAGTTTCATGATCTAAAAATCATGCTGATAGTAATGCAATTAGTAAAAACCAAAACTAGAATATTTTCATATATGCAAGCTTCAAAATACACTTCTACTTAACCCATGTGTCAAATAAGAAATTATTTTAGAAACTATGGAATGTTTAACTGAGTAATATTGAAAAAAAATACATTATTGGATAGTTTTGATTGTTTTTAATGTCCCTTATTATACACAGCTCAAATATGTTTAACAGCGGCTTGAAAATAGCCCCCCAAAAAGCCTCATTTGTCATAAATGTCAAAGTTCCAATGGCTTGCATTACGCAAATTGTGTGTATGTATGGTAGCACATAAAAGCAACCACAGAAAGGAATAAATTAGAGTGATTATTGTACGATTTACAATTAAATAAACCACACCACTAGAACTGTGATTCAAAGAGTACTTGCCGTTTTGTTGAGCACTACACCTCACAGTCAGCCAGTTGTTTATTTTCCATGTAAATTGCTTTCCTGAGTGCTCTAACAGCATATATTAAAAATAAGCAAATAAAAAACTCAGTAAGCATAACTTTAAAAAGGTAGAACGTTTTACCTTCCTGTGTTTTAAACTCAGACTGAAAGATTTTCAAGAAGTTTCAGATGAATCCTATTTTAGTCTAGCTCACATAAAATACTCTCTAATTCTGTTTATTGCACTTTGATATATTCTGTAGTATAATTATTAAATGAACTTCATAATAGATATTGAATTGAAAAATATTAGAAATCCTGATTGAGCAATCCTGTAATTTGTGACATACTAATTTTTAATGATTTAAACTTAATTTTTTTAATTTTAAATTCAAATTTAAATTAAATTAATTGATTTAATTAATGTTTAAGTGACTTATTCACTTAAAAATTACTCAACAGTACTTTAGTTCTAAAATACTCATACATTTTGATTATGTACAAAATATATTCAAACTACTTAGTAGTGAATGTTTACCAACATTATCAAAACATCAAAACAATCTTTTTTAAAATAATCGCCATTAAAAGATCAAACTAATATAAGAATAAATTGTCACTGTAAAAAAAATTGCTTTGGGAGAATGAAAGGTTTCAAGAGGAATGTAATAACTGTTGAATATCTCAAAGCTAAAATGCCAAGGAAGTTCATGTTAAAAATTAAAGAGCTGTCAGTATAATACAAGACATGTTTGAAAATTTCAGTACGAAAAACACATTTTATTTTAGAATAGTTTTAGATTTACAGTAAAATTGTCAAGATAGTATAGAGATACCCCATATATCCCACACACAATATCCCCTATTTTTAATATCTTACATTAATATAGTATATTTGGCACTATTAAGGAACAAATACTTATACATTACTCTTAACTAAAGTCTATATGTTATTAAGATTCCCTTCATTCTTACCTAATATTGTTCTGTTACAGAATACCATCCAAAATACCACGTGGTATTTTGTAGTTACATCTTCCCGTGCTTCTCTTAGCTTTGACAGCTTATCAGACTTTCCTTGTTTTTGATGACCTTGAGAGATTTTTGAGGAGCACTGGTATTTTGAATTAATCTGGGTTTATCTAAATTTTTCCTTCTCGTTGGAATGGCATTATGTATTTGCGGGAGGAAGAACACAGATAAAGTGACATCGTATTATATCATATTAATGGCACATAATATCAACATGACTTATCACTGTTGATGCTAACCTTGGCTGATCACTGTTGATTACTTGGCTGAAATTGTGTTTGAAAGGTTTCTCAAATGCAGTTATGTTCCCCTTCCCATACACACACACACACACACACACGCACACACACACACACAGAGCTATATTTACAAATCTACATGTATACCTATCTATCTGAAAGGAAGTCACTATGTGAAGTCCACACTTAAGGAGTAGGAGTTGTGTTTTTCATCCTTGAGGATGAATTATCAACATAAATTACTTGCAGTTCTTTTTCAGAAGAGATTTGTCTATTCTTTATTTATTCAGGAACTTATACTATGTCTTATATTTATTTCAAACTTTCAGTTATCATTTAATATGATTTTATTTATTTTGTTCAAATTTTTTCACCTTGGGTCATTGGGAGCTCTTTCAGTTAGCTCCTCTGTCCCTTTGACATACCTCAATCTGTGTGTGTGTGTGTGTGTGTGTGTGGTCACTTTCTTAATTTGTGGAAAATCTAGTCTCATTTTGTACAATTCCAGTCCAAGCCTAGAATCAGATACTTGTCCAAGGAGGTTTTCTTTCTTTTACTTAAGAATAATACTAGAAACCAAAACCTCAGTGCATCACATGATCATTGCCAGCGGGTTGTATTCTAGATTTTCTCAGCTACATACACGCACGCACATGGGCACACACACACACACACACACACACCTGTGTATATACATACATCTATACATGTTTCTGTAACCATCTGAATTTGTAACAAAGTAAACATGAGTTTGTGCTAATATGTCTAGCTATAATCCATTAACACTTGGGTCATTTTAGCCACATAATCTTGCTTCTCTGTAGTCATTTCCATCAGAGATAAACCTGGCTTCTATTAACGCTATTAATTTACTTTTTTGTTCATTTCCAGTATAAATGTGTAGCAGTATCAGAATCGTTAACATGTAACTCCACAGGAAATAGCTTTGTGAATGAGAGCACAATGCTTAAGCATAGAGTTGGGGTGTTTTTGTTCTTGTTGTTGTTGTTGTTGTTGTTGTTGTTGTTGTTGTTAGGTTGTTTTTTGGTTTGGCTTTGTTTGGTTTGGTTTTACCTTTAGTTTTAATCCATTTATTTCCAGAATTGCTTACATAGCAACTTTTGCTCCATTCCTTTCCATGAGATTGTTTCATACATTTGTAATAATTAGTTTCTTTTTCCACATTTTATATTTCTACCAGGGATTACATGAACTCCTATTTAACTTTTATATACTAACAGTCACTCTGTTAGGTAAAGCTGTTTGGGTTTTGACCCATACATAGTGCCATGTATCCATTCTTATGGTATCATTGGAATGGTTTCAGAGCCCTAAAATACTTCCCGTGCTTTACTTATTTAAATCTTTCTTCTCCTCACCCCCATACCCATGACAAGCACTGATCTTTGTAACGTCCCTATAGTTTTGCCTTTTCCAAAATGTTGTATAAGTGAATTGTGTGGTATGGAGCCTTTTCAGACTCCTTTCTTTTACTTGGAGATATGCATTCAAGTTTCCTCCATATCTCTTGTGACTTTATCACTCATTTTTTTTTATCACTGAATAATATTCCATCATATGATTTATTGGGGCTTGTTTTTCCAGTCCTCTTTTGAGGCACATCTTGGTAATAGCACCTTTGGCTATCATGGATAAGGCACCTATAACTGCTCCACTGAATAGTCAACAATTGGTCTTGACTCCTTTTGGATTTTAGCCATTATTATATGTAGGTAGTGGTATCATATTACTGTTTTAATTTGCAATTCCCTAATGTCAAATGATGTTTCTTATCTTTTCATAAAATTATTTATTGTCCACATAACTTCTTTGGCAAGATTGTTAAGATTGTGGTAGGGTCCCCTCCCTAAGGAGAAGAAAAAAAAAGAAACCTCAAAGCAACCTGGCTATACATGTGACAATGTCCCTCATGACCTTGTAACATGAGACCACTTTATCAGACTGCATGTTTGTGTGTTACCATATATGGGAGACAAATAAATAGAAAATGTATAAAAAACTACACCATGTGGCATTCGTGGCTCAGTTCTTCGGTATGAACCCAACTGAGCAGTAAAAAAAGTTGCTTCCTGGAAAGAAAAGACTTGGAGTCATGACTCTCTCTGCATGAATCCTGCTGCAAGATCTTTTGCCCATTTTTTGATTGGGTTGATATTTTCTATTGTTCAGATTTAATAGTTATTTGTATATTTTGTAAGCAAGCCCTATAGAAGATACATATTTTGCAAATATTTTCTTCTAATCTGCGGCCTGTGTTTTCAGTGTTTTAATAGGTTCTCTTATACAGCAGAAGTTTTTAATTTATTAAAGTCCAATTTATCACTTTTGTCATTCATGTGTCGTGTTTTCTTATATGGAAAAACTTATCACCAAACCCAAGTAAATGTTCGTTTAATCCTACATTTCTCTCCAGAAGTTTTATAATTATGCATTTTACTTTTAGGAGTGTGATCAGTTGTGAGCAATTTTTATGAAATTAGCTGTCTAGATTCAGTCTAGACCTTTGTCTTGGTTCTTTTCCTTTCTTTCTTTCTTTCTTTCTTTCTTTCTTTCTTTCTTTCTTTCTTTCTTTTTTCTTTCTTTTTTTTGCATATGGACACCCAATTGTTCTAGCACCATTTGTTGAAAAGATTATCTTTCCTCCACGATTACCTTTGCTTACTATAAAAATATGTCGACTCTCTAATTCCTGTTTCAGTGTTTTGTTGGCTATGCTAGATAATTTGCCTTTCCATATAATTGGGAAGAATTGACTTTGTAACAGCACTAAATTTTTTGATCCCTGAACATGGAATATCCCTCCTTTTATTCTAATGTTCTTGCACTTCTGTCATCATTGTTTTCTAGTTATCTGCATATAGATGCTCTACACAGATTTATATGTTAGATATATACCTAAGTATATCATTTTATTGGTGCTATTTTAAATGGTAAATTTTCATTTCAAATTCCAAATGTTTGCTGCTGGTATGTGTGAATGGAATTGATTTTGTATATTTATCTTGTACCCTCTGTTCTTGCTATATTCATTTATTTTCCCAGGATTTTTTTTATTTGAATCTTTGGACTTTCCTACATAGACAACCATGTCACCCATGGATAAAGACAGTTCTTTCTCTCTAGTATGTATAGTATTTTTTTTCTTTTCTTATTTCATTGCATTAGTTAAGAATTCCAGTACAGGGGCTCCTGGGTGGCTCAGTCAGTTAAGCGTCCAACTCTTGCTTTTAGCTCAGGTCATGATCTCATGGTCATGGGGTCAAGGCCAGCATCAGGCTCTACACTGAGCATGCTTGGGGCTTAGGATTGTCTCTTCCTCTCTCTCTGCCCCTCCCCTGCTCATTCTCTCTCTCTATCTCAAAAATAAATGAAATAAACATTATATTAAAAAAAGAATTCCAGTACAATATTGAAGAGGTATAGTGAAAAAGAACTTCCTTACTTTTTTCCCTATCTTAGGTGGAAAGCATCCAGTCTCTCCATTAAGTATAATGTTAGCTCTAGGTTTTTTGTTTGTTTGTGTGTTTTTTTGTTTTGTAGATGTTCTCTATCAAGTTGAGTAAGTTCCTCTTTATTTCTAAATTGCTGAAACTTTTTATCACGATGGCTGTTGTCTTTTGCCAAGTACTTTTCCATTTCATTTAATATCATTATGTGATTTTCTGCTTTATCTTTTTGATGTGGAAGAATACATTGTTAGATTCTTATGTTTTGAAACATTTTTACATAACTAGAATGAATCCCACTTGTTCATGGTGTATAGTTATTTTTTTTATAAATTGTTGTATTCAGTTTACTAATATTTTGTTGAAGATTTTTGTATTTATATTCATGAGAAATATTGGTCTTTGGTGTTGCTTTGTCGTAATATCTGTTTTACGTATCTCATGTCATTTGTGTAATGCTGGCCTCATAAAATGTGTTGGGAAGTGTTTTACATGTTGAAGAATGTGGTATTTTCCATGTTCATAGAAGAGAGGGGCATGCTGTACTTGCAGAAGATACAAAGAACTCATTGCATCATTTCCTAAGACCAGGAATGAACACACATTGAAGTGCTTCTGTTACCAGAAGAGGAAGACAATTGTGAAAACCTGTGGTCTGTTCATTCCTTTGTCACATATAGTGTTGAATGGGTCCTGTGACTTGCTTCTCCAACTCTACCTTCCCATAGTTCTCCTTCAGATAGTTATAATCGGACTCTTCTGACGTTTTTCAAAGAAACTTTGCCTGTGATGCAAATTTTGTTTATTTGCAGCAATCTTTACTTAGTACTCATTATGTACCACTTCATAAAACCGTCCCTACTCTTTGTTGACACAATCTGTCTCTACTGCGCTAAAGATGCATGTGTGCTGTATTCCCCCTTGTGTCTGATTGCTCTGCCATCTCAGGCTTAAGTCAGATGAAGGATTTTCTTTGTCCAGGTTTCTCTGTGCTCTGAATGGGGAGGAGTGTCCAGCAGCTCAAGCAGTGCTCTCCCCACCAGGGATAGCTAACTATCATTTCTTCTATAGCATGCAAGGAAAAAACATTTCATCATATTGAGTTTGGATTTTTTTTTCTTAAGATCTCACAGTATATCTTGGCTGAAGGGTATACTCTCACTATTAATCTGACTTTGACCCTATTCCGTAAGAAGTGTAACCATGGCTATATTTTGCTAAAAGTGTATTCACTGAATATCTAGGATTGTTTTCTTTACAAGGGCCAACTTCATTGGCTTAAAAGGAGCCATTGTGTAGGAGGAAATCATTCCCACATAGTTGCAGGATAATTTATGAATCCAAATTCATTTGCCACAGATATGTTCTGTGCCAATATTTTATATCATGCCTAATAGGGAAAGCAAACATGTGCTGCATATTCAGTGTATTTTAGCCAGCATGCCTCATCAATTGGAGCCAGACTGCCTCTTTTTAAATCCCTATGCCCCTTAATGGATCCAAGTTTGAGGCAAGTTCTTTAATGTCTCTGTTGTTCAGTATCTTCTTTTGGATAATGAGGATATTAATAATTTTATTTCCTTAGTTGACTATTAGGATTAAAATAATATATATATATGTGTGTGTATATTAAATGCCTAATACATATATATGTATGTGTGTATATGTGTAAGTATATGCATGTCTAATAAACATACACATATATAATGTTCTGTTATGTGTGTATGTTTGTACATATGTGTGTCCATGTGGGTATATGCACATTAAGTTCTTGTTTGTAATTCCTTGAAAGTAATAAATACTATATAAATCTTACCATAGACAAAAAGTAAGTAATAACAGGTAAATTTTTTAAAAGGTGAAAAAATGAACTATACTCTAAATGCAACATGTAACTAAGCTCTTAAATAGCAAAACAATAATCATAGATAAAGGCATGCAGGGTGTTAGAATAGATGCTAACCAGAATTTTAAAATAACATTATAAACACAGAATCCAAGAGAGGAAATGAGAAAAGAAAGCAAAATGTGTTCAATTAGATATAGTAAATTTAGAATATTCTCTCCTTAAACCATTAATCAGAAGTTACCAAACTTTAGCCTCCATCAGAGTCATTTGGAAGACTTGTTAATACACAGATTGAAGGATCCACCCCACCAGAGATTCTAATTTAGTATGTGTGGGCTGCATTTCTGTTTCACATTTGGTTCTAATGCTGCTGGTCCTAACCAGGGAACATAACAGGAGAATCATGGCTCCCACCACAGCTGAAAACGTAGATTCCACAAGGAATATCATAAGAAACAAATGGTAGAAGCACACTGATTCAAATATGTTTTAAATAGCTACAGGGACACCTGGGGGGTTCAGCTGGTTGAACATCTCACCCTTGATTTCATCTCAGGTCGTGACCCCAGAGTCGTGGGATGGAGTCCTGCGTTGGGCTCTGTGCTGATGGAACCGTTTAAGATTTTCTCTCTCTTTCCCTCTGACCCTCTCCCCCGTTCACTCTCTCTCCAAAATAAAATTGTATGTATGTGTGTGTGTGTGTAAAGTTATATATACGATATATATTTATATTTTATACTATAAATTTTATACTTTATATTGAATATTTTATTTATATCATATTATATTAATATGCATATTATGTTAATATGCATATATTATATTATATTATATTATATTATTACATATCCACAGACTTGGGGGCTCCTATATTTTACGAGTAAGCTCGCCTCAGTTCCATAGATTATTTCTATTCTCAGATCTCTCACAAAAGATATAAAATAACTGATTTCACGAGTAGAATACCAGCCCTCTGTAATAATGATGTGGAGCTTTATGACATTTTCTTATTTAAAAATGGATGGAAGCTCTATTCTTACTGCTCTAAAGATTGGTTAACATCCATATTCATTTACATTTAAGCAACTTAGGACTTGTCCTGCCTAGAGACCTGAAAATAGTCATTTTTTTTTTGGAAAATACTAAATTTTAGTTTCTGGCTACTAGATTTGTTGATATGTTTTAAATGAAACTAATGTTTTGGGGATTTTGGAACTAATGTGTTTTTTTATTTTTAAAAAATTTTATTTATTTTTGAGAGAGTAAGAGAGCACAAGGGAGACACAGAATCCAAAGCAGGCTCCAGGCTCTAAGGTGTCAGCACAGAGCCTAATGTGGAGCTTGAACCCATTAAGCATGAGATCATGACTTGAGCTGAAATCAGATGATTGACTGAGCAACCTAGGCCCCCTTTGGAACTAATGCTTTATAACCATGACTTCCTGCATAATATAAGCATATTTAATTTTAATAACATGGTTATTAATAAAGGTTTTGTTTCTGTAAAGTTACTTTAGAAATGAGTTAGAATTCTGCAAAGATACTTCAAAAGTTAAACTACTATCAAAATCATAGCTAGCTTTTTTTGTAGAAATTAATCAAATCTTAAAATTTATATGGAAAGATACAAGACTCTAATTAGCCAAAACTATCTTGAAAGAGGAAAAAAATAGAACTTTCCTAATTTTGAAATGTACTATAATTTTTTTTAAAACATTAAGATTTACTTTTAAGATATAGTAATCAAGACTATATAGTACTGACATAAAGATAGGTATGTAGATTAATTAAGAGTCCAAAATAAACTCATGTTTATTTCCAATTTCTATTTGACAAGTGATTCATACAAGTCAATGGGGAAATAGTCTTTTTAACAAATGAATCTGGTATAAGTGGATTCTTTATGCAAGAGAATTAAGTTGTACCCCTATCTTGCACTATACACAAAAATAAACAAGAAACAACTTATGAAGCTAAAATGTGTGCCAAAATTATGTAAGCCTTAGATGTGAATAGGGGAGAAAATCTTCCTGATCTTGGATTAAGCAATGATTCCTTAGGCATCATCAAAGTTAAGTTTTGTACAATAATACAGTCAAGAAAGTGAAACGCTAACACATAGAATGGAAGAAAATACTTGCAAATTATATAACGTTGAAGGATTTGTATCATGAATATATAAAGAATTCTTATAATTCAGTATTCAAAAGACAAACTAATTTTTAGAAAACAAGCAAAGGACCTAAGGAAATATTTCTCCAAAAAGATACACAATTGGCCAAAATTAAATGTACAATATCATTAGTCATTAAGGAAATACAAACCAAAAACCTCACTCAAGTACTGTTCAGCACCCAATTATAAGATGCCTTTAATTATATCTAATCTATAATCTAATCTATATTATATCTAATCTATAATCTATTATATCTTTTTTATTTTTGAAAGAATTTAAAAAATTTTTAATGTTTATTTATATTTTGAGAGACAGAGAGAGATAGAGCACGAGCAGGGAAGGGGCAGAGAGAGAGAGAGATAGACAGATCTGAAGCAGGCTCCAGGCTCTGAGCTGTCAGCACAGAGACTGATGCAGGGCTCAAACCCACGAACTGTGGGATCATGACCTGACCTGATGCTCAACAGACTGAGCCACCCAGGTGCCGGTAATCTATGATATCTAATCTATAATCTAAATGTCTAGAATTACAGGCATTTGATTATTGGGTGGCTATCATCAAAAAGATAGTGATAAGTGTTGGTGAGAAAGTAGAGAAATTAGAACCCATATGTACTGCTTGTAGGAATATAAAATGATAACAGTGATTCTGGAAAACAGAATGGCAAACTCATTAAGCAGAGTTTCTGTAAGACACAGCAGTTCACTTCCTAGTTATATAATCAAGGGAAATTAAAAATGTGCTCACATAAAGATTATAGCAGCTTTATTTATAAGAGCCCCAAAATGGAAACAACCCAAATTTCTAACAACTGCTGAAAGGAAAAATAAGATATGGTATATCATACAATGAAATAGTACTTAGGTATGGTAAAAAATGAAGTAGAGATGCCCACATATATATAGATGAACCTTGAAAGTACTAACTCAAATGGAAGAAGCAATAAAAAATAACACATTTTCTACCATTCCATTGATAGGAAATGTGTAGAATGGGCAAAACTATAAAGTAGGCTAGATTACCGAGGACTGAGTAAGAGGTAGGAAAGAATGGTGAGTGAGTGCTAATAGATAATATAATATACACTATTGGTGATTTTAAAACATAAAAGCAGAAATAAAAATTTAAAAATATTAAATAAATACATATATAAATAAAAAATGAGACGGGAAGAGAAAAACTGAGTGGACCAAATGATCAGTTATAGAAATCAACCAAAATCTCTACAACAAAGGAGGCTCATGGGAGAAAGTGGCCTGAATCTTTATCTAGTAGTGTGGTTGACAAAATATTTTAGATAGCCTTTGTTGAAGTGGAGGCCTCTTTGAAATGGGTAAGTCTTTGAAGTGGGTGCCTCCACTATCAAAGCTTAAACAAGGCACTTGCATTACAAAAAGAAAGCCAACAGTCGGAGCTTACACTGCAGACATATAAAGTCTCTTTTTTCCCCATAGATGCAATTGTTCTAAACTTCTACATGAAAGAGATTTCTTGTTAAGTATAGCCAGCTATGGTTTATTTTCTTTGTCTTTGTGTAGATCTTTTCCCAGAGGGCACCTCACTTTAGTGGTAGTTATCTGGATGTGCTTTGAAGGCAAACATTTCTAAAGGCTTTATTCGGAAAATTGAAACATTGCTAAGGACAAAATTTTCATGAAAGGATAGGTTTCCTCTGGAAGTAGTGTAGTATATTTTACATCATAAAATGTCCTTTTTCTGGATATCTACCTGCCTTCCATTAAGATCATGTGCTATTTTAGAAAGTAATTCACAAATTTTGGCTACCATTCAAAATCTCTAGACTTTTTTTTTCCTCTTTGCTTTTATGTTTGTTTTGCTTTGTTTTATTTAACAATGGAGAGAGAGAGAAGTGTCAGACCCAGTGGTTTCATACAAAATTGCTTAAAGAATTACCAGATGGCTTTTCCCTGGCTTGCTCCTGTGTTTTTCTATTTGTTCCTTGGATCTCAAATGCCCTTGCCTGAGGTACATTAAGGGCACCCATAACCAGCCTATGAGGCTTGGCTAAAAAACCTATTCCAAGAGCTGTTTTCAAGCACAAGTATATTATTAGTTGGTTTCTTTTGAAGTTTCCATTATTTTAAAACATCTCTGAGGAAAAAATGTCAGCTTTATCCACTGATTTGAAAGCATATGTCCTCACATAAATATGCATATCAGTGTTTAAAGTAGTTTTATTTACAATCACCCTAAACGGAAAAATAACAAGATGTTCTTTGATAGAGGAATAGATAAACTGTGCACATCCATACAACAGGAAAATAAGCCAACAGGGTGCAAAAATACACAGGTGAATTGAATACATATAACTAAGTGAAAGAAGCAAGTCCGTGTTACACTTATTGTGCAATTCCAATTGTATGACATTTTGCAAAAGACAAAAGAAATATAGAAAATATCAGAGTTTGACAGAGACTTAGGGGCAAGGGAAAGTTTAAATAAATGAAACACAGAAACATTTTAGCATGGGGACACTAGTCCCATGATATTACAATAGTGGATGCATAACAAGGCATTTGTCAAAGCCCATAGAACTTTACTGAATGTAGAGTGACTCTTAATGCATGAAAAATTATTTAAAAAAAATTTAGGAGGTCAAGGGATCCCAAGATAGAATGCAGAATGTGAGGAAAGAAAACTGTATTACAAATGCACATGCAAAACAAAACCTCAGCAAGGTATTGGGAGAAAGAAGTGCTGACCTAATTGAATCTGGAAATTAGTGAAGTATGCAAGACAAAA
Organism: Prionailurus bengalensis; assembly: GCF_016509475.1. Classification (NCBI taxonomy): domain Eukaryota; kingdom Metazoa; phylum Chordata; class Mammalia; order Carnivora; family Felidae; genus Prionailurus; species Prionailurus bengalensis. Next base: position 51,948,513 of record NC_057360.1, read on the forward strand.
GTAAAAAGAAACCCTACAGAAGCACTGTACTCTAGTTGATGAAATAGCTTTCCATGGGACTATGGGCTATTAATTATGATAATTCTCTATCTATTTATTTGAATTAAAAATTAAGTAAATGGATAATGAATGGTTGCAAACAGGCTTCTCACTGTTGGAATAGGTATCAATAGAAAAAGGTGGAAAGCTAGAATGATCCATATAATAATGGATTATCATTTGGTTAACCAAATGGATATCTGTATAAAATCATGTTTTAGATTATTATAGATACAAATGGTAACATCTAGAAGTATGTACAGAAATGTGTCTATAAATAAGTTAGTATACCCACATGTATTAACTTCTGTCAACTGAAAAGGCATAGGAGCAACAAAAGCCCAGAGCAATGAAAACACCTGGCAGCCAGATGTTGGTTTCCAAGAGCATTTTCCAACAAAAGGAGCCAATGGTTTCTGGAGAAATGGCTGACCAGGATAGAAAATACAAGCATAAGCCAGAATGTGGGAAAATATTTTTAAAAAATCATAGTGATATATGCCAATGGGACCAAGGGACCAACTCAAAGAGCTCCAGTGGCCAAAGCTAGAACAACTTGAATCATGTAATAAGCAGTATTGGATTATAACCCAAAATATTAAATAAATACATATAAGTCTATACTGATATGAGTCAATAAATACATGTAAAAGACAAAACAGATTTCTACTGTAGAAGAATTCCAAATAACTGATGTAAATATTCAGTACTCAAGGAGGTCAGACATAAATTCTTGCTACTTAAGTTTGGACTGCTCATAGTAATTTCCTTCCAGAGAGCACAGCATGGAAAAGGGGTAGAAAAGAGTAAATTTACAATGGAGAAATATGGTAACATTATCTTATGGTCAGCATCAACAGTGATGTCATGTTGGCATATACCTGTGATATGTGATGAAAATGGCACTTCATCTCTGTGGTCTTCCTCCCCAAAGCCTGTAACCCTAGTATAATTATGAGAAAAATGTTAGGACATTCTGTAAGAAACCTGACCACTATTCTTAAAAGTTTCCAAGTGTATCCATGACAAGAAAAGTCAGAAACTGTCACAGTCAAGAAGTTAAGGAAACATGATGATCAATGTAATGTAATGGTTTCCTGGAAGACATCCTCAAACAGAAAATGAACAACAGGTTAAAACCAAATACATCTGAATGAAGTATGTAGTTTTGTTAATAATAATGTATCAACATTGTCTAAGTATAACAAATGTACCATGTTAATGTAAGACAGTTATAGGAGTAACTGGGCAAGGGGCAGAAGGAAATTCTCTGTACTATCTTTTCAGTATTTCTGCAAATCTAAAACTGTTCCAAAGGTAACATTTATTTTTATAATGGTAATCTGACTTAATATTTAACATCTACATCATACTAGTCTTCATTGGTCTAATCATAGTTGCTCAGAAGTAAGTCAGCCAAGTAGTTTTTAAAAAACTTTGTACTGACTTATCTTCACAAGAAGAGTCCCAGACTCTGCTGCACAGAAATATCTGAAACACAGTCAGCTAGAAGACTATAACACAGGAACAGTATTTCATCTAGAATTTAAATGTCTAGTGGAAAGAATCAATAATACCCTGCTAGAGTGACAGCCTTGAGTAAGGAGCAAATAAATTTTGAGGAGGAAACAAAGAGAAACATACGAAGACTAACAAAGCTGTGAAAATTCGGTTAATAAATTAGGATTGTCTCCAAGAACGCCAATCTCTAACCATATGTAAGTCTTGGAAAATTAATTTAAAAAAATGGACTTTCTAAAAATGTTCTGTATTTTGACAATAGTGTTTAAATGTAGTGAAATGGTTAGCTGAAGTTCTGAATATGTACAACACATTACAATGAAGTCTATTAAGTTAAGCCACTCAACTCCTGCAGAAGGCTGCAAAAGTGTAATATTAATTTGTAGAAACTTGAATTGGAAATGTGATATCACTATGTCTCATTCTAGCTTCAGTCATTATAATTGGAATGAAGTCTTGTTATTTCATTTTCAGTTTTTCATTAGAAGCTTTATAATAAGGATGAATCATTAGCATTTTAATGCTTTTGTGAATAAAATTGTTGTTGCACTTGCTCTTGGACATGAGCACAATCATTTCTCAAGTGCTCTTTCTCCATTATAATTAAAGATTGTCTACTTGACAAAAACCCTGGTCTCTGAAATAATAGAGACTGTTGCTTTTAAGTACTACATTGTTATTCAGAAAGCATTTTGTACCCATTTCTGATATCTTTCAGTATTTTCCCCCAAATTATCAGTGCCCTTTCTTAAGCCCAATGGACATTTCTCATACCTTATCTTTCTTGTCATCTCAGTCACCTTTGACACTGAAGACTCCTCCCTTCCTCATGAAACACTTTGTGTTTCAGAATCTGTGACGATTCTAGATTTCCTTATACGTAGCTGGATGCACATTTATTTGCTGTGTATTTTATTTTCTTCTTCTCATTGCCCCAATTTTGGTTATCTTCAGGTTTCTGCCCTGGGCCCTCATTCATTCAGTTTTTACTTTATAGTGCATTTTTGAACAATCACATTAGCTCCAAGGGTTTGTATCATATTTGATCTTAAACTAGCATTTGTCAAGCAGAACAATAGAATCCATGCACTGATTTCAGACAGAAATGGATTTAAGTGTTTGCTTTTCAACTAACTTTTGCATGAATCTGGTAACTTGCCAAGCCTTAATTTTTTTCTATAAAATAATCATACTAATACTACTATCATTCAGTTTATAAATCATACCAAATCTTATATAAAACGCCTTACAGAGCATCTATTTCAATTTTCACTTTAACATTATAACATCGTCAGGAACTTAACATACAGATTAGAATTTGAGGAATTTGCCAAAGTAACTTACCTGTGATTAGAACTCAGATCTGAATGAATGAGAGAATGAGTTATTAATGTCTGCTTTAGACTTTTACCATAGAAATACCGGACATAAAACAGCAATACTTAACCTGTAGTATGTGTGTATGGCGAGAGGGGGAGAGAGAGAGAGAGACTCATGCACCAAAGTACATACTTAAACTCTTCAGTAAATATAAGCTAGATACTCATTCAACATAAAATGAAACTATTCAGTAGACTATTTCCCTAACTATTCCAACTTGTTTCTCCTCCTGCATCCCTTCACTACCCCTCACTAAGTAGTAAAGTTGGATCACCTTTTTCTGCTCCCCCTCCATCCTTAAATCCAACTTGCCAGGTCCCTAAAGTCCACCTTATCAAGATTTTACATATATTTACTTCCTCCCTTTCCACTGCAAAGCCACCACCCTTTCACACCTTGATACTTGAATTATATTTTACCAAACGTGCCCCTTCTTTGTAGTCTTTTTGTTTTTTAATTAAATGTAATTAATGTCAAATTTCTCTTCCTCCTGCAAAGGGCAGAAAATATCTCCTCCCTCCAACCTCCGTTGCTGTAAAGCTAAAATCAAATCACCTTAAAGTACTTTACAATGTCTGTGTTTGGAACCTGGGTTAAATTTACAGTTTCTTTTCACATTACGTACTAAATTGACGTAAGGAATAATGATTTTCCCACAATGAGAACTTCTAGTTTGCTTTTTGTTTTATCTAGAAGACTATTGTCTACATCCTTAACCTTGCTGGCTCTTCCTTATAGAAGAAGGCACAGAGAAGGAAAGCACAGTTTCTGGACCTGAAAAAGCTGAGTTCTATCATGTTATAATCTTGGTTAAGTTACTTCACCATTCAGTGTATTGGTTTCCACATCTGTAGATGAAGAAAGTAATATGTGCCTCACAGTAGTTCTACTACTACATGTTTTAAGATTTTACTAAAACAAAATTAGCATTTATACTGGTACAAGAAAAGACTCAATAAAAAAAAACTATCATTACATGTCTAAAATCCTAACGTATACTTTGGTATATGTTTTATAAAGATGTTACATGTATATTAAGTACAAGAAATAAGTTAGTAAATAGTAATCATCAATTTAATGTTAGAAAAATGAAAGAAATACAAACATATGCTGTGATATATCAGTAAAAGATACTGGGAGGAATCCTGGCTGACCATCAAAAGATCAATTCAGTTTTTTTTCCCAGCATACATTTCTATATACGATCAATATTTAGAAAAAAAAATTTAAGTGAAGAAGTAAATGAGTTGCTCAGTACTTTTATATCTGGTTGATGAAAGTATGGTAACATGTTAATACATTTCAAATAAGTAGTTTTTGTATCATCTTTGTTTTCATAATAAAAGACAATCTTATATTTTTCTGAATTTATATGTAATACATAAAATAAATGTAATGTTCTTAAATGTATGCAAAAATACTTTTTCATAAAAATGGGACACGGGTTTTGCATAATAAGAGAATAGGTACATTTTATTTAACTATTGCTTACACAAATATTTACGTTAAGGTATGAAAATTGGAATATGCCTAATTTTGCAACAAATGCCACCATTCAAAGAAAATTAATTGTGAATTTAATATTTTTTTAGTCCTGTTATATACTGATGTGTGTACACTGAAAATAAGAGTGATTAATTCCTTCATAGGCTAGTGTAAATGAAAGAATAAAGCTTTTCAAAAAAAGATTAGAAGCTAATATGATCTCTTCTGAAATTTTGACCTTCTTTACTTGAGATTTTCATTATTCCAAGTCAGCAGGGAGAGTGCTAATTACTCATTTAAAGATGCTAAGGTGGCTCTGGGAGGTAGATGAGAAGAAGGAAGACCCTACTAGAAAACATGTCCCCTACAGGGACTACTTGTTAGCAACTCTTTCCTTTGAAAACCTCAGAGGGAAAGTTTTTTACAGTTGGCCATGAAAAAAAAAATCTATTAACTGATAAGTGGAGATAGTAAGCATTACTAGAGAGTTAATGTTAAAAATTATTTCTTTGGGTCTTTCCATTGACTCCTGGAGCCCTTAATCATGCACAGACAGGTGTTTATAGAGGGGAAAGTCCCATCAGCAGTCCTGCAACCTTGCCCCAAGCCATCTACTTTTTTTTTAGCCTATTTTTTAAGTTATTCATTTATTTATTTATTTATTTATTATTTATTTATTTATTTACTTATTTGGAGAAAGAGCAAAAGCAGGGGAGAGGCAGAGCGAGGGAGAGAGAGAGAGAATCCCAAGCAGCCTGGAGGAGTTTCAGCTGGAATCACAGCTTCTCCAGGGAGTCTAAGTCACCTGTTTCAACTGTCAATCTAAGGCATAAGAGAATGCCTTGTTCTCGAAGCTCTTTGAACCCCCGCAGAACCTGATTGTCCAGTCTCAGTTCTATACTTTTGGAAGAGCTACCTGTGTTTTCGCCATGCTCAGCAGAATAAATGAGCAAACATATATCCCAGTGTTTGTGCCTCTCCCTACGATATGAACTCATGCTTCCAACAAGAATATGGAACAGATCAGCAAATTTTACCCTCAACTCAACTAGCACATACTGTTCAAGGCATAAATTAGAAAAAGGGCAGAAGAACAGTAAGCAGATTGTCATTTGCACAAAGGTATCAGTAGAGAGAAACTATCTCACCCATTTTGAATTGTTTGGAATTGACAGAAATGTGTGAAACTAATGGGAAAAGGTAGAAAAAATGTTCACACAACTTTCTTTTTCAAACAATGGCTTTAACATATTTTTAATTGTGGTAAAATACACAGAACATAAAATTTAATACCTGAACCATTTTTAAGAACACAGTTCAGGGGCGCCTGGGTGGCGCAGTTGGTTAAGCGTCCGACTTCAGCCAGGTCGCGATCTCGCGGTCCGTGAGTTCGAGCCCCGCGTCAGGCTCTGGGCTGATGGCTCAGAGCCTGGAGCCTGTTTCCGATTCTGTGTCTCCCTCTCTCTCTGCCCCTCCCCCGTTCATGCTCTGTCTCTCTGTGTCCCAAAAATAAAATAAAACGTTGAAAAAAAAATTTAAAAAAAAAAAAAGAACACAGTTCAATAGCATTAAATTCTTTCACATTATTGTGCAACCGATCTCAAGAACTCTTTTTTATAATGCAAAACTGAAACTCAGTGGCTATTAAACTTTCCCCCATTCTTCCCTCCAGCTAGTGCCTGGCAACTACTCTTCTCCTTTTTACTCTTATGCTGATTTGTTCAAAATCTTCCCCCATTTGAAGGGTGAGTTCATACAGCGGGTTCATAACCTATTAGTCGAATCCTTAGTGGTTGGTATTTATCTTTTTGTTACTGATTTATTTCACTATAAATCAAGGTTCATCTATGTTATAACATGTGTCAGAATTTCCTTCCTTTTTAAGACTGAATACTGCTCTATGGTGTATATACACTACATTTTGTCTATTCAACCATTAGTGGACACTTGGGTTGCTTTCACCTTTTGGCTATTTTGAATACTGTTGCCATGTACATGGGTGTACAAATACCTCTTTGAGACCCTGCTTTTCATTCTTTTGGGTATATATTCAGAAGTGGAATTGCTAGACTGTGTGGTAATTCTATATGTACATTTCTGAGGAAGGATTACACTGTTTTCCACAGTGGCTAGACCATTTTACATTCCCACCAATAATGCACAAGGGTTCCAATTTCTCCACATCTTCCACTTGTTAGGGGCATTGTTTTTGTTTTGTTTTGTTTGTTTGTTTTATAGTTGCTCTACAAGGTGTTATCTTGTGGTTTTGATTTGCATTTCCCTAATAAGTGGTGCTGGGTGTATGTGGTATAAGGTAAGGGTCCAACTTCATTCTTTTGCATGTGCATATCCAGTTCCCCAACACCATTTGTTCAATAGACCATTCTTTCCCCCCTAAACGGTCTTGGTGCCCTTGTCAAAAATTATTTGACCATATATGCAAGGGTTTATTTCTGGGCTCTCTATTCTATTCTGTTGGTCTAGATGTCTGTGTTCATGCCACAGTGTTTGATTACTGTAATTTTTCAGTAAGTTTTGATATGAGATATCAACTTTTTTTTTTCAAAATTGTTTTGGCTATTCAGAGTCCCTGGAGATTCCATATGAATTTGAGTGAGTCTTCCTATTTCTGCAAGAAAAATGTCATTGGGATTTTGACAGGGATTGCATTAAATGCATCGATCACTGTGCGTAGTATCTATATCTTAACATAATCAGTCTTCCAATTCATGAACACAGAATGCCTTCTCATTTATTAGTGTCTTCTTTAATTACTTTCGGCAATGTTTTGTAATGTTCAGTGTACAAGTTTTTGACCTTCTTGGTAAATTTATTCCTAAGTACTTCTTCTATTTGATGCTATTTGATGCTATTCTTATTTGATGCTATTATTAATGGAATTGTTTATTGAAATATAGTTGACATATAGCACTGTGTAAGCTTAAGGTGTACATAGTGTTGATTTGATACATTTATATATTGCAATATGATCACCACCATAGCATTAGCTAATACTTCTGTCATGTCACATAATTATTATTTCATTTGTATTGAGAACATTTGAGATCTAATCTTTTAGAAACTTTGAAGTATATAATACAGTATCGCTGACTATAATCCCAACACCATATAGTACGTAGGTCTCCAGAACTTATTCAGATTGCTCATTTCTTCACACAACTTTTAAGATTAAGCATGAATACAGAAATTTGCCTTTCATGGAAGAAAAGCTTCACTAAACATGATTAGATTTCAGAATAATTGAAGTGAGATGTTGAAAATGAATCATGGAGACACAATACCTTAGAGGTGAAGAGATATAAAGACCATCCAGTCTAGCCTTTTCATTGTACTGATAAAGAAACTTAAGCCCAGAAATATTTTTTTGCCATATAATGAGTCATATTTATGGGTCACCTGTATAAAATGCTTAAAAAGCTCGTACTTTTTCCCCTCAGAAATGTTTATACAAGTATATAATTTTATATTTAATATGCCTTCTCTATTATACTTTTCTGTCCTCTTCCGTTCTTTTTCTATAATCTCAATTTTAGTCACATCCTCAGCTGTGGTAAGCATTGACCATACTGGCTGTTGAAAGTAAGATGTGTAGGACACAAACTCCTCTTAATGAATGTACTTTATGCCACTACAGCTGTCAGAGATGTAAGCCAGTTATTAATATGCAAGGCAATGACTTCTGTTCCTGAAACTACTTGAAAAGTGTATCATTCCCATATTGTTCCCTCTTCTGTGTTCATTTAACACTGCACACATCAGGATGACCCCTTCTTTGGTCATGTCATGATAAATATTTTTGGCACTCTTAAGTAATCTAGGAAATTGTGCTTATGCCTGACTGAGGGACCGCTTCCTATGCTACTGAATAAAAAATCCTTCCTTGGGGCGCCTGGGTGGTTCAATCAATTAGGCATTCAACTTTGGCTCAGATCATGATCTCATGGCTCGTGGGTTGGAGCACTGCATCGGGGTCTGTGCTGACAGCTCCGGGCCTAGAGTCTGCTTCGGATTCTGTGTCTCCTTTTCTCTGCCCCTCCCTTGCTCATGCTCTGTCTCTCTCTCTCTCTCAAAAATGAATAAACTTAAAAAAAAATTTTTTAATCCTTTCTTTTTTATTCCTAATGGGTTTACAAAGTAATCCTTTTACCTGTAATCTCCAGAATCTTTTGCAACTTAGTCTGTTCTAAATCTCTAAGAGCATTATTTTTTCCTCAGCTCCATGTTTCTCTCTTTTAAACTTTTTCTTTAACTCCTTAGCCAAAATTGAATCAAACGGATTTTATGTTACCAGGATGGGAAAAGATATATCCTGCAAGCAGCAACCATAACAAACCTGGGGTGGATCTACTAATATGACACTGCATAGACTTTATGTAAAAAACTGTTTCTAGATATAAATAGGGAAATGTTTAAATGACAATGACACATCTCTTAAGGAGTCATTCTTTAGTGTGTTGGGAAGGCAGCTTATAATTGAGTGAATTTTTATATATTATTATTACGCTTCTTTTCTGTACCTTTTTGTTTGCTTTCTGATCTTTCTGGCTGATGGAGTAGTAGAACAAGGCAAGCAAGAAGTAAGGGCAGGCATGGGTAGAATTTGCTTCTATACCAGGTGCAAGGCTGACAGCTAGCCCAGGCAGTGGTTTTTCGTTCATTCAGCCCTGCTTATTAAGGTTCACCACTAAAGTTTGAAAATACGGCTTTCTAGTATGCTTGCTTAGCTTTTATCTCAGTGTACACATTACTCCTGGGATTTCCTCTGGTAGGGATTGTAGGAGTGGTTGTTCCAGTTTTAAGGTATAGAACTCTTGCCATTTCTTAATTTACATCCATTTATTTCGATTATTGAATCTATTATGTACCTGCATCAGTATTTTCAAATGTTTTGGCCTGTTTGTTAATTCATTGACACGTGCATGCTTGTGGCAGGAGGAACTTACTGCTGCGGAAATGTTAGAGACAGTAAAGAAGATTTGAGAAAACAGAGCAAGCCAGTGTATTACCTTATTGGAAGCCTTGTTAAATTGCCTGCTGTCTCATTTTGGTTGACCAAATTAGGTAAAGCCAGAGAATCATTAGAATTTCGTGTGTATTTTAACTCAATGTGAGTTTACCAGTCAGTTATTAAAATTGTTGATGGAGGTTTATAGGTTCCAATTATAGACAAACACTTAAAAGTAATTCTGGATATCAAATTAGAAGTCCCAGGCATTTCATTTCTGTTGTGAAAGGAGAGTATCTTAATGAATTTGAAATGAATTGACTTGCATACACTAGAATGAACATTTTTTCTAGAAGCAACAATGTATTATTCAAAGGCAAACTTCTTTGTTTATACGTTAAATGTAATTTGTACTAATAATACTTCACTTGAGGGTATTATGTTATGGAAATAATATATGTATTTATATTTGTTTAAATCAGAATCTCTTGGTATATAAGCTGTAGTTTAGAAATTTATTAAAAATTAATGAAATTTGTGGCAGTCTAAATCAGTCGTTCTTAACCAGAGATGGTTTTGCTTCGCAGGGGCTATTTGGCAATGTCTGAACATATTATGTTGTTACAGCTGGGGGTGGGGTGGTATTCTCCTTGGTAGAGGCCAGAAATGCTATTACAGATTTGACAATGTAAAGCACAACCTCCTGCAACAAAGAATTATCTGGTCCAAAACATCAACAGTTTCAAAATCAAAACCCCGGCTCTAAATTGTATAGCATACTTGAAACCAGCTTTAGTTTGATAGGTGGCCCCAAATTTAATATAACATTCTTACATAAACACTGCATTTTCTGTTCAATTTTTTTGTTAACTAAAACTGATCTAAAAATTAAATATTACTTTTATTAAAAAAGAAACTAAGATGACAGATTTTCAAAAAAATTTTTGTTTAAAACTAATACATAAGAATAAAAAAGTTTTTTGAATAAAATAACCCTGAAGAAGATATATTAAAATATATATTTTTTAAGTTTCATCACAATAATGTGTGCAAACAATGACATACCTTTAAAGAGAAGAACATGTGATATTATCATTATATATATCCACACAAACACATATATCACATTACATATGTATATATATATGTATATAGAATGTACATACATATAATGTGTATTTATTTATAATACTGTTATAAAAATATATCCATATAAAAATAAAAATTTTATTTAAATGACTTGCAACAAACATAAGGGAATACGCAGTAAAAAAAAAAAAAAAAAGTGGAGAATGACCAAGATCAATAACTAGCTGTCATAAAGGTAGAATTGAGTGACTCATGTTTATTTTACAGATCTGAACCTCCATGGAATATTTCTTTTATGCTGTCCTTCAGTATTCCTAAACAGAACAGAGATCTGAAAAACAATTTAAAAATAGTATACTGCCCAATTAATTGTTAATTTAACTTATTCTTCCAGATTTATTTCTGAGCACTCCACCTATAAATCTTTAAAATTATTTCTTCATTTGGCATTTTACTTCTATACTCACTATGATATTTGCTACATAACTGTGTGAAAATTATTTGGATAAGGAACTGTTTCTCAACATGCATTATGCATTTCTTAGAAAAATGGAACACATCTTGTTTATTTTGTTTCTTTGAAAGCTAGTATGTTTATGTATACATATATATATATAAATAAAAAAGTTATATATATATAAAATAAGTCATATATGTGTGTGTGTGTATATATATATATGTATATATATATACATATATATATATATAATAAAGTTTTCTTTGTATTTTCCTTCCTTCCTCCCTTCCTTCTAAATTGGCTGAATATAATATATGTGTTTTATTCAGCCAATTTAGAAGGAAGGGATAAAGGAAGGAAAAAACAAAGAAAACTTTATTTTTTTTAAAGCAACCATTAAATTTTTTCTCAAACTCCCTGTTCAGTCAATATCAAGAGAAAAGAGGGAAATTTAATTTTAAAAAAATGGTCACAAAGGGGCAAAAATGAGAACATGATGTTATCTAGAATGTAAGAAGTTACTACTTCCCCTAGGCCAGACTCATGAAATTAAAATTACTGCTGTTTGAGCCCTGCCATTGTTGGTAACATTGCTGTGGCCTTGTGAAAAATGATACTGGGGCCAGTATCATTGACACTGCTGGAATTGCACACAGCCAGAAGGATTTTCTCTCCCTTTTGCTTTCAAACCTCTTATGAATGCTTCCTGGTCAGATCTTAGACTCAATCATCAAAGAATGTTAGATGTCATGAAAGACATGGATGTGAACACAGACCTTTGATGGTATACCAAGATGCTATACCAAGATGGTAATAGTCATTTGCTGTATGTATATGTGAATTATATATGTAGAAATTATCCAAGGAAATTCAACAAAAAATTATGAAATTGACTTATATCAGGAAAAATTTAGCAACAAATTCTCCAATATTATTTTAACTCTCGAATATATAGAAAGGGTATGCTTCTCTCAATATTTTTCTTTTCTATAGAAATCTCGATTTTAAAAATATTAACTTGTATATACTAATATAATATAATATAATATAATATAATATATAATACATATGTATATTTTTAAATATTCCTATAACCCATTATATTTTAAAAATTCCTATAACCCATTATTCTCTTGTCTCTGAAAATTTTATATAGAAAGCTAATAATTGTATATTCAGGAAACATATATATATTTTTGGGGAGGACCAAAATATATAACAATGAGTAATATACAGAAATGGAATCTAAGAAATTATTTTTCTTTATTAAATTGCAATACAAATCCTGTGTAGTAGAAGATACCAGAGTAACATATCACATTTACGAGTTTTTGTATGAATTCCTTGGAAGCCAACATTGCCTGGTAGATGAGCATGACAGTAGAAATGTGAACATTCATAAGATTTGTCCCAAGGTCATTTTGCCTTAAAAAGTATTAAAGCTCCTAAAAATGATATTTGTCTATTGCAGCAGCAGAATAAGCTCAAGGTCAAATAACCGCATTTCTTCATTTTTTTTAAATATGAATCTAAACCTTACAAGAACTGAAATGCTTAAGGACATCAATAAAGAAGGCATTTTAGAATAAAATCTTTGAAGGATGGTTCCACTGTGTGAAAAGGAGTCGCAATCATTCAGTTGCCTGTGTGTTTATCTTCTAAATGTTCCCAGATATTATATCTTAAAGAACTGAAATTTGAAACAAAAGAAAGTGCCTAGCGTTTAGAAATTGTGTTTTTAAGTGCGTAACGTATTGGAAGAATTCTGACTCATGCAAGGGTTAGAAAAGTTTTCATTTCTTCTTTCTTTTCTGTTAGCTATGAGAAATCTTGATCTAATTAAAAGTGAAGATATAATAAATGGTCCTTTTTAAATATATCTGATTTTTTAAAATGAGAATGAAATTTTTTTCCAATTTTACTTCATCACAAATAAAATAAAGATTAGAGCAAAATATCCATAAATACATATGTATTTGTAGGTGTATTGAAAAGCTTTGTAAAAGAAATCTCAGAAGTTGTGTTCAATTTTTATTTTGTAGTTATGTGTGATAATTATTTATAGGTAAATATCTGTATCTCCTTATAAGAATGATGATTGTTGAAAATAGTATTGTTTTCTGACATTACATATGTATATATTCTTTATGAAAATTGTAAGAAAGATACATCGGTTGATCAATCTACCTACCTACCACTTGAATTCAACAAGAAATACATTTCAAGAATAAATATCTTTCTTTTAATAAAGATTTTAGTTTTAAGTAATCTCAACACCCCATGTGGGGCTCAAACTTACAACCTTGAGATCAACAGGTGCATGCTCTACCAACTGAGCCAGCCAGGAGCCCCATGTTAGATTTTAGAGAGAAAATATATCCTATATGATACTTTATAAAGAAAAACATTTTCCATCAAATAATTTATAAGTAGCAGTGGGCCATATTTACAAGAAGTTATTTAGCATTAGATATAACAGCATCCAGTTGTCAGAATGTGTATCGTTGTGCCTGAGTTATTTTCCAACACTGTTAGAAAGCCACTTTGCTTTTGTGAGTACAGCAAGCTTAAAATACTATGTATTAACAATCCACAACTCCTGGGGGCTTTCAAAGACTGAGAAGAAAAAATACACACACACACACACACACACATATAAATATTTGTGTGTATGTGTGTGTATGTATATGTATATACATACACTATACCTCCATTTTCTTTAGGAGGAAGAATTCTAAACCATCTATTTATTTAAACTGTTTCCCAGTGTCTCCCTAAAGGAATAAACTTCAGTCACTTATAGTCAATTAGCTTAATAATGAATACTTTGTCTCTATTGTCTGGGGTTTTTTTTTCCTTCCTTTATCAGTTCCCTGCTCCATAACTTACGTTCCTTGCATCTGCCAAATTGTTTATGCATGTCATTGTGTAATGTCAAAGAATTTACCAGCCTAATGATAAAAAGGATAGTGTTGTTGATGAATATTCCAGGATCATGGGACCTCTAACATGCTATAATTTTATAATTACTAAGAATCTCAAATGTTCTGTAGTATGGGGACATGGTGAATATCTACATAAAAACTTACGAGATGTAACAGATAAAAGTAATATCTCTCATATTTAAAAGTTAAGCTGACAATAGTAATTATAAGACTATGTAGCTGGTTGTGGTTAAATATCATTAATGCCCTGAAAAAACAAAATTAAGGTCTAAGTTACCCCCATGGTCATATCTGAGTGTTGTATAAACATCACAAGGCCTTTGTAATAGCATATAATGACTCTATCTTCTACAACTGGAAAGCAGACTGGCCTCAAAAACCAGTTCCAGAAACTGACTATTGTTAAAAAAGAAAACAACAGATCCAAAATGGCATCAGTAAACCAAGACTTAATACCTAACCTAACTGCAATTTCAGTCCGCCAGAAATGTAAACTTTTACCGGGCAACGTGGGGATTTTTCTGGTCAGCACTAGAAAATTTACTATTAGGACCTTTTCCTTTCTCCTTAGAAGGGCAACCTTGTCCAAAACAATGGATCATTTGCTAACAGTTTTCTTTTTTACACTCCCTCCCTAACCTTTAAAAACCTTTCCTTTTCCATAGCCCTTTGGAGCTCCCTTCATCTTGCTGGACAAGATGCTTCCCAAATCATGAATCAATTAATAAAGTCAATTAGATCTTTAACATTTACTTGGTTGAATTTTTGTTGTTTTACAGTGTGACAGCAATAGAACAGAAGCTTTAATTCACAATCTCAGGTAAGCCTCCAGAGCCAACAGAACATGTCTAGGAGTGGATTTTGAGGGAGCTAGATAAGATGGAGGATGAGATAGGGAGGAATAGATAAGAAGCTATTTCTCCTTTGGTTTTTCTAACCAATGTGTTTTTTTTTTAACTGGTGGGTTATTCCTACCAGTGGAGCATGGTAGTGCTGGTTGTTCCCAATCCTTTTTTTTTTTTTTTGGCTTCAAACTTCTCTTTTATTTAACCTTTATTTTTTTATTTTTTTAACATGAAATTTATTGTCAAATTGGTTTCCATACAACACCCAGTGCTCATCCCAACAGGCGCCCTCCTCAATGCCCATCCCTTTCCCCTCCCTCCCACCCCCCATCAGTCATACAAAGAAAGACAGATACCATATGTTTTCACTCTTATGTGGATCCTGAGAAACTTAACAGAAGACCATGGGGGAGGGAAAGGAAAAAAAGTTAGAGAGGGAGGGAGCCAAACCATAAGAGACTCTTAAAAACTGTTCCCCATCCTTGACATACATTTGTTCTTACCTGAAACTTTTGTTTAAACAATTTTGATGATTTATAAATAGTAATGTTATTTTGGTTTTATTTTTAATTTCTCTAATGTGTAATGAATATAATCACCATTCCATGAATATTAGCTATTATAAAATCAACAGTGTGAAATTCTTGTTTAAGTCCTTTGCCTATTTTTGGTCTACTTCCTTCCTTATTAATTTATATATGCTGAATATGAATCTTTTATTGGATATATGCATTACAATTTCTTTCCTTCTGGAACTTATCATTTCACTTTAATGGTATTCTTTTGTACCAATTATACAGGATTGGATACTTGAAAATACACAACTCTTTAGGAGTTACTCATCTAAGGCTTTAAGAGAGGTAAAAGTGAATTTCTTGATGAGGCATATTCTCAGGATTATGACTCAGGATTTTATACACTGACAAATACACCTGGGCCTAGTACTAATTCAGAGCTGGAATTGCTACTGGAAGCATGGACAAATCAATGACTTATAATTAATGAGGTAAAGTGATAATATTAACTTGGCAGAGTATTAAAAAGGGATCAAAAGGCCCAAGGAAGTAAACATGCCAGTATAAGTTTATTACTTAAGACCAGAGAACAGAGAGCTATGTTTCCCAGGAAGCAGTAGAGACATTCTTTTCCATAAAACAAATACTAATGTCTGTTATATGGACATGAGAATCACTGAGAAGCCAAGGTTGATGGTAAGAGTAATGTTTTAGAACTTATTTCACTGAATAATGGGGATAATAGGATTCTGCAATAGCAGAGGGCAAGTGGTAACATTTTATATTCAGAAATAAGGTGGACATATTATTGTAAGAAGTCTTTGCCAGGAACAAAGACTCCCAGGAGCTTGTACCTGTGGCTAATATATCATGGCGTTCCTAGTGGCAAAATAGGTGGGTAGCCAACAAGGTTATGTATTAACCTATATAATCTAAAACCCATGTCAACTAAATAGGAAATTAGGGCACCTTAGCCAGTTCCCAGTTCTGAACTAGTTTCAAACCCTGAGCTCTCCAAATTAAGTAGAGTGAGGGTCATCTTGAAGAAGGACCCCATAACATCAAAGGAAGAGTAAGGAACAGAAATTTCCCTGGTATTTCACCCACAGGAAACTTTAGTCATTTATCAGGGAATGATTCACTGGAAAAAATAGAATTCCCAACTATTTCTAAAGCTTCTGGATACATGGCCTGATCTAACACTAATAAGATGTCACAATGACTCATGAATGGAGTAGCCATATTGGTGGGAAAAGAGGCTATTCGTGGATCTAACAGCATTGAGTTTCCTCTCACAAAAGCATATCTAGCTACAAGTGCTACTGAATGCTCAAACCCTAGGAAATATAGAGACTAAGCCTGTGATGCTGTACCAGCCCATTAGGTGGTAACAGCCTGATTATATCAAGCCCCTCCACCAGAGAAAGTGAAGGCATACATATTTATTAGAATTAAAACATATTCCGAGTATAAGTGTGCTTCTCTTACTTGTAATGCCTCAACCAGAAAATTATCTGAAGGCTCACCCTAGTGTCTGATTTATCATCTTGGGATCTTACCTCTAGAAGTCAGACTTCCCAGCCTCTAGAACCATGAGAAATAAATGTCTGTTGTTTAGGTCACCCAATCTATGGTATTTTGTTATAGCAGTCTGAGCTGACTAATACAGCTCCCTAAGGATAAAGGTTAAAATGGCCTACTGTAGGATTGACATCCTATAACATACAATAAATACTTGACCCATCATATCTATTCTCAACAACAGAATATATGTGTCTGGGAACCAAGAAGTGGAAATTGGAAATGGCTCATCTCCAGTGGCTCACCTGGGGAATTTATCCTTCCTGTCACCTCAACTTTAATCAAAACTGGTCTTGAAGTCTTGTTTTCAATGGGAGAAACAGTTCTACAATGAGTACAGTAAAAGTACGGCTGCTGTCTAGGAATGTAGTGAGTCCTCATATCAATGAACAAATAGGAAAAGGGAGGAGTTACTCTCCTGGCTGGATAATTAATATGGAGGGATTTAATATGGCGCACAAATGGATCAGGGTGATGAAAAAGGGATACCATACTTGAGGCTGATAGTGCCAGACTCAAACCCTCAACATGCTTCAGTAGATTTCCAGCTGCTTGCGTCTTTTTCCTCTGTGCCTCAGGGCTTTCGTCACTATGGAGGACTGCTGTCAGCTCATGACAAACCTTAAGTGCCCGGAAATGAACAGCCCTTCGATCATTTCTCAACTGTTGACTGAAAGGGATTGGTTTATGCAAGTTAGCTTCTTCATCCATCCAACAGAATAATTCTGACAAAATATAATTTCATTTCCTGAAGTTTCCGTAGGAGTTTAAATTCCAGTCAGTCACTATGGATGTTGACTGAATCAGACATCCTTTGATGACTGCCTCCCTTCTTTCAAATGCTCAGGGTTTCTTGCTTTCCCAAATAAAATATTTTCACCAGAATTCTTTTTTTTTTAATTTTTTATGTTTATTCTTATTTTTGAGAGAGAGAGAGAGAGAGAGAGAGAGAGAGAGAGAGAGCGCATGAGTGGGGGAGGAGCAGAGACAGAGGGAGACACAGAATCCAAAGCAAGCTCCGGGCTCTGAGCTGTCAGCACAGAGCCCAACATGGGGCTCGAACTCACAGACTGCAAGACCATGACCTGAGCCAAAGTCAAACACTTAACCAACTGAGCCACCCAGGTGCCCCCAAAATTCTTGTCTTAGGGATGGCTTCTCCAATGACCCAAACCAAGACACTTTATAGCACATCATACACCCTCCTAAATAAAGCTGTGACTGACCTTCAGTACTTTTTTAAAGTATTGTAAGCCTCTGAAAAGGAGAAAAAAAAAATGCCATGGTCCTTAAATGCTGTTTTTATGATTTAAAAAGCAAAGTGAAATAAAGTGAATACATTTTATATTTAATTGTACATTATCATGAATTGCTATTATCTTTTTAAAAATCATTTGACAGATCATTTGAATAATCTCTGGGAAAGGCACCTGGGTTGCTCAGCTGGTTAAGCATCAAACTCTTGATTTTGGCTCAGATGATGATCCCACAATTCATGGGATTGAGCCCTGTGTTGGGTTCCACGGCTGACAGCACAAAGCCTGCTTGGAATTCTCTCTCTCCTTTTCTCTCTGCCCCTCCCCCCACTTCTGCATTCTCTGTCTCTCTCTGTCTCTCTGTCTCTCTCTCTCTCTCAGAAATAAATAAACCTTAAAAAAAGAAGAATATCTGGTAAATGGAAACAATAAAATGTATAAAACATACTATACCTAAAACAAGGTAAGGCCCCCTGATTGACACATAACTTTCCATGTCCTATCTATCTATCTATCTATCTACCCACCTCTCCATTTATCATCTATCTAGTGACCATCGCAATTGTAAAGTAATAATTCCCTCCCCAATTTTCTTCATGGAAAGCATTAAATATATAACTGAAGGAGCAGAGGAAAGAGAAGTATGGATTTTTCCAAATGACTGAGAAGCACTTGAGACCCTCTTGGTCATTATTTCCTAAATTATGCTCTGTGGAAACACTAGTCTTTGTACAGCTCTTAAAACTGAGTAAAGTAAAAGACTGTAAAAGATGCGGTATTTCCCCTCACATGACTTATCCCAATTCTTGCTCAAGTATTCACAATGCAAATTTGAAAATCTGTTTTAATAAACTTTCATATTTTTATTTCTTAAATGTTTTCTGTATTCTTCCAACTTACTTTATCAAGGATTTATAAATGAGTGTGTATGTGTAAAAATGTATAATAAGTTCTCTAGACTTTAGAAAGTGCTGCTGTTAGTACTCAAATATTGGGATTCAAGCAAATCTCATTAATGACATAAGTCTTACTATCTCAAATATCATTCTTCTGTATGTTCCATGTATGTAATCCTATAAATCAAGCATGACAATTATATATTAAGTCCACATGCTTGCCTATATATAAAAACATATTAATTGACCAATTTTTATTATTTTAGAATGCATTCAATATATCAGTATTTTTGTGGTCATAGTCAGATAATCAACTACTATTATCTAAGCTACCTCAAAATTTACTTAAGTGATTGATCTAAAAGAGAATTTTGTGTTAAGTGTTTAATAAACAGAGATGCTATGGGGAATGTGTAGAATGTAGCTCATGTTCTTACCATGAATAATTTGAAATTTTCTAGAAAAACAAGATGATATGAAATTATGACAGCACAAAAGTTGCAGTGCAAATTAAATGCTAAGCATCATTCTATATAATAGAAGGGTACTAATTTTCTTAGAAAATCAATATCAATATAAACTTCAATATTTACCCATTCTTCTAACTTATTCTTACTAATATAATAGTAGCTAATTATTTTGAGTCTGTGTCATTCTTCATTTACTCATATTGGACTTCTCCATAGCATAATTCAAACCATATTTCCCCTGGATACAATGAGAACTTTCTTCAAAGGCACAGTAATCTTCATGTTAATGTAGCTTGGAATTTCAAGGGCATACCTGATATAACAATGTGTTGTCATAAATATTTCTGACATTTATTCATTATAGTTACTTTAAAAGCAAGTTAATATTTCAAAAATAAATTAATAGTAACATCATTTCTCAGCTCAATTATAAAATATGCTAATGTGTCAGACATTCTTAATGCATCAGGATTAGCTGGGGACTGTTGTAACCGAAGTAAAAAGAATTTTAAAAAGCAGTATTCCATGGTGAATAATTTAACCATATGGTCATTTGGCTTTGATTTAATTCAGCAATGGATGCTAGGAATTTTATGGTGCATCTAGAATACATATACTACTTCTAAAAAGGACATGTTACAGGAAAGGAAATATAAATAGTATGATGAAAATTTCATGTATTACATTTCTTTCCAAATTTTACCATGGCCTTTTCAAATTCTCCAAGGAAACATATTTCCTTTGGTCTATTAGAAATGACTTCTCCAATCAGAGAGTACTGACAGTATTAATGTGTGAGAATTATATTTTAGATGAATTTTGATAAGTCAGAAATTATCAGGGAAATTTCTCACAATTAAACTTTAATTATGCCAAGATACCAAGAGAGAGAAAGAGAGAGATAGAGAGAGAGAGAGGAAGATAATCAGAGTTGTTATGTTGTTACAGTATAAAACTGTCCTGCGCTAATGAAACAAATTCTTAAAGTTTTCTTTGCAGGTACATTTTGAAAAAATCCAGCAACAAATATTTCGTATATGTATGTGCATGTTTGTGTTAAAATGCATATTCATATATTTTTAATATGAGTGTGTGTGTATATTCATACACACACATACACACACACACACACATACACACACATTTGTTTAGGGGTCAGCAATTCTGTCTTCTGCAAATAAGAGTTTGTCCATGAAACCAAATATTCACTTGACCTGGTTGCCCATATTAAATCAATGTAGTTACTAATACAAGGTAATGTAGAGGGAAGTTTGGGCTTTTCTTTTTTTTTTTTTTTCTTTTTTTTTTTTCTTTATTTTTTTTTATGAAATTTATTGACAAATTGGTTTCCGTACAACACCCAGTGCTCATCCCAAAAGGTGCCCTCCTCAATACCCATCACCCACCCTCTCCTCCCTCCCACCCCCCATCAACCCTCAGTTTGTTCTCAGTTTTTAACAGTCTCTTATGCTTTGGCTCTCTCCCACTCTAACCTCTTTTTTTTTTTTTTCCTTCCCCTCCCCCATGGGTTCCTGATAAGTTTCTCAGGATCCACATAAGAGTGAAACCATATGGTATCTGTCTTTCTCTGTATGGCTTATTTCACTTAGCATCACACTCTCCAGTTCCATCCACGTTGCTACAAAAGGCCATATTTCATTTTTTCTCATTGCCACGTAATATTCCATTGTGTATATAAACCACAATTTCTTTATCCATTCATCAGTTGATGGACATTTAGGCTCTTTCCATAATTTGGCTATTGTTGAGAGTGCTGCTATGAACATTGGGGTACAAGTGGCCCTATGCATCAGTACTCCTGTATCCCTTGGATAAATTCCTAGCAGTGCTATTGCTGGGTCATAGGCTAGGTCTATTTTTAATTTTCTGAGGAACCTCCACACTGCTTTCCAGAGCGGCTGCACCAATTTGCATTCCCACCAACAGTGCAAGAGGGTTCCCGTTTCTCCACATCCTCTCCAGCATCTATAGTCTCCTGATTTGTTCATTTTGGCCACTCTGACTGGCGTGAGGTGATACCTGAGTGTGGTGTTGATTTGTATTTCCCTGATAAGGAGCGACGCTGAACATCTTTTCATGTGCGTGTTGGCCATCCGGATGTCTTCTTTAGAGAAGTGTCTATTCATGTATTCTGCCCATTTCTTCACTGGGTTATTTGTTTTTTTGGGTGTGGAGTTTGGTGAGCTCTTTATAGATTTTGGTTACTAGCCCTTTGTCCGATATGTCATTTGCGAATATCTTTTCCCATTCCGTTGGTTGCCTTTTAGTTTTGTTGGTTGTTTCCTTTGCTGTGCAGAAGCTTTTTATCTTCATAAGGTCCCAGTAATTCACTTTTGCTTTTCATTCCCTTGCCTTTGGGGATGTGTCGAGTAAGAGATTGCTACGGCTGAGGTCAGAGAGGTCTTTTCCTGCTTTCTCCTCTAAGGTTTTGATGGTTTCCTGTCTCACATTCAGGTCCTTTATCCATTTTGAGTTTATTTTTGTGAATTGTGTGAGAAAGTGGTCTAGTTTCCAACCTTCTGCATGTTGCTGTCCAGTTCTCCCAGCACCATTTGTTAAAGAGGCTGTCTTTTTTCCATTGGATGTTCTTTCCTGCTTTGTCAAAGATGAGTTGGCCATATGTTTGTGGATCTAGTTCTGGGGTTTCTATTCTATTCCATTGGTCTATGTGTCTGTTTTTGTGCCAATACCATGCTGTCTTGATGATGACAGCTTTGTAGTAGAGGCTAAAGTCTGGGATTGTGATGCCTCCTGCTTTGGTCTTCTTCTTCAAAATTCCTTTGGCTATTCAGGGCCTTTTGTGGTTCCATATGAATTTTAGGATTGCTTGTTCTAGTTTCGAGAAGAATGCTGGTGCAATTTTGATTGAGATTGCATTGAATGTGTAGATAGCTTTGGGTAGTATTGACATTTTGACAATATTTATTTTTCCAATCCATGAGCAGGGAATGTCTTTCCATTTCTTTAAATCTTCTTCAATTTCCTTCATAAGCTTTCTATAGTTTTCAGCATACAGATCCTTTACATCTTTGGTTAGATTTATTCCTAGGTATTTTATGCTTCTTGGTGCAATTGTGAATGGGATCAGTTTCTTTATTTGTCTTTCTGTTGCTTCATTGTTAGTGTATAAGAATGCAACTGATTTCTGTACATTGATTTTGTATCCTGCAACTTTGCTGAATTCCTGTATCAGTTCTAGCAGACTTTTGGTGGAATCTATCGGATTTTCCATGTATAATATCATGTCATCTGCAAAAAGCGAAAGCTTGACTTCATCTTTGCCAATTTTTTTTTTCCATCATGAACCTTTTATTCATGTATCCAATACGGCACTAAAACCTACTTAGCTTCTTTTTTTTTTTCCTTTTTTTTTTTAATGAAATTTATTGACAAATTGGTTTCCATACAACACCCAGTGCTCATCCCAAAAGGTGCCCTCCTCAATACCCATCACCCACCCTCTCCTCCCTCCCACCCCCCATCAACCCTCAGTTTGTTCTCAGTTTTTAACAGTCTCTTATGCTTTGGCTCTCTCCCATTCTAACCTCTTTTTTTTTTTTTCTTCCCCTCCCCCATGGGTTCCTGTTAAGTTTCTCAGGATCCACATAAGAGTGAAACCATATGGTATCTGTCTTTCTCTGTATGGCTTATTTCACTTAGCATCACACTCTCCAGTTCCATCCACGTTGCTACAAACGGCCATATTTCATTTTTTCTCATTGCCACGTAATATTCCATTGTGTATATAAACCACAATTTCTTTATCCATTCATCAGTTGATGGACATTTAGGCTCTTTCCATAATTTGGCTATTGTTGAGAGTGCTGCTATGAACATTGGGGTACAAGTGCATCTTTGCCAATTTTGATGCCTTTGATTTCCTTTTGGTGTCTGATTGCTGATGCTAGAACTTCCAGCACTATGTTAAACAGCAGTGGTGAGAGTGGGCATCCCTGTCGTGTTCCTGATCTCAGGGAAAAAGCTCTCAGTTTTTCCCTGTTGAGGATGATGTTAGCTGTGGGCTTTTCATAAATGGCTTTTATGATCTTTAAGTATGTTCCTTCTATCCCAACTTTCTCAAGGGTTTTTATTAAGAAAGGGTGCTGGATTTTGTCAAAGGCCTTTTCTGCATCGATTGACAGGATCATATGGTTCTTCTCTTTTTTTTTTGTTAATGTGATGTATCACGTTGATTGATTTGCGAATGTTGAACCAGCCCTGCATCCCAGGAATGAATCCCACTTGATCATGGTGAATAATTCTTTTTATATGCCATTGAATTCGATTTGCTAGTATCTTATTGAGAATTTTTGCATCCATATTCATCAGGGATATTGGCCTGTAGTTCTCTTTTTTGACTGGGTCTCTGTCTGGTTTAGGAATCAAAGTAATACTGGCTTCATAGAATGAGTCTGGAAGTTTTCCTTCCCTTTCTATTTCTTGGAATAGCTTGAGAAGGATAGGTATTATCTCTGCTTTAAACGTCTGGTAGAACTCCCCTGGGAAGCCATCTGGTCCTGGACTCTTATTTGTTGGGAGATTTTTGATAACCGATTCAATTTCTTCGCTGGTTATGGGTCTGTTCAAGCTTTCTATTTGCCTCCTGATTGAGTTTTAGAAGAGTGTGGGTGTTCAGGAATTTGTCCATTTCTTCCAGGTTGTCCAGTTTGTTGGCATATAATTTTTCATAGTATTCCCTGATAATTGTTTGTATATCTGAGGGATTGGTTGTAATAATTCCATTTTCATTCATGATTTTATCTATTTGGGTCATCTCCCTTTTCTTTTTGAGAAGCCTAGCTAGAGGTTTGTCAATTTTGTTTATTTTTTCAAAAAACCAACTCTTGGTTTCGTTGATCTGCTTTACAGTTTTTTTAGATTCTATATTGTTTATTTCTGCTCTGATCTTTATTATTTCTCTTCTTCTGCTGGGTTTAGGCTGCCTTTGCTGTTATGCTTCTAGTTCCTTTAGGTGTGCTGTTAGATTTTGTATTTGGGATTTTTCTTGTTTCTTGAGATAGGCCTGGATTGCAATGTATTTTCCTCTCAGGACTGCCTTTGCTGCATCCCAAAGCATTTGGATTGTTGTATTTTCATTTTCGTTTGTTTCCATATATTTTTTAACTTCTTTTCTAATTGCCTGGTTGACCCACTCATTCGTTAGTAGGGTGTTCTTTAACCTCCATGCTTTTGGAGGTTTTCCAGACTTTTTCCTGTGGTTGATTTCAAGCTTCATAGCATTGTGGTCTGAAAGTAAGCATGGTATAATTTCAATTCTTGTAAACTTATGAAGGGCTGTTTTGTGACCCAGTATATGATCTATCTTGGAGAATGTTCCATGTGCACTCGAGAAGAAAGTATATTCTGTTGCTTTGGGATGCAGAGTTCTAAATATATCTGTCAAGTCCATCTGATCCAATGTCTCATTCAGGGCCCTTGTTTCTTTATTGACCGTGTGTCTAGATGATCTATCCATTTCTGTAAGTGGGGTGTTAAAGTCCCCTGCAATTACCACATTCTTATCAATAAGGTTGCTTATGTTTATGAGTAATTGTTTTATATATTTAGGGGCTCCAGTATTTGGCACATAGACATTTATAATTGTTAGCTCTTCCTGATGGATAGACCCTGTAACTATTATATAATGTCCTTCTTCATCTCTTGTTACAGCCTTTAATTTAAAGTCTAGTTTGTCTGATAGAAGTATGGCTACTCCAGCTTTCTTTTGGCTTCCAGTCGCATGATAAATTCTTCTCCATCCCCTCACTCTCAATCTAAAGGTGTCCTCAGGTCTAAAATGAGTCTCTTGTAGACAGCAAATAGATGGGTCTTGTTTTTTTATCCATTCTGATACCCTATGTCTTTTGGTTGGCGCATTTAATCCATTTACATTCAGTGTTATTATAGAAAGATACGGGTTTAGAGTCATTGTGATGTCTGTATGTGTTATGCTTGTAGTGATGTCTCTGGGACTTTGTCTCACAGGGTCCCCCTTAGGATCTCTTGTAGGGCTGGTTTAGTGGTGACAAATTCCTTCAGTTTTTGTTTGTTTGGGAAGACCTTTATCTCTCCTTCTATTCTAAATGACAGACTTGCTGGATAAAGGATTCTTGGCTGCATATTTTTTCTGTCTAGCACCCTGAAAATCTCGTGCCAATTCTTTCTGGCCTGCCAAGTTTCAAAAGAGAGATCAGTCACGAGTCTTATAGGTCTCCCTTTATATGTGAGGGCACGTTTACCCCTTGCTGCTTTCAGAATTTTCTCTTTATCCTTGTATTTTGCCAGTTTCACTATGATATGTCGTGCAGAAGATCGATTCAAGTTACGTCTGAAGGGAGTTCTCTGTGCCTCTTGGATTTCAATGCCTTTTTCCTTCCCCAGTTCAGGGAAGTTCTCAGCTATTATTTCTTCAAGTACCCCTTCAGCACCTTTCCCTCTCTCTTCCTCCTCTGGGATACCAATTATGCATATATTATTTGTTTTTAGTGTATCACTTAGTTCTCTAATTTTCCCCTCATACTCCTGGATTTTTTTATCTCTCTGTTTCTCAGCTTCCTCTTTTTCCATAACTTTATCTTCTAGTTCACCTATTCTCTCCTCTGCCTCTTCAAGCCGAGCTGTGGTGGTTTCCATTTTGTTATGCATTTCGTTTAAAGCGTTTTTCAGCTCCTCGTGACTGTTCCTTAGTCCCTTGATCTCTGTAGCAAGAGATTCTCTGCTGTCCTGTATACTGTTTTCAAGCCCAGCGATTAATTTTATGACTATTATTCTAAATTCACTTTCTGTTATATTATTTAAATCCTTTTTGATCAGCTCATTAGCTGTTGTTATTTCCTGGAGATTCTTCTGAGGGGAATTCTTCCACTTGGTCATTTTGGATAGTCCCTGGCGTGGTGAGGACCTGCAGGGCACTTCCCCTGTGCTGTGGTGTATACCTGGAGTTGGTGGGCGGGGCCGCAGTCAGACCTGATGTCTGCCCCCAGCCCACCGCTGGGGCCACAGTCAGACTGGTGTGTGCCTTCTCTTCCCCTCTCCTAGGGGCGGGATTCACTGTGGGGTGGTGTGGCTCGTCTGGGCTACTTGCACCCTGCCAGGCTTGTGATGCTGGGGATCTGGCGTATTAGCTGGGGTGGGTAGGCAAGGTGCTCGGGGGCAGGAGGGGCAGGCTTAGATCGCTTCTCCTTAGGTGATCCACTTCAGGAGGGGCCCTGTGGCAGCGGGAGGGAGTCAGATCCGCTGCCGGAGGTTTGGCTCTGCAGAAGCACAGAGTTGGGTGTTTGCGCGGAGGGAGCAAGTTCCCTGGCAGGAACTGGTTCTCTTTGGGATTTTGGCTGGGGGATGGGCGGGGGAGATGGCGCTGGCGAGCGCCTTTGTTCCCCACCAAACTGAGCTCTGTCGTCAGGGGGCTCAGCAGCTCTCCCTCCCTTTGTCCTCCAGCCTTCCCGCTTTCCGAGCAGAGCTGTTCACTTATGACCTCCCAGACGCTAAGTCGCGCTTGCTGTCGGAACACAGTCCGCCCGGCCCCTCCGCTTTTGCAAGCCAGACTCAGGGGCTCTGCTTGGCCGGCGAGCTGCCCCTCCGCCCCGGCTCCCTCCCGCCAGTCCATGGAGCGCGCACCGCCTCGCCGCCCTTCCTACCCTCTTCCGTGGGCCTCTCGTCTGCGTTTGGCTCCGGCGACTCCGTTCTGCTAATCCTCTGGCGGTTTTCTGGGTTATTTAGGCAGGTGTAGATGGAATCTAAGTGATCAGCAGGACGTGCGGTGAGCCCAGCGTCCTCCTAAGCCGCCATCTTGCCTCCTTCTCCAAGTTTGGGCTTTTCATGTGTACATCTGAGACACAAAAGCAGGTCATAACTAGATAGAAGACCAGTAAAGTTCTGTGAGTGGCCTTTGATAAAATTTAGGCTCTAAGTTGTATGGATTCCACTAACATTTTGTGTTAAAATGTAGCAAAATTTAACAGTGTCTGTTTGTGTAGGATAATCACTTCTTTCAGCATCTGCATATCCGTTTATAAAACAGGGACAATAATTCCTGCCTAATGTTCTTTATGGTTTTGTGTCAAGAAGTGATAGTGATTGAAAATACCTCAACAAATATAAAGGTTTTTTTTTTTCTTCTATTTTTGTATCTGGCTGTATTTGTCACCAAAATATGTTAGGCCTACATGAGATAGTATGCAATAATATGTTGAAGTGAAGAAAATAAATAAAAGACATAAAATGGGATTACTATTGAGAGAAAACATGAAATGCGTTTTTAAACTGACACTTACAAATGAAAAGCAATGGCAGAATGAAAATTTAGTGCAGGCACTGATGTCCTGTGGTTGAAGAAAGCCATAGAGAAAAATCCCGCCTGTGTGTCATCATCTTGTGCAGAATTCTGAACAGTTTAAAAGTATTACTGGGACTGTGAATATGCTACTGATGTGATTGAAAGATAAAACCATCAAACACCAGATTCAAAAACTTCCCGTCATAATTATCTATTTAATTGAAGCAACGTGATACTTTATCATCCTTTAAACTATCATTGTTAGTGGAGTCCATTAAGCCAAACAGTAAAGATCAATGCTAATTTTAGGTAAAATAGTCTGCTTATTTTTCCTAGAAACTATTCTGAAACCACAATTTACTAGCTGTCTTTTGCCCCCCTTTTAATTAATTTCATGTTATGTCTTCCTGCTGGTGTTCATTTTCACTGCCCTTACTGTGGGATAGGTGATTCCCCCCTAATTGATGCCAGTGTCACTCCATTCACAAGATGACACTGCAGTAGCAGCTTTGTCACCTAAATCAGCATGACCATTCTCTCTGTTGACCAGCACACTATCATCTGCCATTTCTCATGGCTTGGTCCTAATTAAGAACTTTGCGCTCAAATGAATTTTAGTGCACTTTGTTCAGGTTTGAATAAGGAGAGGAGTGGATGAAAGTTGCTTGATTAGAAAGAAAAAAATAAACACATGCTTTTCTTATATCTCTGTCTTCTTCCTTCTATTTCTTATTTACACAGCATCTATTTTCCCCCACTATGCGCTGTGTGGGTTAATCCCACTCGTTCCTCTGATGTTCATGCTTAAAGGCAATCAGTATTGAGGTGGTGAGGAAGAAGAGGTAAAGCAGTGATTTATTAAGCATTACCCCTCAGAGATACAGGAAAATCAGTATATTTGTGAGATTCCTCTGCTATTTCACCTGTAATATTATTTTTGCCATGATTGTAACTTTGGTGCAAATCACACTTCGGCTCTCCCACTTTCTGACTTCATGATCCTAAGTTGCTTAACCTGTTAAACCTGTTTTCTTATAAATAAGCTAGCAATATAGTCCTTGAGGGTTCACATCATATCATTTATTTATCCATTTACTCATTTCTATAATATTTCTTCTTTATTACTTTATAAACTTGAAGATTAGAAGGCCATATCTGCTTGTTTAACTTTATACTTATTCCCAGTGCCTACCACTGTACCCAGAACATAGTAAATACTCAATAAATATTTGAAGGACTGCCAAAATATTTATAACCATCTGTGCCAGGAAAGAGATAAATAAATGCTAATATGTAGGAACTTGGACAGTCTTGTAAATAGGACTTTTTAATTGGTATAAATTTCTATATGTAATGATTAAATCCTACTACTACACACTATATACACATATATATGTATATATAACACACACATATATATATGTATATATATACACACATATATGTATATATATAACAGATTTGTAAACTATCTACTAGACACTATATATATAACAGATTTGAAAACACAAGACTTGTGTAAAACACAAGACTTGTAAAACACTAAGTTAAAATAAACCATCAACTCACGGACTAAACTTTATATTTCTGGGAAAAAGTGTAACTTATCTGAATTTAGATAATATTGATTTTGTGGGAGGGAACTGCTTTTGCTATACTTCAGCCATGCATCTCTAATCTCCATTAAACTGCTGGGGATAATATAGTACTCACCCTTTCCTACCACCAGTGTCCCCAACATTGGCACTGTCAACAGCTCAGTTCACCTTTTATCCAGGGTGCTTAGCATCACTAACCTAGGTCAAAAGGAAAATCATCAGGCCACACTTCTGGCCATAGTGATTAAAATATGCAAGCTTTTATATATTAAATTACCATGTTACAGAAAGGCAGTTTCACTATATGGATTTACAAATCGCATCATTTAGAAAATATTTATATATCTACCAGAATAGGATAGGTAAAGAAGAAGAAACTTTAATGAACAGTCTTTATCTTTAGGTACCCTAAAATACACTTCATGTATATATAGTTAGATAGATAGATAGATAGATAGATAGATAATAGATAGATAGATAGATAGATAGATAGATAGATAAGTGTGTGTGTGTGTGTATTCACATATATACTTCTACATTATATAAGTATGCAAATATTTATATGTAAAAATAACAATAATACAAGGGCATAAGTATGTCAGATAATAGAAAACAACAATACTACAAGAATGTGTATATGGGTCAAGTAACTGATATGAATGTTCAGTCACATTATACTCCTCCAGTCAGGGATCATATCTCACTTTCTTTTCTGTATCCCTAGATCCAGAACAAAGCAAAGCAACCAACATATTCTCATGAAGCAAAGCTTGAAAAAGTAAGTGGGTAACTTCTTTGATATTTCCAAAAAGAGAGTATTTATTTGTGCTAGAATAATATGATACGGTAAACATAAAAAGGAACTTAACTATCATAAAAGACAGGAGGACATCTTTTTCTTTTGTTATTTTGTTGTTGAATATTTCCTGACATGAAATGTAATGGAAAATAGATTTTTTATTATGTAAATGTGTTTGCTTGTATTCGTAGTCTTACAGAGGTTTTGATGACTGTGAAATTACTTATTTTTAAAATACTGAATTCAAATATATTTCCAACATCTGGATCATCTTTGCGTAAACTTCTGGAGTTATTAATCCATAAACTTTGCAAGGCATTTCTTTCTGATCTTCAGATATTTACAGCTTTTAAAGATCTCCCTCTATAGAAGTAACTTAAGTATGTTTTCACATGGCACCTAATTTGATATTTCTAAGAGGGCACAATCCTGTCCTCCTCTACCTGTTAGGAATCCTGGTGGATTGAATTAAATTGTATTTTAGAAAATGAATTTAAAAACTTTTGGCTACACGTAACCTCAGTTTCATCTTAGATAGAAAATAGAAAATTATTTCTAAAAAATAAATTTGTCTTTTCAAACTGTTGATGAGAGCCAAACAATAGCCCAAATATTCCTTTTATGTGATTTTTAAAACAGATATAAAGCTAGAGATAAATGTTACAAATAATTCTAGGTCATGTTTTTCTAGAAAGTAGACATTTTTTTCCCCTGGTGATCATTCATACAAATAGTAACTATACTTGAGCCCAAATAATTAACTGCAAAAATTATTTTTAATGTCATCTTAAGACATGATAGACTGAATGTGGAAAGCAAAAGATAAATAAGACTTTATTTGTACTGTTACGTGCTTTTTATTTATGTGTTTGTGCGCAATCCAATAAGCAATCTAACAGGGGCCATAAGAAAAATAGATGTCAGAAAAAATGTATATCAGACATTAATTTTTGTTTTTTTGTTTTGTCATCCTGATCATTCCCCAAAGACTATTTATTTATTTATTTATTTATTTATTTATTTATTTAGGAACACTGTTATCCTACCATTCCTACCATTCTAGCATTTTCAAGAAGTGGTTTCCATCTTCCTGTTCAAAGTAAATTTCAATATTGCTCTGGGTTTCGTCTCTCCTGGTATTGCTTCTCTTTTTATTAATTTTATTCCTATATGTTACATTTCACATTCTTAATAAATTGTTTCTATTGGTATACACATTTTATTCATCCAAATACATACATCCATACATACTTCTCACTTATATTCTGTTTAATCTACTGACTACTTTCCATCAATTTTGGTTAAATTTCATAGAAACTAATCCAGATACATTTCTAACCTATGTCAATATTTTTATAAACAGTCATGTTGTATGATATAATATAATGCATCTACCAAAAGTACAAATTTTATATGTTTGAAATGTATAAACACCCTTGAAACCATCACCACAATCAAGATAATGAGGAAATACATCACCCTGAAAGTTTTCTCACCAACTATTTTATCCCTCATATTTTACCCTTCCTGTCTAACTTCTTCTCAGGCAACCATATATTTAGTCTCTCATTATAGACTAGATTATATTTTCTAGATTTGATAGAAGTTGAATCATATACTATGTACTCATTTTGTTGCTGTTGTACAGATTCTTTCAATCAGCATAATTATTTTGAGATTCTTCAATGTTTTATATTTAGTAGTAATCCCTTACTTTTTATATTGACTAGCATTCTATTGTATGTTTATACAATATTATATGTATCTATTTGTGAGTAGATGGACATTTGGACCATTTTCAGTTTGGGGTAATTAAAAGTAAAGTTGCTATGAACATTCATACACATGTCTTTGTAGGGATATAGGTTTTTCATTTCCTGGGATAAACACTACTTGACCATGATATATTATCCTCTTTATATATTGTTGAATTTGGATAGTTAAAATTTTGTTGAGAATTTTTTGCATCTGTATTCACACAGGATATTACTCTGTAGTTTTCTTTTCTTGCAATATTTTTATCTTGTTTGGCATCAGGATAATGCTGACATAATAGAATATGTTGGGTATTATTCTCTCCTCTCCAATATTCTGGGAACATTTTGATATAATTGCCCTTATTTCTCCTTTAAATCTTCAGTAGAATTCAATAGTGAAGCCATCTGGGGCTGAAATTTTCTTTTCAATTTCTGTAATAGTTGTAGGGTTATTTATATTATTTCTGCCTTCTTGAGTGAATTTTGGTAGTCTGTGTCTTATAAAGGACACATCTAAGTTTTTAAATTTATTGTCATAATTTTGTTCATAGTAACCACTTTTTTGTCTTTTAATTTCTGTAGAATCTTAATGATATCATCTCCTCTGTTGCTGATATTGGCAGTTTGTGTGTTTTTCCCTTGTTTTCCTGACCAGTCTGGCTAGAGTTTTATTCATGTTATTGATTCCAAAAAAACAGTTTTGGTTTCATTGATTTTTTTTTTATTTTGTTGAATGTTTTACATTTTATTGATATCTATTCTGATTTTCATTATTTCCTATCATCTACTTTTGTTGGATTTAATTTGTTCTTATTGGGTATAGCATTGGAATATAGAGCTGTGCTCATAGTTTGGGTCCTTTATTCTTCTCTAACAGGTGTTTGGTGCTGTAAATTTCTCTTTAGATCTTGCTTTACCAGTTTCAAATAAATATTGATATGCTGTGAGGGATTTTTGTCATCAATTAATATGTTTGTAAATTTCTTTTCAATTCATCTTTGACTCAAGAGGTATTTAAAAGGTTGTTGTTTAATTTCCATAATATAGGGAAAATAAAACCTCTTTGGATCTTTTAATGCTCCTGTAAAAAGCTCTAGCCTTTTGAGACTCTTCACATACATTGGGAATTATATTTATAGCCATTTATCTAGTTAATGCTCTGATCTAAAAGAATAATAAGACTCATTTAAGCTATTCAAAAGATAAATGGTTACATTCTTGATAGACATCAGAGTTAGCTCCTTATATCAGAATATTGCCTTCCTAGATATTTATATTTCAAGGAGGAATGAGGCCCAGGAATTTAAAGACATGTCTAAGTCATAAAAGCTACAGACACTGAAGGTTTATCTGGCCCTTGGAAAGACATATTTCCATCCCATATCAATAAAGAAAAACTATTTTTTTTCTTTCCTTTATGGAGGGCATGTCAGATGCCTCTCTCCTGCATATTAATGGAAAGGATTTACTTATTTTTTTATCCTATACCTATAGACTACCTGGCTAGTCATGTAGGACATTTGACCTGGTTTTCATTAAGTTGCTTAAGTCATATTAGGGTAGGGAAAATGAAGAACTATAGGTTTTTACTATAGGTAATTAATAAAAAATCTGTCTCTCATACAGAATACTTCTGTTTGGTTTCAGGATAAAATTAGAAAAATTAATTTAAAAACCCAATACATATATTATGAGAATATTCACTCATCTTTTTATTATTGATTTCTAATTTAATTTCATTAAGGTCAAAGGATATACTTTGTATATATTGATTCTTTTTACATTTATTGAGACTTGTTTTATGGCCCACAAAAAGTTTATTAGGTAAATGTTTCATGTGCAACTTGAAAATAATATATTTTATGTTGTTGTTAAGTGGATTATTCCATAAATGTCAATTAGTTCAAGTTGGCTAATAGCACTGATGAATTTTTATATATTTTTACTGATTTTCTGTCTACTAGATTTATAAATTGTTGAAAGAGAGTTATCAAAATCTTCAACTATAATTATGTTTATTTCTCCTCTAAGTCATGTCAAGTTTTTCTTCATGTATTTCTAAATTCTGTTTCTTATTAGGTACATTATTTTGAAGATTGCTAATTCCTCTTGATGAATTTCCCCTTTGCCAATAGGAAACAGAATTTTTTTGTTTTCACAATATATTTTTTAAATGTTTATTTTAAGAGAGAGAGGTTACACAGGTATGGGGTAGGGGCAGAGAGAGGGAGACAGAATCCTAAGCAGGCTCCACCCTGTCAGCACTGGAATCCATGAACCACGGGATCATGACCTGAGCTGAAATCAAGAGTATGACACTTAACCAATTGAGTCTCCTAGGTGCCCTTGTCTTTCACAACATTTCTGCTCTAAAGTCTTTATTTTCAATGTAGTTAGTCCCCCTTCCTTTTGACCAGTGCTCTCCAATTACAACTTTTCCTATCCTTTACCTTTCATCCGGTGGTATCTCTACACATAAAGTGGCTTTCTTATATGTAGCATATATTTAGGTCTTGTTTTTCATGCAGCTGGATAAGCTCTTTAAATTTGGGGCATTTAAACTATAGTTAATATTATTATTGACAGAGTTAGGTTTAAATTAACATCTTGCTATGTTTTTTTTAATGTGCCCCATGTTTTCCTTTTTTTTTTTTTTTTACTTCTTTAGGATTACTTTTTATTACTTTATTGTTATTACTGATTTATTAGTTATAATTGTTTCCTTACTTATCACATTCAACTTACTAGCAATATTGTGCCACTTTGCATAATTTTGAACTTGTGAATTTGTATATATTTTTTCAGTTCTAACTTTTTATTGCTTTACTCATTATGAAATTCTGTTAGCAGGCACATAAAAATGAGGATTGCTGTGTGCTTTTTAATTGACTCTATTATTATGAAATGATGTTTTTCCTTGGTAATATTGTTGCTATGAAATCTCTGTAGTCTGATATTAACATAGTAACTTTAACTTATTTTGGTGTTAGTCTGAAACATATATGATATATAATAATAATATATAATAAAATAATGTATAATAAAATAAATATATAATAAAATATAAACTTCTAGTTTAGGAGGTAATAAAGTAAAAAGAGTATGAGCCATGCTGTGATTTGTCTTTATAATTTCTTAAAGAAGGGCATAATCTCAAATATTTACTTAAATAAGCATTTCAGAGAATGTTAACTCTTAACAAAGTATTACCCCCTTCTCCCTCAAATTAATGGAACTCTTAATTTAGGGTAGGCCAGTTGCATCTGAGAGATGTTATTTTCCAGTGCCCTCTCGGATTAGGTGCTGCCACGTGCCAGATTCTGACCAAGATAACAATTATAGACTCATAAAAATATCAGAATACAATTAGCAAGAAATGCTAAATGTTGAATGAATTCAATTGGCTTGTAACAAAGTTCAGCAAACCATAACACAAAAACTAATAAACTGGTTCGTCCAATTAAAGTATTCAGCCCGGTTCTCAGAGCTAATCCAAGGTTATCTAGGAATCAAAAATAAGATTTGTTTTCCTAAGAAGCACTACCATAACAAGCTATTGATTCTGATGAGATTATGCTTTTGAGGTATAGTGAGCTATTATAAATGTTGAAAGTTATTCTTACAAATTTCACTCATAAACAAAGGCACAAATTCCTAGAAAACAAAACTCAACAATTCAATTGAATGTATAAGCTACAAGTGGCAAGTAAAATTTCTTTAGGAATATAAAGATGATTTATATTGGAAAATAAAATTAATATTTAAACAAACAGAAAGGTTAATCGAAAATAAAAGACATGTTAAACTCTGTAGAGTTAATAGACAACTTATAAATTAAATATGCCAATATTTTTTTTTATATATGAAATTTATTGATAAATTGGTTTCCATACAACACCCAGTGCTCATCCCAAAAGGTGCCCTCCTCAATACCCATCACCCACCCTCTCCTCCCTCCCACCCCCCATCAACCCTCAGTTTGTTCTCAGTTTTTAACAGTCTCTTATGCTTTGGCTCTCTCCCACTCTAACCTCTTTTTTTTTTTTTCCCTTCCCCTCCCCCATGGGTTCCTGTTGAGTTTCTCAGGATCCACATAAGAGTGAAACCATATGGTATCTGTCTTTCTCTGTATGGCTTGTTTCACTCAGCATCACACTCTCCAGTTCCATCCACGTTGCTACAAAAGGCCATATTTCATTTTTTCTCATTGCCACGTAGTATTCCATTGTGTATATAAACCACAATTTCTTTATCCATTCATCAGTTGATGGACATTTAGGCTCTTTCCATAATTTGGCTATTGTTGAGAGTGCTGCTATGAACATTGGGGTACAAGTGGCCCTATGCATCAGTACTCCTGTATCCCTTGGATAAATTCCTAGCAGTGCTATTGCTGGGTCATAGGCTAGGTCTATTTTTAATTTTCTTTTTTTTTTTTTTTTCTGAAATTTATTGACAAATTGGTTTCCATACAACACCCAGTGCTCATCCCAAAAGGTGCCCTCCTCAATACCCATCACCCACCCTCTCCTCCCTCCCACCCCCCATCAACCCTCAGTTTGTTCTCAGTTTTTAACAGTCTCTTATGCTTTGGCTCTCTCCCATTCTAACCTCTTTTTTTTTTTTTCCTTCCCCTCCCCCATGGGTTCCTGTTAAGTTTCTCAGGATCCACATAACATTGAGACCATATGGTATCTGTCTTTCTCTGTATGGCTTATTTCACTTAGCATCACACTCTCCAGTTCCATCCACGTTGCTACAAAAGGCCATATTTCATTTTTTCTCATTGCCATGTAATATTCCATTGTGTATATAAACCACAATTTCTTTATCCATTCATCAGTTGATGGACATTTAGGCTCTTTCCATAATTTGGCTATTGTTGAGAGTGCTGCTATGAACATTGGGGTACAAGTGGCCCTATGCATCAGTGCTCCTGTATCCCTTGGATAAATTCCTAGCAGTGCTATTGCTGGGTCATAGGGTAGGTCTATTTTTAATTTTCTGAGGAACCTCCACACTGCTTTCCAGAGCGGCTGCACCAATTTGCATTCCCACCAACAGTGCAAGAGGGTTCCCGTTTCTCCACATCCTCTCCAGCATCTAGAGTCTCCTGATTTGTTCATTTTGGCATGAATATGCCAATATTTTAATTTCATGATGGAAAGAGATGACTTGAAAGTGTAACTTACTCAGTAACACATGGCAATGTAATTCAGGGGTTAAGATTAGGTATTTGTTATTCAGAACAGTATTGCTTTATTCCATATAAAGCTTACAAACTCTGCTTTGCACTGGTTTGGGTCAAAATGTTATCATCAAAAATGAAAATATATTTTACTTCAGAAAGTTTAATAAGGGTCTATTTTCTTGTAAATGTTAATAACACTTTTACTAAGAAAGTTGCTATATTCCTTTCATCTTACCACACCTGCATCAGGTGTCCACCCCTCCACAAAATGGCTTATTTTTCACTATGCTTAAAGGTTCTTAAGTTGACATTTAAACTGTAAGCCACTGTAAAGGACTTTTATATTTAATTATGTTAGTATATTTATTAATTAGTATGGTGTAACTGTTTTAGACAGCACTGCCAAATGGACAGAGAGAAACAAGTAGAAGACATAAATATTTAAAAGAACTTCTGAAAAATAGTGTTTTGGCTTATATATAAATCATTTTATAAGGAAAATTTTGGCTCAATTTAAAATGCATTTTGAAAAAAAATATTTTAATTCATGTAAAAGATTACAATTGAAAAGACAAAAAAGAAAAAGTAACTAATGAAGATATAATCTATGATAGTACATTTTTCAGTTCAGACTCAAGAGATAATTCAACCAATTATCATTATAATTTTATAATTATAATGTAAAATTATAATTTTAAAGTAAAATTATAATTAAAAGAAAGATTAATCCATTTAAAAATTCATAATTTTATTATAAAATTGTTCCCTCTACCTGAAATATTTATATGTACTTTTGAATACATTAGAGAAAATGTTATTTGACTTTTCATTTAATTCGTCTTTTGGGGATATTATGGGCTGAAAAATTATCAGTGGAGATGTAAAGTTTTAAAAAGGAAAGTGATTTGTGACCTCATGTGAAAATATCGAAAATTATAATTAGAATTGTTTAAAAAAACCACAAAATATTTTCCCAGTAGAAAAATTTATAAATTAATTATAGAAAGATACATGTAACATTAAATATTCTCTTATTTTTTTCTACAGTATACGTTCATAAGTTATTTTAGCTTTGAAAATATTTTCCCATGAGTTCATATTTTAGATAATGCCTGAAAAGAACTTCTATAGTCATGGATTTAAAAAATGTAAAAACTTAGATGTCAACAAATGTCTTTAAACACATATTTAACTCTATTACATTATTATGTAATTCATCAAAATATTTATTATATAAAGTACTTAAACATTCTCTTCTAATTTTTTATCTTTGTTTAGTGCCTCCATTTTAAACTTTAAAACAATTTTAGAATTATAGAAAAATTGTGCAGATAAAGGGTGTCCATATACCTCACATTCATTTTTCCCTATTAATGGTATCTTATACTAGGATAGCACATTTGCCACAATTAATGAATCACTATTCATATGTTATTATTAACTGAAATACACATTTTATTCAAATTTGCTTATCCGGATTTTTTTAATGTTTATTTATTTTGAGAGAGAGAGAGAGACTACAAGTGTGGGGAGGGGCAGAGAGAGAGGAGAGAGAGAAACCCAAGCACACTGTCAGCTTGAAGCCCAAAGCAGGACGCCATTTCAGGAACTGTGACATCATGACCAGAGCTGAAGGAAGAGTAGGATGCTTACCCGATAAACCACCCAGGTGCCCAGCTTAGTCAGATTTTCTATAGTTTATTATCAAATGTGCTTTTTCTGTTCCAGAACTCCATCCAGAAAACCATATTATTTTCAGTCACCCTGTTACCTATGCTCCTCTTGACTATTATAGTATATGATTCTTTTTTTTTATTAGAATTTTATTCCTAGAAATTGTCTTAAGTGTTCTCAAGCTCTCTCTCTCAATATCTTTTCTTTTTCTCTGTGTTTCTCTCTCTTTCTCTACTGAGTCTATAGAAGCCTTCAATAACATTGTAAATATTAAATGTGGAGTTTGATTTACACAGTTTTTGAGGTGAAGTGGCAAATCATTTTATGATAATGTTAACATCTTTGGGTATATACAGTTTTGTTTAAATAACAATAAATTCTGAAGTTATTTTCTAAGTGAATAAACTAATTCAAAATATTTTTTGCTGTATCAGTCATCTTAGGCTAACACAAATTGTAACAAGAGTCTATTCCAAAATTTCAATTCCTTATAAAAACAAAGATTGATTTGTCACTCAATTGGCATGCCCATCGATATTCTTTGTATATCTTCACTTTGTGACTTGGCTGAGGGAATTGCCACTACCTGTGACATTGCTAGTCTTGTGACTAAAAGAGAAAAAATAAAAAAAGTAACAGAGCCACATAATGGCCCTAATGGGAGAGACAGACATGTAAACAGGATGCTGCAATATAGTGCAAGTAACTTAGTGGAGGGATGGAAGGAGGCTATGGAAGTCTTTCTAGGTGAATGACTTTTCCAGACAGATTCTGAAAATGAGTAAATTAACCTAGCAGAAAAGAAATGCAAGAGTACTCCAGGCACAGGGAGTAATATATTGAAGTGCAAGAAGGATGAAGATACCTTAGTGCTTTCAGGGAATTACAATTATTTGGTGTTGCTAAAGGGCAAAGTGGGAGGGTGAGGCAAGGAACAAAGGAACTGACATGAGACTATGAGACAGTTGCATTGTTTTATGTATATTAGCTTGCTGATACATGCGTAATATTGGCGGAGATCTTAAAGGATCCATACCCCCCAAAAGGTTAGATTAATATTAAATATTAATCTTATGGCGTATTATTAAATTTGAACATCAAATAGCTTATAATGTTTTGCTCTTCTTAACAGTAAACAGGGATGTTCTTGAGAACATGAGACAAGACATACCTATTTACAGCAGGGAGGAGTTGGTAGGGAACATGAGGAAAACAAAATTAGGCAGATTTTGGATTTCTGTGGTGAGATGTAGAAGGGTGGGTGTCTTAATGAAAGAGATCTTAAAGAAGATGTGGCTGGCAAGACAGTTTCTTTCTATTGCCTCATAGGTATTATTTAAAAAGTTATTCAGTGACACCAATATGGAAAGATAGTCTGCGCTCATGGATTGGAAGAATTAATATTGTTAAAATGTCCATACTACCCGAAGTAATCTATGAATTCAATGCAATACCCATCCAAATACCAATCGCATTTTTCATAGAAATACAATGAAGTATCCTAAAATTTTCGTGGAACCTTAAAAGACCCCAAATAACCAAAGCAATCTGGAGAAAGAACAAAGCTGGAAGCATCACACTCCCTGATTTCAAACTATACTACAAAAGCTGTAATAATCAAGACAGTATGCTACTGGTATGAAAATAGACACATAGGGCAATGGAATAGAGTAGAGCTATAGCCCAGAAATAAACCTACACATATCTGATCATTAATCTATGACAAAGGAGGCAACGATATACAATACAGAAAAGACAGTCTCTTCAATAAGTGGTGTTGGGAAAAATAGTTACATGCAAAAGAATGAAACTGGACCAATCTTTTACACTATATACAAAAATAAATTCAAAATGGATTAAAGACTTGAATGTAAGATGTAAAACCATAAAACTCCTGGAGGAAATATAAGCAATGCTCTCTTCGACATTGGTCTTAGCAATTTTTGTTGTTGTTGTTGTTGTTGTTGTTGTTGTTGTTGTTTTGGACCAGTCTCCTCAGGCAAGGGCAACAAAACCTGAAATGAACAAATGGGATTACAGCAAAATAAAAAGCATCTTTTCCAGTGAAGGAAACCATACAAAACAAAAAGAAATTTACTTAATGGGAGAGGTTATTGGAAAATAATCCATTTGATAAGAAGTTAATATTCAAAATATATAGAGAATGCACACAACTTAATATTGAAAAAACAAATAACCTGATTAAAAAATGGGCAGAAGGCTTGAATAGACATTTCCAAAGAAGACATACAGATGGCCAACAGACACATGTAAAGATAATCAGCATAACTGATCATCAGGGAAATACAAACCAAAACCACAATGAACAAAACTACCTTATGATCCAGTATATATATATATATATATATATATATATATATATATTATATATATACATATATATGTGTGTGTGTGTGTGTGTGTGTGTGTGTCCACAATGGAATATTACTCAACCATCAAAAAGAATGAAATCTTGCCATTTACAATGACGTGGATGGAGCTAGAATGTATTACGCTAAGCAAAATAAGTCAGAGACAGACAAATACCATATGATTTCACTCACATGTGGAATTTAAGACACAAAACAGATGAAAATATGGGAATGGTGGGGGAGAGAAGAGAGGGAAACAAACCACAAGAGACTCTTAATGATAAAGAACAAACTATGGGCTAATGGAGAGAGAAGGGTGGGAGGTGGGCTAGGTGGCTGATGGTTACTAAGGAGGGCACTGTGGTGATGAGGGCTGGGTGTTGTATGTAAGTGATGAATTATTGACTTCTACTCCTGAAACTCCAATATTGCACTGTATGTTAACTAACTAAAATTTAAATTAAAAAAAACACAATGAAATATCACCTCATACCCATAAGAATTGCTATTATCAAAAAGATGAATTATAGTAAGTATTGTTAAAGATGTGCAGAAAAGGGAACCCTTGTACACAGTTGGTAGGAATGTAAATTGGTACAGTCACTATGGAAAACAGTATAGATGTTCTTAAAAAGATCAAAATAATAACTACCATACAATGTAACAATTCCTTTTGTAGATAAAATAAATGGGAATATTATTATTGGTTAAATATTCTAAGACTTTTCTTTTTTCTGAGCCTTGAACTTAAGTATTAATTATCAGTGATTTGGTAGCTTAAATACACCAGCTAAACACAGCCAATATTTGTTTTGGAAGTGGTTTAACTTTAGCATACATGAATTTATAATAAAAATAGACTGCATTTGCTTGGTATAATAATTGATAATACTTATTTCATGATATGCAAAATATGACTCCTTGTGCCACAGTCCTATGAGAGAAAGCATTATAAGTCGGTGGTTGGTGCACAGTTACTAGACTGCAGATTGCCTGAGTGATCTTCTAGCTGAATGGTCTTTCTAGCTGAAGAAGTAAATTCACTATGCTGCACTTTGTTTCCTACTACCTACACAAAAACACTTATTAAGCACACCTTGTTGAGCATAGCATTTCAAACCAGTTTGAAATGGATACATTGAATAAGAGTTAGCTATTTTTATGAATCTGAGAACAAAATTTGTGAATTATAATACAAAGTAGATCATTTAATGTGAGCAAAGTCAGAAATTTATAACTGAAAGGTCTATTCAGTGTGACCAAGTGGACATAAATATTTAATATGATATTTGAGAATAGAATTTCCCCTTAATTTTTATACACAGACTTACATTTGTGGTTAGTATTTTATCCTAACAATAAGACCAAAAGAAACAAAATGTAAGAGAGATTTAATTTGTCATATTATTGACTATTTTAATACTGTATGTATTTTTAGATTTCATGGTGTCAATGTAATATAGTTCACATTCTTAAATTGCTATCATATCAATCATGTATGTGTTTACTAGCTCACTGTAATTTTTTGACAAAAAGTTTAAGAATAAATATAATGTATAAAAGACTATTTCTGAATTTTAAACCAATATTTGATTAAAATAAATGTATAAAACATAAAAGATGCATTCATTGTTTAATCAGTAAATTTTTATTCAGTCCCCACTATGTGCCTCACCGGTTGGTGATATAATAATGTACAAAATAAAGTCACTGCTGTAATGAAACTTATATTTAGGGAGTCAAAAAATATGTATGATTTCATCATTTTCTGTCATGTGTTATAGGTGGTATATATAGTGAAAACAGTAAGGGTTTCCTGTTAGCTCACAAGATCCTTTCCATGTGGTGATATTTGGTCATAGACATATGGAAATGAAAGAAATGTGGGAACAAGCAATGTACATATCTGGAGAAAAAGTGATTGAGACAGGATCATATTTGGCATGTCTCCAGAACATGACAAATATAGGCTGGAACACAGTGAGCAAGTCAGGGGATAATAGGAGATGACATATACAGGAGGGGTGGTTGCTTAAACACAGACACCATAAAAGCTACCTCAAATCCTTTGTACCCACCCATAGTACAACTTTTGATCTTGTAATACTGGTTCAGGAAAATAAAATGTGAACAAACAAGAAGATAAGTATAAAGCAAAAACACTAGTAAAAAGAAATTCTAACAAAATTTAATATAAACCTTTTACCATTCAAAAGCATGCTGAAATATTACAGACAAAATTTTGAGGAAATTTATAACATAATACCTGGCTTAAATATTTTCATATTGTAAAGAAATGCCTTAAATTGAAATTCACATATTCTGAATAGTAATAGACAAACAGGAAGAAGATATGAAATGAGAATTTCTAGAACTTGAGAAAGAAGTTGAAGAAAATGACAGTATCATCTCAAAAATAAAGAGGAAAGAATACACTGTGTCTCAAGAAAGAAGAGACACAAGTGAAAGATGAGTAAGTGAGAGAGGGGATAAAAAAATAAACTTAAAGAAAAACAGAAATGAAGAGAAAAAGAAGAGAGAAGGGAATAGCTGTGAAAGATATTTTAAAAATATTGAACACATGGGTAACAGGAATACCTGAAGAAGAAAAGCAAACATTGTAATATAACTAATATTTAAAAGTATAATTTGGTGATATCAGTGATATTGGCAGAGTAAAGACTTCCAAAATTTCACCCTTCCATAAAAGCAATAAAAAAATTGGCAAAAATTGGAAGAATCGAATTTTTTAGAACTATGGAAATTAATCAAGACCTTAGCCACCTGGAGAATGTTCAAGAATATAGTTGAAGTTTAGTAAGAGCAGCGAGTCTGTGACAGTTTGATGTGCCCTAACCACATTTCCTGTTCCTCAACTAAGCAGTAATCTCGAAAAATAATAGTCCACATTGCTGGGATCAGATTGAAAGGCGCAGAAAGAAGCTGAAGTTCTTTAAAATTGTCAAGGCCAATAAATTGTCACCCTTTGATCTGTTTGATTGTTCCCTGAAAGATCCCATTCAAATGGCTTATCTTTATTTGACCTGCACTCTGTGCTAAAAATGTCTAGCTAGGGATAGTTTTAAAAGACATTTATAGGTATATATTTTACCATCGTAGTTGTCTGAGGTAATGGATAAGAGTTGGGATAAACAATAGACTAACCAAGGG
Source organism: Prionailurus bengalensis (assembly GCF_016509475.1). Lineage (NCBI taxonomy): Eukaryota > Metazoa > Chordata > Mammalia > Carnivora > Felidae > Prionailurus > Prionailurus bengalensis. The sequence continues at coordinate 51,992,816 of NC_057360.1, forward strand.
GCGCCTGGGTGGCTTAGTCAGTTAAACATCTGATTCTTGATTTCCGCTCAGGTCATGATCTCAGGTCAAGCTATCAATTGAAACTGGCCCTGAAGATGATCAGACTTTGGACCAAGTAGACACAGACTTTAATTAGATTGATAGTAAAGAATGGAAAGATATGCCATCCAAATCTTAACCAAAAAAGTGCTGGGGTGGCCATAATGATAACAGATGAGATAGATTTTAATATATAAATTACAACTAGAGAAAGAGAAAGATATTTTATGATGATAAATGATCAATGAAAATATAAAAATACACACTTTTATGTGCCTAACATGAAGAGGCTCGTGAGCTGGAGCCCCATATCAGGCTCCCTGCTGACAGTGCAGAGCCTGTTTAAGATTCTTTCTCTCCCTATCTCTCCCTCTCTCTCTTTCTCTCTCAAAATAAATAAACTTAAAAAAAAAGAAACAATAGACTAACCAAGAACTTAAAAGCTAATGAGTAAATTGTCTATAGAGGATTTGAAGAGCTTTGACATTTTTCTGGGAATCTAGAAGGCCACTCACATGCATAGAGTTGTATGCATGATGAAGGATCTGAGAACATGCTCTCCTGTCACCTCTGGCTAACACTGAGGCCCTGCAAAAGCAGGAAGTGAAGTCTAAGACAAAGTTGTAAACTTCCTGGCTGAATCTTGAAGGCATGTCTTCAAACCCCTTTGCAAAACCTGGGGGATTGATACTGGTCATTTAAAGAAAACTACACCATAATTAGTTAACCATTGAGTTAACCACGTAGAGACTTAAGTGGCCACATGAAAAAGAATACAGATTTTACAAGATCAGTTCACAAAAAAAAATCAGTAAATAAGCAAACATTTGCAACTCACAAGCAGGAAAAACAACAAACACTGGAGATAGAATGTCATTCTGATTAGACGTTTTGTCACATTTTAGAATTTCAAGTGTCCATTTTTCAACAACAACAAAAATGAGACATGCAAAAAATTAAGAAACTATGGCCAATCCATAAGAAAAAAATAAAATGCTATCAATTGAAACTGACCCTGAAGATAACCAGACTTTGGACCAAATATACTTTAATTAGATTGACAGCAAAGGATAGAAATATACATCATTCAAATCTTAACCAAAAAAGTGGTGGGATGGCCCTAATGATATCAGATGAAATGGACTTTAATATATAAATTACAACTAGAGACAGAGAAGGTTATTTTATAATGATAAATAATCAGTGAAAATAAAATACAGACTTTTATGCACCTAACATAAAGAGAGAAATATATAATTCAACAGTAATATTTGGAAGACTCCAGTATCTCACTTTCAATAATGGATACAACTGAACAGAATAGCAATGAGGAATAGAAGACTTGAATACCACTATCAAACATACCTAGCAGATATCTGTAGAACAACCTATGCAACAATAGGAAAATACATATTCCTCACAAGTGTGCATAGAACATATATTAGGCCACAGAACAAGTCTAAATAAAATTATAAAGTTTGGAATCGCACAAAGTATATTACCCAACCATAATGGAATAAAATTAGAAGTCATTTACAGCAAGAAATTTGGGGAAAAAACACAAATATACTCTTAAATATCCATTGGCTCAAAGAAGAAATTAAAAGAAAATTTAGAAAATACTTTTAGACAAATGAAAACAAAACACAATATGACAAAACTTGCAGTGCAAATACTACTAAAAGAGAAATTTATAGCTGTAAATACATAAGTTACAAAAAATAAAAAGGTTATATCAATAACTGAATCCTACATTTTAAGGAAATAATAAATTTTAAAAAAGCAAAATAAGCCCAATACAATCACAAAAAAAAATTACATCAGAAATTAACAACGTAGGGTAGGGGCACGTGGGTGGCTCAATTGGTTGAGTGCCCAACTTGAGCTCAGGTCATGATGTCACACTTCATGAGTTGGAGGCCCACATCCACCTCATTGCTATCAACGGCGCAGAGTCTGCTTCAGAGTCTCTGTCCCCTCTCTCTTGGCCCCTCCCCTCCCTGTGCTCTCTCTCTGTCTCTCAAAAATAAATAAAAAAATGTTAAAAAAATAAATGAACAAAATAGGGTATAGAAAAACAGTAGATAAAATCAACAAAACAAATTTGACAATATCGATAAACTTTAGCTATATTTCTAAGAAAGAAAAATAAGATACAGATTTTAAAAAGCAGAAATAATAGAGTGTATGTTACTACCAACCTTGTAGTGAAGAATGGAATACTATGAACACTTTTATACCAACAGATCAGATTAAGCTAGGTGAAATGGAAATATTCACAGAGAGATACAGACTACGAAAAATGACTCAAAAAGAAAGGCAAAATCTGCATAGATGTGTAACAAGTAGAAATATTGAGTTATTGGTCAAAAAACTTTCCAAAATGAAAGTCCCAAGCAGGAGGATTTACTAGTGAATTCTACCCAGTGTAGAATCAACCCAAGTCCAACATTGCATGTAAATATTAGCAGTTTAAAAGTCTCAGATCTCATTATCGAAATTATTTAAATCGTATATAGATGAAACTAGATATAATTCATCTGAGAAAATTGTTCTCCATCTATGGACTTGTAAATCTATAAAACAATTTACTTGTTTCTAAAATACATTGGTGGGACAGGCAAAGGATAATAGTTATAAACAGCCCATTTCAAAAGATGGAAATGGAAAGAAGAAAGAGGTCACCATTCTGAAGAAATTTCAAAATCCAACAGGGCAAATTCCATTAGATTCAAGACATAACAGTAATCTGTAACATGAGGTTCTAGGCTTTGTGACCACCAGTATTTTCTTTGTGGCCATAGATCTGGCCTCTGAAGCCATAGATAGGCCTTTTTTTTTGCCCAAAGATCTGCCCTTTGAGCCCAAGGCTGCCCTCTTGGAGTCATCTTCTATTTTTCTTAAAGGGTTGCATATGTTTGCAGATGAGGAATTTTATCAGTCTGTTACCTGTATGTAGAATTTGGGAGTGCAACAACCTTCTTTTATTTCATCCTGTCTCTGTCCATACCAGACCAAGGTGGTAGTGTTTCTGTTGATATAAAGTTCTCAGACACCTTTGGGTTCTTTCATGGATGTAACAAGGATCCATACAGTTGGACAAGAATGTACTCCAAGACCTTTTGTAGATAATACCATGTCTGTTACTGACTTTTGCTGATATGATTGAGCAAACTCATGAGTCACATACCTAATCTTTTCAGCCAAAAGTTGTCCAACATTCTTTACCTTCTTTCCAGAGCACACCTTCCAACAGTGAGTTTCCCAATAATAGCATCCTCTGCCCCTTGGATAGGCCAAGAACCTCCAAAAATTATCAAATTCTAGTTCCTTTACACTTAACAGTTCCTTCCTCTTAACAGTTCCTTCCTTGGTTTGTCTTTCCTCTTGCGTTTTACTGTTGTCAGCAAAGAGATGTCAGATCACATATTCAGTACTTTCTTTAGAATTCTCCTCAGCTGAATATCCGTCACCAACAGATTCTAGTTTCCACGCAAGTGTAGGGCACAGCATTATCAGAAACATCTTTAATGCTGATATTTCTACCAACATTATGTTTATTCTGATACAGATATTCTCTATGATAAAATACATTTTATCTACCATGCTTCTCACTTCCTACTGAACTCTCACCAGAAATACTTGTAACATCCATGTATATATATCCATGGTTTAAAGCAATCTTAGATTTATTCTATCATGGGCTTCTAAATTCGTTCAGCAAATACTCATTGTCCAATTCAAGAGTAACTTCCTCAGTTTTAGATGTTTGTTACAGTAGCATTCCACATCTAGTATAAAAATCTGTATATTACCAGGGCTACTGTAATAAATTGCTACAGATTTGGGGGCTTAAAACAACAGAAGTTTATTCTCTCCCAGTTCTGAAGACAGGAAGTCTGGAATCAATGTGTTAGAAGATCACACTTCACCAGAGACTCTAGGGAGAATTCAATTATTGCCTCTTCCAGTTTCTGGTGTGCTGCTATTTCTTGTTTTATGGACATATCACCCTTTGCCTATATCTTTGCCTATATCTTTATACCACCTTCTCCTTTTTGTGTGTCTATTCTTTCATTATCCCTCTGGATACTTTGATGGCATTTAGGAGCCACCCAGATATTCCAGAATCATCCCATCATCTCAAGATAGTTACCATATTACATTCACAAAAAGTTTAACATAAAAGGTAACATTCACTGGTTATGGGGATTAGGGTATTTTGTCTTTGTAGCAGAACAGTATTCAGTCCACTATAACAGTCAATTTGGAAGTCTCTATCCACTGGGGGAAAAGATTATACAAAAATAAAGGTAAATGCAATAAACTTTCAGCAGACAAAATTGTTTCCATTTCACTTTTGAGATTTCCTATTTGTTGATTCATCATGAGTATTTAATTTTATAACCTTGAGAACTTATAGTAGCTACTGTAGTATCCCTGTCTGCTAATTTCAGTAACTGTATTATCTTGGGACATTCTCTGTTGTGTTTTCTTGAGTTTGGGTCACACTTTTGTGGGGTTTTTTTAATGTCTTAATATATGTATTGTATCCTGATGATACATTGTAGAGACTCTAGATTCTGTTATGTTCCTCAGAAGAGTATTTTTGTTTGTTTGCTTTAGCATTCAGTTAATTTGGCCTGACTCACAATCTAATTTATGTCTCCCCTGGGGTGGATACCATGTGAAATTTTCTTTGTTTTTTTTTAAATTTAGGTAGACTTCTTGAGTCTGCCTTGACCATGCGAGTTTGGAGATTAGTCAGAAACTTGAGCAGAGTTTATTCACATAATTACCTGCTAAATGGAACTTTTCATTTTCTAGGTGTGATGGCTTCAAACTCTGATCTCTGTTTCTTCAAGCCAGTTAAGACTGAAGAATTTTTCTCCAAGTTTTATGCCCCCTAAATTGTCAGAGTTACATCTGCAATCAGGTTTAAAAAAAAGGGGGGGGGACAAAAATGGGAAATGATGCCATTCCTTTCTTCTACATGCAAACTCCTCTAGCAGTTGTTTTGTTTTATAGTATTAGACATTTGGTGCAGTGGGAGTTAATGGAAGCATTTGTAATTTATTTCAGTTGTAATTAATAATTAATTGATGGGGAAAGATTTTAAAACTATATAAATATTCTGTTCCTCATGGAACTTTTACATTATTTATTCATCTATTTATATCATTATGATCTATTTTCCCCTGTTGTATCTAAAATATTACAAGACATTTGCATCATTACATATTCTGACATAGGAGAAAAGCAGGCTAATGGTCAGACTCACCCTCCTGGTGGTCATTTCCTGATTAGGATCCTGGCTTGCTTAATAAATATGTGCAGAATATATACATAAATGAATAAAAACAAATTACTGCCAGGACTATAGGAAAGTTTGAAAGCACACTGGAATAATGTTGAGCTGGCTAGCTAGATAGCTCATGTTCATGTGTTTATTCTAATACAACTATACAATCTTTATATTTTTATTTGTTTCTAGAAGACAGATTCAGACAGACCTCCAGAAAAAATAGTATAAGAAAGTCACAAGCACTACAGAGGAATTGCTTGTGTTGTATATGAAAGAGACATTTTGACAAAACAAGGGTGAAAGTGCCAACAAATAGTGTACACGTGAGGCATATTTAAGGAAGTGGCTCATGTCAGAGAATTACAATCTTAGTCTCACATCAGAAAATTAGAATCTTAGGAAACTTAGCAGTATTTGCTTATTACATTTTATTCAGTAGGATCATCCCAACAGGTAATTCTCAACAGTAGATAAGAGAGTTTCTCTAGGCCCATTTAAGAAAAAGTGTTAATACCATTGTTCTGTGACAATGACTTTCTAAGATCTTTCAGTGTTGATGTTAGATCCTCCTTGTCCATTTCACTGCAACAGTTACTATTAAAGTCTTTAAAATAAAAGGACTAGTCAATAAAATGATGGGAAATATATCTTCAAAACAATTCTGGGGAACTGATGGGAAAGAAAGAATCAGATATTGGCCTAGGATTAAGAAAAGATGTCTAAAACCTATATATTAAGACTGGTTTCATATGATATCCTGCCTCTGGTCCATCCCCCATTTATAAAACCTTGCTATGAAAATAAAATTATAAGTACGTCAAAAAGATTTTGTGATAGACTTTTGGCACTGCTTGGGCAAATCTAATATTTGCATAGCATCAGGAGGAGTTTGAATCTCGTAGCATATTCCTGCCTGGAACCATAGCCCACTTTAATTAAATCCCATAAACTTTAGTTTATATGCTCAGGACACATAGCTTTGATTTTGAGAGGCTTTAATCCCATACTTATAAATATTGCAAGATGGTCTGCAGTTATCTATTTATCATTTTTGTTAATAGTCACATAAATTTTTGCAAGGTGCATTGCATATTTAATACTGATTTTTAAACCTAGCTTCCTACCTAGATGGAATAGTTCCATATTTTAGGTTATATTATCACATTTTTTTCTTATCCATGTGCAGTATTTTTTGAAAATACCAGGCTTTAAAATTTATCCAACTGTTACTGTTATGTGTATCTTTGAGAAGCACATAACTCATATATATAGAAAAGTATACAAAACCTACCATTTGCTTGCTCAGCATTAGATGATATTAAATAAGACTCATTATATAGCAGTGGCCTGCAAGACCAAATGGATTCCAGGGCCTGTCATATAAAAAATGTAATGAAGAAGGGATGTAGTAACAAGGAAATAGTAATTAAATAGTGTATTCAGCATCTAAAGGCATATAAAATTAATTTAATTTTTTAATGTTTATTTATTTTTGAGAAAGAGGGAGACAGAACATGAGCAGAGGAGGGGCAAAGAGAGAGGGAGACACAGAACCTGAAGCAGGCTCCAGGTTCTGAAATGTCAGCACAGAGACCTACGTGGGTCTTGAACCCACGAACCACAAGATCATGACCTGAGCTGAAGTTGGATGTTTAACTGACTGAGCCACCCAGGTGCCCCTAAAATTAATTAAGAAAAAATTCTGCTGACCAAACATAATATAATCCCAACTCAAATTTGAAAATGCTACTTTGGAAGGCAAATAAAGCAATATTGATTATTGTATTAGAGGAAGATAAGCTATGTTGCTGTGAAATAACCCCAAAATAGCAATGACCTGATGCAATAGCATTTTATTGCTGCTTGTGTTACTAATGTCAGTGAAAGCTCTGTTATATACATTCTTTTAAATACTCAAACTTCTTCCATATTTTGAGGTTATCAACTTTAAAATGACTTTCTTGGTCACTGAAAAAGGGGAATAAATACAGTGAAAGTTCTCCCAACAGGATTTATGGTCATGTCTGGAAGTCATGTATATCATTCTTACCCATATTGCACTGGCCAAAAATCAGTCATACAACCTGATCTAGGAAATAAAATTCTTCCTGAGAACACAGAAAGAAAATAAAATGGATTCTCTGCCATTGTCTAAAGTAGGTTTGCATAAAAACAATGTAATTTCCTTTTAATAGAGAGTATTTTACATTATGTATTAAACGTGACACATATTAAATGAGTAATATGATCAATAAAGTGAAAACACAATGATGTACATTATTGTTCAAATACTAATTACAAATTGAATGATTGTATTTTATTCTGGCATTTCCAGAATAACCATATTTATTTATTTAATACATACATATAATTTTAATTAATCTGGCCTCTTAATATGCTTCAGTACAAACTACCCCTGGATTTGTTTAAAAAATAAATAAATAAGGAGGAGGGTGCAGGGAGGGTATAAAGGAGATCTTTCAGAAGCTGTCATAAAGCTGTGATTCAGCCTCTGTGAGTAAATAAATCCTCTAGGAAATTTTTTCAACAATCTTCAGGAATGTTTAGCTTTGTGTTCCTAATGAGGTCCTTTAAACTCACCCTGTGCTCCCTACTAGAGGGTGGGATTTAAGTAAAAGTTTTCTTTGCATTCCAAAAGATTCAAAATGGAATTCATCTGCTAAAACTTTTAACACATTTTCAGCTTATCAAGTTGAAAATAGACTAATATAACCAGAGAGTGCAAGAGAGAATGAGATCTCTAAAAATCATATCAGGGGAGTGAGAATTCACTATAAACACAGGTTTCAAAGGACACTATTACATATTATTCTTGTTGCTCTTTGGCCTAATATTAACATACTATTGTGTCTGTCCCAGCCTATAAGTAGCCATGCCTGGAATTCCTGAGGCACTCAATCACCCATGTTACTATAGGGAGTCTCCACAGATATTTCCCCTACTAGGGCCAATGTTGTTGCTGGACCAGCACTTGTGGTCTTATGATGATTGCAGGAAGCACTTCAGCTAAAACCATCAAGGAACTTAACATAAGAAAATGTATTCCTCACAAATCCTGAAGGCCATACAGAAAGGTTGCATGGAAAATTTGAGAAACAGAGACAGACTGACTGTGGACCTAGAGCTCTGTCCTTACTAGGGTTGAGGGTGGGGTGTCTAGGGTTTCCTGGGTTCACTCTTTATTGGCTAATATAATTGTTTTAATGTTTATTTATTTTTGAGAGAGAAACAGAGCGCAAGCAGGGGAGGGGCAGAGAGAAAGGGAGACACAGAATCTAAAGCAGGTTCCAGGCTCTGAGCTGTCAGCACAGAGTCTGATGGCGAGGCTCAAACCCAGGAACCACAAGATCATGACCTGAGCCAAGGTCAGACACTTAACCAACTGAGCCGGGCTCCTTTATTGGCTAATTTAAGCATAAGAATGGGAATTAGAGCTTGGGAAGAAAGAAGCAGGGTCACTCAAGGGGTTAGTAATTCAGGTTACCTGGAGCTTTCTGGAAGAAGGAACTTCATGGGGGGTGTGGGGACTCAGATGGCCTGGGTCCTTATTTGGTTGTTTTGCTAGTATCAGTGTCATAGGGCTAGCAATATGTTTATTTAAGATGAGTGTCTTTTGAATTCGATGCCTCAACAATCGAAAACATAAAATCAGGCATTTACATCACACATACAAAGATCTATTGTAATTTCTTGTGTTATGATAAGCTTTTTGAGGGCAGTGACCATGTGTTTTTTCTTTTTTTTCCAGTGTGTTTTCTCATTATTTTCTTGGTATCCAACACTTCTAGTGCAGCAACTGGAACTAACCAAATAAATGAACTAACCAATACAGGATGAACTAACATGAAAGGAGGCAAAAAGTTAGTCTGCTGCTAACAGACTGCTAAAAGGTAACATTAATAAAGCAGAGCAGCTTCACTTTCCTTCCATCTTTCTTTCACTTTCCTTTCCCCTTTTGACCTCAAGGGTAGAAGTATTTTTGCTGTTTTTCTTTTGCTCTTTATATTAGTTATCTATTGATGTGTAACAAATTATCTCAAACTTAGAGCTTACAATGTACTACATTTACTATCTCAGTTTGCATAGGTTAGGAGTCTGGCGTAGCCTGCCTGGGTCCTCTGCTCATGTCTCAGAAGGTAGCAGTCAGTGATGGTGGCTGGGCTATATTCATTGATCCCTAGAACCCTGAATCCTCTCTCAGGCTCCCATGGATGTTGGCATAATCCATTAGTTTATGAATGTAAGACTAAGTACTTGTTTTCCTGGAAGCTATAAACTGAGGATTATTTTTACATCCTAGAGGCTGACCCCAGGTTCTTGCCATGTGTCTCCCTCCCTAGAACCATTCACAACATGAGATCTTCCCTGTTTAAGGACAGCATGGGAATTTTTCTGACCTCAAAGATTTGTCTGATTAAGTGAGGCTAATCTAAGCTGTCTTTTAATTAACTCAGAAACAACTGATTAAGGAACCTAACTGCATCTGCAGACTTCCTTTTGCCTATAGCATAACATAATCAAAAGAGTGATCTCTCATCATATTTACAAATCCTGCCCGCACAGAAGTGGAAGAAATTATATAGATATATGGATTATTCAGGTTCATTCTATAATCCTGGCTATCTCATCCTAGGAGCCAAATTGTAACTTAATCATGCTCCTTGATATGCCCCTGTATATTCAGTTTGGCACATTGTCTGCAATGCCTTCCTCCTATTTTATCTATTAATCTTTGGTTTTCTGCTCCCTTTTGTCTCCACAACATTACTATTAGTTTAATTCAATTGATATGCTGTTTTTTTTGTGTGTTCATATGAAATTTATTTTATATTTTGTTGGAGTTTAATGTATGTAAACAGTGTTTATGTTAAGAATCATTTTGTTCTTTATTTTACCTTTCCCCTAAATACTATTTTTTGAAAGACATATTCATTTTTCCATGTGTACATCTACTTTCTTCTTTCTAAGTGATCTGTAATGTTCCATGTTCACATTCACACCATATTACTTACCTGCTTCTGAGATGGAGCCTCTGACTACCTCTGATTCCTTTCCAAGAGACTCAAATACATGTAAATATTTGACATTTTCCAGTTTTCAGTCTAAGTATTAGGTACCAAATGATATCTCATTATTTGTCATTGGTTGAATTATGTTCCCCAAGAAAGATGTATTAATGGCCTAACCTCTAATGGCTTAGAACATGATTCTGTTTGGGAATAAGGTTGTTGTAGATGTAATTGTTTAGCATAAGGTCATATGGGAGTAATATGGGCCTTTAATCCACTCTAGTATGACTGGTGTCCTTATAAGACTGAGGTATGAAGTCACAGGGAGAGTTTCATGAGAAGACAGATGCAGGCATTGGAGTTATGCTTACATAAGTCGAGGAATACCAGAAGCCACCAGGAGCTGGAAAAGGTAAGGAAGGATTTTCCTATAGAGCATTCAGAGGGGTGCGTGGTCCTGCCGACATCTTGATTTTGGAACTTTGGGCTCTTGAATGATAAGATGAAAATAATTTCTTTTGTTTTAAGCAACCAAGTCTGTGGCAATTTGTTATAGTAGTCATAGGAAATTAAACAGGAAATCAACTATTGTCCTTATTTTTGTTTCCATGAAGGTGACAGTATGTTACCCTTCCTCCTCTGGCCACTCCTAGAAATGTTTTTGTTATTTGTTTTCAGGAGATTTAGCTGTGTTGTGTATAGGTGTGGTGTTTGTCTGTATTTATCTTGCTTAGGTATGTGTAGACTCCTTAAATGTGTTAGGCTTCTTGATGTCTTTCTACAGTTTTTGAAATCTATGCTCATAACCTCTTCAAATATCTTACAACTCTACATTATGTCATATCATTTTCCTTGATCAGCCTCAAAATCCCTCAAACCACTTAAAAGTAGTGATGAGGAAAAGGGGAGAAATTTTGGAGTTGATCAGGAAATGAGTGATGGGACCTACCCAATCAATAAGACAATCAGTCGGCAAAATGATCCAGGATGGCCTTAAGTGATTGGCACTCAAACTTTGGAACACCTGAACTCTGGTGTGGCATTGCTCTGTGTTGTATTACACTCTATATTTCTTGTTGTCTCTCTGTGCCTCATTGGATTGGCCAAGCAATATTAATATTTGAGTGAACTCACACCATTGGAACTGATTTTGGGTATCAGAGTTGCCAGCTGCCTGAGAAGAGAGGTCAGCACACACACCTGGGTCCCCACTGGGCTATTCTGGACATTATAATACCTGTGGGCCTAAACAGACAAAGGGGAGGAGAGCAGACCACTGTACCAAGGGTGGGCTCCCCATCACTCAGAATGGGCCCTAGTAAGTGAGGTCCCTATAGCTGATGATTTGGGGTACTCTGAGGCAAGAGGATATCCTACTCTCTGGAGACTCCTATGGCAGACAAATAAGCCAATAAGTCAGAGATGTCAGGCCAAAGCCAGCCTCCTGAGTGCAGTTGGGGTAGGTACCTTTGTAAACAGTTGGCATGACTCTGCATCTGTCACTCTAGGATTTGTTATGGCAGATGGTCTCATTCTAGCCCATCCCTAGAGTGACATCCAAACCAACCCTTGGGCTGAACCTGCTAAAGTATTACTTAAAGTGACTAAGGGCAAGAAGATTTCTATTCCTACCCCTCTCGGGACTTGGAAGGTTGTGGATAGCTTACTAAACAGATACTTCAGGGGTGCCTGGGTGGCTCAGTCAGTTCAGCATCTGACTTTGGCTCATGTCATGATCTCAAGGTACATGGGTTCCAGCCCAGCATCGGGCTCTGTGCTGACAGCTCAGAGCCTGGAGCCTGCTTCAGATTCTGTGCCTCCCTTTCTTTCTGCCCCTCCCCCACTTGCACTCTGTCTCTCTCTCTCTCTCTCTTTCAAAAATAAATGAACATTAAAAAAAAAAAACAGGTACTTCAAAGCACAGATGCATGTTGAGTGTTTCTTGCCACTGCTTCTCATCAGGTTGCCACCTGGAGAGGAGGCTTAAACTCTAGGTTAAGGCTGGGGGGAGAATCCTGGGGAAGAGGCCTGGTGTCCTCTAGTGGATAAGGTAGGATGATACCACTGTGATAGTGGAGAGGATAATTTACTCTTCTCTGCTGGTAACCACCCTCAAAATAATAAAGACAGAAAAGAAAAATGGGGAAGGGTCAAGTTGGTTGTCCTCTGGAGGAGATAACATGTCCTTTCTCTCACTCTGAGGCCCAGAGTCTCTTTAAGGATCTATCCAGGTATCTGGCAGGGTTGGAGCTCCATCTACCGGGGGTTGAAATTAAACAATTGGGTGACATAATAAGGAAGAGAAAATGGTGTCCCTACCAAAGGAACCCCACAATTAGTGCAGAAGGTGGGAATGACCCCCAGAAGAAGCTTTGGATCCCTGTCTATATAAACCTTGATATGAATTTCCATGGCATGGAGGGCAGCCCACCTTACATTAGGCCCACATGGACAGGCCAACTATGAATAGAAAACATTAGCTGAGACCAAAGATCTTCAGCTAGGCATGTCAAAATGGGTTTATCAGACAATGAGTAGAGTTCAGCATGATGACTTGGAATATCCTGAGGATGCTGAATTGAGTACTGAGTCCATCCAGATGTTTCTCAGGGGGGCTCCCAACAAATATAAATCCCTTTTACAGACAATAATGGCTGATGCAAAAATATTAAAGAAGGCATAGCTGCCCAGGATTTAATAGAAACTCATGGGAGACAAACTCTGAGCCAAGTGTTGCTTGTTAATTCTACAATCCACTTCTAGGCCTTATCTAAATTACTATTGATGGGGAGGCCACTCCTTCCTAGGCCAAACAAGTCACATACAGCCAGGCCCCTGCTTAAGTATTAATCTAAGATGTACAAGAGAGGTTATTTTGGACTCTAAGAGATAAAGGGTTCTAAATTGCATGATATATAGTAAATCAGTGGAACAATTACAATACTCACTATAATTACATTATAATCTGTGACAGGTATCTTCTTTGGAAGCAGCCTCACCTTTTTCATCTACCCGTGATTTCAGCTGGTGACAGGAACCTGTCCCCACATAGGGATCTGTATTTCTTGAAAGTTGGCCCCTTTAAGTAGACAATTAGTCTTTTACCACATTAACTGTAGTTTGGACTCCATGAATGAATGAATGAATTAATTAATTAATTAATTAATGATGGATGAATGAATGATGAATGAAGTCTGGGCTCCATGAATGAAAGGATGCATGATGAGTGAATGGACAAACATTGGCTGGCTCCAATTGGTTAGACAAAGATGCTCAAATATTCCTAATCCATGAAAGTACTCATGTTTTAAAGGGTTTCCTCCCTAACCACCAGCCCCAGGAGATTACTGGCTTGAAAGGAAGATTAATTTAAGTTAATGAATTTGAATCTTACAACTGGCTCAGTTTTTGTTAAACTGGCCCATCTTTTTGGTAAAAGATGCTCTACCTGATTGTCACCTTTCGCACACCCCCTTCCAGGAGACTATCCCTTTTCCCATTGTTTAGACATCCTCAGTCAGCAGGTAACTTAATGGAACATATCTAAGGCTGTTAGACTCTTGATTGATGGGCATGACCTGGAAAGAAACAGTCAACTTTCCCTACCAGTCTGGATGGTAAATATGATAAAATACTGATTTAGGTAGGGCTGGACATAGCACTGAAGGATTATGACCTGTTATAGCTAAGTTAAAGAAGGAGTACTGATTCCAACCATTCTTTCAATCCCCCGTTATGACCTGTACTGAAAGTAACTGCTGATAAGTGGACACTAACTATTGACTATAGAAAGTTAAATAAATTTGTCTCTGTGTAAGCGCCTACCTCTACCAGATATCTATACTTTAAAGGATGACACTCAAAATGACATGGGTAAATCGTTGCTATTGTAGAGTTGGCTAATATGTTCTATTCAGTAAATATATCACAGGAGACTCAACCACAATTTATCTTCATCTTTGAGGGTCAATGGTATACCTTTCCCTGATCACATACAGGCTTTGCCCTTTGGACCTAGATATTTGCTTCTCACTCCCACCAGAAACTCAGCTTTGCCATTATATAAATGACATCCTCCTCACAGGATCTGACCAAGATACTATCTCACAGGTCATCATAAAGGGATGAACAATTTCCTCACATAAAGTATGAGGGACCTCCCAGTGTTAAATTAGGGAGCTACATCTGGAGCTTAGAAGTGCTACTGTTCCCAATTTGTAGCTTAAAAGGTAAACTCTTAGTGCTCCAATCTCCTACATTGGACCCAATACTGAAGAGAAATGTTTGGATTCTGGTCCAACATATTACTCACTTCCAATATTTATTGGCCTTCATTATTAAGTCACCACCTGTCCTCTACTTTTCACTTGGGACCTGAGAAATGACAGGCACTGGATAAACTAAAGGAAGTTGTCAGTTTGGCTTTCTCACTGCAGCCTTGGAAACGGGACTTACAATTTTAAGTTTGAGCCACCCCCAAGTTTATTTCTAGAAGTTTCTGGAAGTTTCTGGACCAAATGGACAGGTAAATGCCTACCCACAGGCATTTGGTATAAGTGGTTTTCAGACTCAACCAAAAGATGTTAACTACTAAAGAGGCAATCCTGGCTGGCATACTAGACATTTATCTTAACTGAAGCCCTTATAGGGACAAAGCCAATTATTCTATGGACTGAGATTCTTATTATGCTCTGAGTAATGGAAAAATCTCCCTGTGAAATTGGATCACAACAGAGGCCTTTTTATTAAAATGGAAATTACACCTACATGATTGAAATAATTCTGGCTCTACTGGAAGAAATAAAGAAATAACCATATTCTGCCATTGAGGTTAACTCGCCAAAACTTTCAGTAGGGACTACATGGAGGTTGGTCAGCATTCTCAAACCAAGAAAAGAAATGGCTTTTCTTCATTGATGCTATGAGCATGAAGTATAAGGGAGCCAGATAATGTACAGCTGAAACCTATCACCTCTATTCAAACACTCCAATTTCTGTATGACTGAAAGACCAAAGTGTCACATGAGCTGATCTGCATGCAATATTCGTAGCACTAGAGGTTGCCCTTGACAAATGTTTGCCTGAAGTTCATGTTCTTACTTACTCTTGGCTAAGAGGCCAATGAGCTAACTATTTAGAACCTCAGAAAAGCAGGGCTAGAAAACACAGGGCCCAATGGAGACATTTGGGTTAAAGAGATGGGGGGAAATTGCCACATTGGCTCCCACTCTGCTCATCTTAGTGCACCATGGATTCCCTCAATGACTGCTAATCAATATAAACAAAAACAAGCAATGTGTAAAAACATATAAGCACCTTAGCCAAGGTGTGTATGAAAAGTCAAAATAACAACCAGCTGTGCATCATTCCCTAACCTTACCTCACAATACCAACTGCCAGTTTTACATAACACTCAATGGAATTGAGTCTTAGAACGATTGCCCTCTTGGCTGTGCACCATAAGCAGCACAGCTCTTGGATGTTTCAGCAACAATAACTCTTGTAAAAGACATTAAATCCCATGGAGAAACCTGACTGCTTTCAGGATGGTAATTCTCCATCCAAAATAACAACTACTTACTTAAGAAAATTTGCCAGACCTACCAAGACCACCACTAATAAGCATATGGAAAATATTTGAGGGAAATAACCTCTCACTGTTACTCTTCTAGAAGATCTTTTAAAAACATATACACACAACCCACCTTACTGGAAATAGAAACAATAATGAGAAAGTCTGTGGCAAAGCCAACCTGAGAAGAAATTTATTGGTGTAGTTACTCTGGCCCCTCACAAGGGGCCATCCCAAAACTATGAAAGCAATACAAATGGCTGCTTTAGAAAAGTTTCCCCTACAATGGAAGCAATGGGCTAAGTGGTACCCCACTGCAATACAGCAATATGATGATACACAGAGAAAGAAATGGGCTAAATGTGTAACACAATTAATGTGTCTTTTTGAAATAACTTGACCCACCTATGAGCATCCTGTGTGCAAGTGCCCTGTATTTCAGGATCTAATTTGATGTACAGCCAAATTAACAACTCTTTTTTTTCAAACCACAAGAGCATCCTACACTCATGGAAACACACCAGTGTTATTTACTATTGGAAGTCAACAAGAAACTCAAGAACCAATGTATACCAATCCAAGCAAGAAGGAACATACAATTGCCCACCAAATCAAAGCTGAATATAGCTTTAGTCATAGCAATACATAAATGGCAAATTTAACATTTCAACAAAAGCCTGCATGTTGGGCATGTTGTTACTAACAATCTGATTTTAGTACATACAACATGATACCTCTCACCTGGCATTATAGTTTTACATCTCTTGGGTATGAGAACTAATGTTCAAGAAAGAAGCTAGATATTTTGAAATAAACTGAATCTAATGTTTCAAAAGAAAAAGAAAGAAAGCAGGAAGTAAGGAAATAAAGAAAAAGAAATAAAGGAAAAGAAAAAAGAAGTGAAATTGACATATAAGATCACATTTTGCATGCATATTTGATAAATGAGGTAAGGAGAGACTAACTTCAGCCCTCTTTTAAGAAGTAAGTAGCTATAGACTCAGCCATATGTCTAAGGCTGACTTTGTAATGAGATTTCAGGAGTGTGAACAAGAGCACATGACTGAACATAGAGTTCCATTATAGTGTACTATAAAATGATGAACTGTTAATTTAACAGAGTTTTGCATGAAAGTCTAGTCTTTTTCTGTAAGACTGGGTTTTTTAGAAAGAATGATTGGAAGCCATTACAGAGGAAGCAAAGCTAACTCCTTCCAGATGCAAGGTTTCTATATTCCCAATTGCTCTTACTACAGACATATGGGCACGGGTAATAAGCTTGGCTTCAACAGAAAAATACTAACAGTTCCTCAAGTTAACTAATTCATCAAGGAGACAAAAACAATGTAGAATCATCCACAGGAGCCAAGTATATTAAATTGTATATGGTCATCATATATGCTTTCATTGTGATAAAGTAATGAGGAATAATCATCTTCCTAAAATCAAGTACTTCCCATTTAATTAACCAATATCAGAATATTCACTCACATTCTTAGGGGACATATTTTTGAAAGTGGCTTTTGCAGTTTATTGAACTCCTCTTTGCATGCAAAAATGATTTTGTTGACATATAAAGTAAGTAGTTAGATCCCTTTTAATAAAACTAAAATCCCACAATGCTTAGTCAGTGGCATAATTGTGTTCCAAAACTCGAAGCTTTGGAACAGAGAGAATATAGCTAAGGAAAAGTTTTAGTAAGGAAACATTTACAGTTACAAATGATGAATTTGCATATAGGAAAAAGTAAAGGAGAAACTTTTTGAAAAGCTTTTTTTCTAAGACATCATGTTAATGGTCTTTACTAAAGAATATGCATTTTTTCAATAATAGAAATTTGAAGTCATTTTATTTTATTTGTTTCTAAAAGTAAAATGCAGGTAGGAGATCATGAATTTGACTTACATTAAACAAACATAAAACAACAACTCTCGTGATTTTGGAAATGATAATAAAAATGATTCTTATGATTGAGGGATAGCTTCTTTTAAGTTACATTGGGGGAAGAATCTGTATTACTCATAAGAATGTTGCACATTTTCTTTCCCTAAGTATGAGTTGATGGTGAGCAGAGAGGCTACAAAGGGGAAGAAGTACACAGTCCTGGAAAAAAATCATGATTTTATGATATCTGAATGTATAAATCAGAAGCATATGCAGAAATATTAGAGATGGGTCTAAGGGGATAAAAAAATTCTGGAATTACCTGTCATTTAAGGGAAAATAAAGGTGAAGGGGAATCTAGAATACTTTCAGATTCAGAATCAATACATTTATTAAATAGGTGATATTTATCAGGCACTGGTAAAGAACTTTCACAATTCAGCAACAAATGACAAACTAATAATTAAATTACAGCCAAAGGACTTGAATATATATTTCTCCAAATAATATATCCAAATAGCCAACAAGCATATGAAAAAATGTTCAACATTACTAGTCATTAAGGAAATTCAAATTAAAAAAAAGGGAGATGCAAATTAAAACTACAAGGGGTATAAGGTCACTCCTGCTGGGCTGGCTATAATTTAAAAGAAAAAAAGTGTTGTCAGAAATATCAAGAAATTGGAACCCTGGTACATTGCTAGCAGAAATATAAAATGTTTCAGCTGCTGTGGAAAACAATTTAGTAGTTCCTCAAAAAGCTAAATATAGAATTACTATATAACCCTGCAGATTCACTCCTAAGATACATGCCCAAAAGAACTGAAACAGGTACTGAAACAAATACTTTATACATGCATGTTTATAGCAGCACGATTCACAATAACCAAATGGTGGAAACATCCCAAATGCCCATAAACAAATAATAGATTGTGGTATATACAGGCAATGGAATTGCTTTAAAGAGGAATTAGATAAAGAAGAATTAGATAATGACACATACTACAACATGGATGAATCTCACAGTCAAAGAAACCGGTAATAAAATGTCACATATTATGTGATTCCATTTATATGAAACATTCAGAATAGGTGAATCCATAGTGACAAAACACAGATTGTGGTGGCCAGGGGATGGAGAGAGGGAGGTGAGAAACTGTGGAACTGTTGTCTGGGGAGCATCAAAAGGATTTTTTTGTGACAACATACTTATTTGGGAGCTGATATTCAGAAGTCTCATTTAGTTGTAGAAAAGGCAAGTGTTGGGAATGTTAATATACAATGCGTAAAAGTACACATTTGGATAAAACTCTTTTTTTCTTTATTTATTTATTTTGAGAGAAGGAGAGCACAAGCAAGGGAGGGGCAGAGGGAAAGGGAAAGAGACAATCCCAATCAGGCTCCACGCTCTGGTACCCACGAACTTTGAGGTTATGCCCTGAGCCAAAACCAAGAGTCAGATGCTTAACTGACTCAGCTACCCAAGCACCCCTGGATAAAACCTTAACATAAGGATATTGAGTGCTCATTCATTTTTTAAACACCAACTTGGAATCATACAGAAATACCTGTTTTACATTAGTGTTATGTGTTAATGGAATTAAAAATTCAAGTCATTTTAAATATTTTAAAAATATGAATAGATAAAATCTTAATCAGTTAATCAGAGACCTTGTTTGTCAAGATGATCTCATTCTTTGGCTGGACAGGATCACTGAGTCACTGCAAGATTCAGTGCATATTAATTTTAGTTGTGTATTTGGGGAAATGAAAACATATCCAAATACACATGCTCCTTGGCATTTTACTTCCTTTAATTTTCACTTTTTAATCCATTTCCCTTTAAGTCTTTAATCATCTTTTCAGTGAAGATTTTCCCTTTCATTCTGTTCATGTGTCTGAGGAATTAACAATCCTATTCTCAATGGTTTCGTGTAATCAAAACCTCCTGATTCAAACACTGTGTGCAATCCGCAGGGAGAAATTATTAAAAGGGCTTTGCAGATTTATTTAGCACTCTGCTCAGAATATGAATGTGCAGACTTTTAAATATTGGAGAAGAGATTGCCAAACCATTACCCTTCCAGAAGAACTTTTGAACTAGACATTTTTTAATATTTACAGTATGAAATAGTTGGAGTGAGATTTCTTTTAGAAAACTTTTGGGTAATAGATGACACAAAATGAGACCAAGTTTATAGGTTTCAGATTCATATGTGCATTGTATTTTTAAAGATCCAAACCACAACCTCATTTAGCCATTTGTTGAAGGCCCCTGAAAGCTTTTTCAGGAGAAATAAGGCCATGGACATTGATTAGATTAAGTGTGTGGGTATGGAGGAGGAGTGAGGGCATAAGGGCCAGGAATTTATAGGATATTCTCTCTATATAAATGCTCCCAAGTGACCAAGAAAGAGTCGTATCTTAAACAGGTTTTGCTCCAGGAGAGTTGTGGCTGAATTTGGGCCACTTCATTGAATTATTGTCAGGTAATGAAGTAGAGGGATGTTCTTTCAAACTCATTGCTCATGAAGGAAAGAAGATGGGGTGCTAGCTCAAAGAAACGCAGGATCTAGATAAGTGTTCACAAGCACAGATCTTAGAATGCAACAGATCTGGGTTTAAACCTCAGCTCTGCTACGTACAACTTGTATGAACTCAGCAAATCATTTAATTTCTGAACAGATGAGGTTATGTATCAAAATGGGCATACTTATTTCAGAGGCAGATTATTCTTTATTATAGATAAATTATTGTGCATAAAATATGGAGTAAAACGTGGAATACACATACTTAAAAATTGTAACTACTATGGGTGCTATTATAATTCTTAACTAATAGTTTGTATCAGTTGTTAGACTTCTACTTTCCAGTAATGTAATTCATATTTTCTAGGTCTGACTTGAGATTTGAAGTGACTGGCTTTATCAACACTTTGGCAAATTTTATATTGGTCAATCAGAAAATAAGATCTCCAGGCTTTGTAGAATCTCTACAAATGTGCAAGTTCTCTAACTACAAATGTGCAAGTTCCTGATCTTCAGCTGAGAATATCCAAGATTGCTAAGATTCAAAAAGACAGAATTTTTGTTAAAAATATCTCATATTTTGTGTAAGGTATGCTTTCTATTTTTAATAGACTTGTTCTGTACCAGTTTTTATTAACTTACTACATCCTTGTGTTACTTAAGCAATTTATGATGTAGCTAGAAATTATTTAGTTAGAATTAGCTATAATAGAAATGTATAGGCAAGTTGGTTCTTCTTGTTGAGAGGAATTTAAAAGTTAATTCATTAGGATAGAAACATTAGATAACCTGAAGTCAAGAAATGGGAGGAGAGTTAGGAGAGGAACATTTTTAAATGTTGCTCTGCTGACAGACAAGGAAATGAGAGAAGTAGACAATCTGGAGACAACATGGATATGCAGACACACTTCTTATGTCAAGTTGTCTGAGATGTATAGAGGCAGTAAGACCCCAGCAGAAATCTGTTTCTAAGGTAAAATTCAGAGTAGGTTGAAAAAGAATGGTAATTAAAATCTGGGACTAAGGCCAGGGATCAAAAGCAAAAACAAAAATGATTGATAATTATTACAATTAGGAAAGGTGCCTATATTTGAATGGAAATGTGCATAAATGTAAATGATATTTACATTTCCAAGTTGTAAACAGACTGCCTGAAAGTTTATGAAGTCTGTGTAATAACATATTCTCCCTGTTACAAAATTGTTATATATAAATTCTTTGTGATTTAACTTTGATAATAAATGCTGTGTAAAAGTGAACAAGAAGATAAAGACTTTGACAATGAAGGGCAAATAAATTTAATGATCCTAAGAACAGTAATAAGAGCTACTATTTAATGAGCACTTATCATTTTCCAGGTGCTACAATTTTCCTTATTTTTCAAATAAGAAAAATTAAGCAGGGATATGTAACACCGGATAAGTAGAATTAGCTGTACTAATAGTGTGGAAATGTAATTGTGTCTTAAGCTGGAGAGAGAAATTTGGGCTCACAATTAATTATCTCCACTTGCTAATTCTGTAAATTTGGTAAATTTATGGAAACATCTACGATCAGTTTCCCGGTATAGAAAATGGGGATTACAAATATGAACCTTGGAAGGTTGTGATGAAGATTGGTAGAAGCTAATTATAATTTGTTAAGAACATGAACAAGAGCTGTTCCAAGTGCTTTGCATGTACCAGCTCTTTCCATTCTCACAACAAAGCAGTGGGGAGGATACTCTTGTCCTCAACATTTTACAGGTGGGGACTCTGGCGTGCAGAGGGGTCGAGAGACATCTGCAAAGTGACAGCTAATAAATTACACACTAGGCATTCTGTTTCCCAAACCCAGTCTCAAATACTGTATGCTCTCTCACCAATACCACTGCTTGCCATGTTTATTACCCTTAAAATTTGATATATGGGTGTGTATGTGTATATATATATATATATATATATATTCATACATATATATATTCATATATGAATATATATGTATATATATTCATAATGTAATTCAAACACATCATAAGCTAATAAAGTATTGTTGTCATTATAATTATTATTCCATAGAAACTAATTCTGTCCTAGGTCTCATTTCTGGAATCATGACTCTTTGCATCTTAGGGTAACAAAAAGAAAAACAAGAGAAAAAAAAGGTAACAATAGAAAAACAAATAAGTCAACATTTGGCTCATATAGTTTTTGATACTGTGATATCTGATTGGACATAGAAGGGAAGTAAATGTGTTCCACTCTACTTCCAAAAGGACATTTTATTTCCACTTGAAATGGAGTCTGTGCAATTAGAAAAACAAGCAACAACAAATAAATGTTCTCTATTCCTACTTTTTTATGGCTGTAGCATTTTCCTAGCAGTCAATTAACTTCTGTTCTAGGAGATGGAAATTTCATTGTTGCCTTTGATAAAAATTCAGACATATTTATTAAATGTACTGTCACATCATTTCAGGTCACTCTTTTATGGCCATGTAGTGTTTCCCTTTGACCTTTTTCTTCTTTGTGAAGTTCAAAAATGCATAGATCATATACAAGTAACTGGAAAATATGCATATTCTACATACAGGTTAGGTAAATGATAAAACTTTTTAAAACAAATAAACCTAGTTGGGGAGTTTAGCCTTGTTGAATTAAAGGGTTTTAACTCATAACACCAGCTACTTGCTTATGGAGACTAGGATTTTTATCTCAGTTACAGTTCTGGTCACTGTCAGTATTCATCAATATATTGGATAATTATTTTATGAGAAAAATCTATTCTTTTAAATTCCTACAGTTAAGAGAACAAACATCTCTCATACCATCTCCCAGGAATATGGATGGAGAGAGAGATACCAATAATCTCCTAAAGGTGGTTTCACCTTATGTATTATGTACTTTTGTGATATTAATAGCAGTTTATTTAATTTAGTCACCTGGAAAGTAAGGAAAGTTGCTTTGGAGGTCAAAGACACTGCCTGACATTTTCTTTTCCTCTGGCCTAGGATATGGTAGGAAGGTGGCAACAGATAATTTTCTTCTCTCACTAAACAAGGAAAAGTAGCAGCAATCTTGCAGAAACCAGTAAGTAACAGTGCCTGTAAGAAGCAGAATCTGTGTTTGGATATATAAGTATTTCTAAGCCATATAAGTGCATTCTAGCATAAATTAACTCATTCTAGCATAAATCAACAGGTGTCAAAGGACCTGGATTTTCCTGATGACAGTTGTATCTAGTGATTTAACACAGGAAGCTGGTGGGAAGACAGACTGTGGTCATTTTAAGCTGTGCTTATAGATGGATGGACTTCACTGTATTGTTTTGGCCAACAGTAGTTTTCTGTGGCTGCTTATTGGTTTGCAACATTGGGAGTTCTCTGGGTGAAATTCAAAACTGCCCCCCCCCATACATGGAAGGAAAGTCTGAAGAAAGAGGCAGACCACTCCCGATGGGTAGGTTTCAGTTTTAATAAGCAAAGGAATTTACACGTCAGGCTTGTTTCAGGAGGCTGCAAGACAAGTAGATCTCCGCACCTGCCCACCAGAATCTTCAGTTTATATATAGAGACCTTAATAGTTTTCAGTCAAGTATGCAGTCTACGTGGTCTCCGTCACATCTTGCTCTTTCAATGCTGTGATCTTGAAGTGTCTCATAGCACAAGAACATATGTTCCAAAGACAGAGGAGAGGGAGAGGAGCCTCAGCTCCAGCTCAAGGGTCAGCTCAGTCACATCTTCTCAATATCCACCTCCAACACTGCTGTAACAAATTATCACAGACATGGTGGCTTTAAAGAACAGAAATATGCTCTTTCAAAGTTCTTGAGGCTACAGACCTGAAGTCAGTATCACTGGGCCATAAACAAGGTGTCAGCAGGTCCACACTCCTTTGGAGTCTCTAGAGGAGAACCCGTTCCTTCCCTCTTCCAACTTTTGGTGGCTGCCAACCTCCCTTGACTTGTGCCTGTATCGCTCCAATCACCAAGACAAGCCTCTTCAAATGTCTCTGTTGAGTCTTCATATCACCTCCTCTTTGATTAAAATCTCACTCTTATAAGTATACATGTATTGCATTTAGAGCTCAGCCAGTTATTTCAAGATAAACTCCCCATGTCAAGATCACTCTTGCAGTCAAAACTACAAAAGGCCTAGATCTTTTTGCTTTGTTTTGTTTTACTTTTTGGGCAAATAAGGGAACATTCACAGGTTCTAGGGATTAGGACATGTGTATATTTTAGGGGTTAATTTGTTCTGTTGACCACAGTAGGCATTTAGCAAGTATCCAAGTTTCTGCTAAAAAGTTTTGCATACTACAAAAATAAGTCCTATTGACTTTCTAGCCACCTTTAAGATATTCATCAAGGCACAATTACTACTTCAATCAATCAATCAATCAATCAATAATAACAACAAGTACAATTAGCACGTATATATGGCTAGGAACCAGGCTCTGTTCTAAGTACTTAACATTTACTAACACACTGTAGAGGAAATCTCCTTCCAAAACTATCTTTGAATGTGAGAATGAGGTCAGTTTCCCTCTACTGGTGCATAGTTGTTGTCAGACTTTTAAATTAAACCCATTGCCCCCTAGATACAGGAGATACAAAAATTTACTTTTAATTCTGGATATTTTCCATCTGCCATTTCTCAACCACGGTAGATAACGCTCCATCTACAAACTGAAAAGTACCATGGAATGGTGTTATTTTCGTTTATTCATCAACAATGTCACTTCCATTAGGCACCCATAGCCTTGGCTATGGAAAATAGAGTCATTTTCAAGAATGTAAGGTATAAATACAATTTTGCTAATTTAAATAAGACCTAAAGCATAAAAAATGCAATTCTTAAATACAGAATTTTTTTTTTTGCAAATCAGTTAATGAAGAGATTACTAATGCTTTTTTATGATTGTTTACATTTTAATGCCAGTACAACCAGCCACTTTCCTTCTTTCAATTAAGTGTGCTAAACTCTCTAGCTTAATGGGAAATGACTGAACGTTTGAATGAGTGCTCCTATTGAGACTTAAATAACATTTTTGAAAAACATGACAAACTTCTCAGCATAGGTCACTGATTCATTATGAAATATATTAAAATTTTGCAACCAATTATTATTATGTTTCCTTTATCTCTCTCTCATCTCTCAACACTTGAAGTTCAGGCTGCTAAAACAAGTTAACATAGACTACGTGGCTTAAACAATGTTTATTTCCAGCAGTTCTGGAAACTAGGAGGTCAAAGATCAAGGTACTGGCAGATACACTGTCTGGTGGGAGCCCACTTCTTGGTTTGCAGGTGGCAGTCTCCCTGTGTCCTCACATGGTGCAGAGTGGAGAGACTGGAAGATCTGGTGTGTGTCTCTTCTTGTAAGGGTACTGATTCCGTTGTGAGGGCTATGCCCTCATGCCCTAGGTAGTTCTCAAAGATCCCCACCTCCTAATACCATCACACCAGGGTTGAGATTTCAAAATACGAACTTTGGTGGGACACATTCATTCCACAGCATTTAGTATCCATGCATAAATGCATTCCCTTATTTCATCAAATAAAAAACCAAAGCCAACACTCCTGTGTGGCAAAATGTTGAGGTTTCTAGCATTTTCTCTCAACCTACTCCTGTTCTACTTTCATTTAGAGTCCAGTGTTCTTAATGTTTATTTCTATAACCTTCCTCTTCCTTGCCTTTTACAGTCTTTTTTTCAGGCAAATCTTTTTGTCTAATAATTTTCTTGCTGAAATTTACCTCTAAAAAATAAGCTAAATTCTTCCACCAAGGCTTTTTTTTCCTCCTAGCTTAATAGCCCCCTCCCAAAAGGGTTTAGGTCCTAAAGTGGGTTAATCTCACTAGTAATAGATATTTTTTCTTTGTAGGAATATATAGATTCTCCAGAAAACTGGCCTTTGAATCTGTTGCTGTTTTTAATAAGTTTGTTTAGCATTGTATATTGGTCCAAAGTTTGAACTTCCAATGTTTACACAATATTTCCATTTTAGTGATATGTTTTTATTGGCTTATATAAACTAATAATGTAGAAACAATCCTGATACTTTTTCACATCTTCATTTCTGTAATTCTATATTCATTTCTGGAACATATAGTGGATGGTTATGAGAAAGTCAAACAAGTGCTCGTAAATGATTTATAAGTGACAATTCAAATTAGGAAAAACTGACATTGACCATATTTGCTTATTACATTACACCAATGTGTAATATTTGAATATCAGAGTATAATAGAATCATCATATGAAATGATTCCAAAACACATAGATCAGTAAGGTAACATGAAATTCCAAACCATATTTTTGTTTTCTTCACCTTAAAATGGAATCACCCCGAGCATTTCAACAGTTGTAATTAATGCCAAATACTATGTAGCAAATCATTTTGCCTGCTGCTTCCCTACCCACCTGCTGATTATCCTGTGATCTGTCTTGCTGCTTTGTCAACCTGATGAGTGGTGTTGCCCTCTGGACACCCTGCCCACCTGTTCATAATTTACTTCCAGCATGTCATACTTGACTATTATAGGAAATTAAAAAAAAATACTGTGAAAATGATCACCTTCCAAGGCTGAAATTATAATAATGCAGATGCTTTTGCTCCTTCTTCCTAATTCACTAATGATTGCCTTTTCCTTTTCCTTATATTAAGCAAGGGTGCTTTTTTTTCTCTAGTATTAAAACTTAATTGTTCTCATGAATGTCCTTCATGGTGTGCCTTAAGAATATATTCTCCAGATAGCCACCTTCTTCTTCTCTGCAAAAGCTTCTGGGACCAAGAACAAGAAAAATGTGGCAGGTGCAGTGAGGGCCAATTAAAAAACAAATCTGCACTAACTGATGGGTAATCTTCAGTAAAATCACTAGTGACAATACCAGATGCCTGGGGAAAATTGACATTGACCAGATCCGTTTATTGCTGGCAGTGCTTTGATTCATCTGCACCGTGCAGCTGTTGTAAAGGTAAATGGCTTGCACTCCCGTTTTGTGCTTTTATGGGTTTGTTTTGTTGCAGCGGTCTTACTATTTCTTTTTTTTTCACCCAGGCTTGTAATAGGTCAGATGTTACCATTTTCAAACAGCCTTTCCATCTTTCCTCATTTCCCAGAGAACTAGATTTGCAAGTAGATTAGTGTTGCATTTGAGTTAATCACATTCTGAATTACTGAGCCGTTTGGATATATTAAGTGAATGCACATTTACCTAAAAGGTGGACAATTCAAATTAGGAAAACATGAGCGTCTTTACCCTATTTTTCTCCTATTGCTCAATGCTGGTGCAAATATTTTTTTTCATTTAGATGCCAGTCTCTTATTCACATATCTTACTACATAGGACGTAGTATGGCACGTAATCAGCACAGAGTAATGTTTGTTTCATGTTGACTGAAGGGATATTGGCATATTTATTTTTAATAGATGTCCAAATCCCAATGCCTTCAAAGTTTTAATCTTTGTCATTACATTAAATACATTCTGTGATTTTGTAATTTGTAAGATCTGTGTGCTTGGTTTGTTCAAGGTCCATAAGGTTATATAAAGTAACACAGTAAATATATCAGACTTTTAATCATAGTTTTAATTAACAGTCTAATTTTATAATGAAATCCAGTCTGCTATGGAGTAAAATTAAAGTGTTATATAGGGTGTTTGTTTTTTTGTGGGTTTTTTTCTTGTTATTGTTGTTTTTGCTTGTTTGTTTAAATAAACCAGGAAACTAAATACATTTTACAGTTTGGATGAAAAACTCAGGCAAACCTGGCAACACAGGACATGTTTATTTCTCACAGTTATTCAGAAATATGTTGATGGAAGAGTTAAAAAATGCCCACCTTATTAAATTACCTCATTACACTATGTACAAAATGTACCTTGAATCAATCTAGTTCTTTCTATCCAGACCATCTCTCCAACAACTTCAGGTCATCCTTCGTACTTTCCTACACCAGGGATCCCAAACTATGCATGTAAATCACTTTGAGATCTTGTGAAAGTGCATTCTTTTCCCTGGAGCCTGGGGTGGGTCCTGGGACTCTGCATTTTTAACCAGCCCCCAGGTAATGTTGACCCTGCTGATTTATGTACCACACTGTGAATAGCCACGGACACAGCCAGTTTCCACTCTTATCCCCTACCTCTTAAGGCAAACAGATGGGCATCTGTTAGAGGAGTCTTTTTTTTTTTTTTTAAGAGAAGTCTAACCCAAGTATCATTCATTTTAAATGTATGTATCACGGTTACCCTCACACGTTCCAGCCACACTCATCTCAATTCCTCAATCAGGTAGGTACCTTCTCGCATGCTGTTCAGTGGTTAGGCGTAGTATCCCCTCCAGATGATTCTGCTCCCCACCTCTATTAATAACTGGTTCTTTGTTGTCCCTAAAATTTTGGCTTAAATTTTACTAACTCAGATATTACTCCCTGAACCCCCCATGGAAGTACTTCTCACTTCCCACTATTCTCTCTTGTGTATTTTATAAACATAGAATAAATTCATTTTGGAATTCTGTATTTGCTTATTTACTTGATTGTTGAACTGTAGCCCCCACTAAGCAATAAGTTCCATACGAATAGGAACGGTGTCTATTTTATAGACCTGTTTATACATGGGGACACATGCAAAACCTGGCAGAGAGGAGCATTTAATAACATTTAAAAAAAATACATATTTGAATTTCTATTAGGATTTTCAGATTTTCTTCAATAATCTATCCACTAATCTAAACACAAGCTTTATGAAATTATTTAATTTTACTTTATTCTTCTAGTCTAGAGTTGAAAATATTCAAATCTACCACTTTGATGCATTTATTTCTCTGCATTTGTTCAGTCTTATTTGATTGATTAATCTTATTTGATTAATTCCATTCAATTCATTAAGGAAGAATTATTAAAACGTCAAGATGCAGCTAAATTTCATAAGGAAGATTCAGTATGTCCAATTCCTCGGCAACTGATTTGCAGCAAACAATTCTGCAAACCGACCAACACCCAATTTTATGAGTAGTCACCATGCAAATTCAAAATCTACATGTAAATGCCATTACCTAAAAAAAAAAAAAAAAAAAAAAACAAAACTTAGGAACCTGTGGAATTCATAGTGAACTTACAATTCTGAATATTTTATAATTAAAAGCTAATATTTGTTGAGTGTTTACTATGTCCTTTATTGTTATTCTCAAAATATAACACCAAAAGTAATTAAATGTTGTCATAATTTGGATCCAAATATAGACCTATCTTATTCCAAAGCCCACCTTCCTAACCAGCACATTTTACTATTACGTTTTAATACATGCATTTCTTCCTTTTTCTTTTTGCTTTTCTCTTCAGCTCTACTTTTCATTTTATTATGATTTTTCTCTCCCCTCTTCTCTTACTTTTTTTTTCCCCCTGAGTGTAATAAACTGGTTCACTTTAGCCACAGGAATGGTAATAATGAAAGTGATTTGGAACGTATCATCCATTTTTGTTTATTTGTTTTGCCAAGGGTTTTAAGATTCACTGAAAATTAATTACAAGTCATTGTCCAAATCAAATATTGAGACATACTCAAGGTGTTTATGTGTCAGTGTTTCTTTGTAACTCCAAAGAATTGCTGAAAAATATATAAGAACAAAACATTTGCATTCAGGTAAAGAGTAAGATTGTAGTTTGTTTTCACCATCATGAAAAGAAAAAAAAATCTGTATGAGTATCTTCAAAGGTTTGGTTAAAAAGGTTTGAGTTTAGTGCCGTTTTGATTTGAAATTGCTCCAGAAATCACTAATTTGTACACTTCAAAATAAGGCTTGCAAAATTCTCCCTGGCTCCATTTCCCAGCACATAGTTCTGAGTTCCTAATTCTATTTACAGAAGTTGAAAATCAATTTCTTTTTCTTTTCTTTCTTTCTTTTTTTGTTTTTTAAAGCAAAGCAGTCTTCAGCCTGTAACACTCCCATTATGTTCCTTGTGAAGCCCCCAGCCCTTCTGTGGCCCCCAGGACTATAGACTCTCTGGCTTAGGGAGAGAGTGCTATTAATTGAGAATGATCAAAAAGTACTGCCAATTTGCTCCAGGAAGTCAGAGAACTTGGAAAAAGCTAAAAGGCTATTCTCCTTTGTATTGATCCTTATATGAAGCGCACTCACAGGTCGCCAGTAGTTTTTCCTTTTCTTGTTTAAAATCAGATGTAATTTACTGTTGACAAACAGCAGTGCAAGATGTGTTCGATTTGAGGTCACTTCTCTGCACTCTACGCTTTGATCCTGTATTGAACACCCTAAGAATGTTCAGTTATTTTTAGCTGACTAAGTGTATACCAGCTATCTATAGGGACTTGCAGTTTTACCTATAACTTCATCTAACACCTACCAGTGAATAACAAAATACAACTGCAGCCCAATCAGCAACCCAAGGAAAGCAAAAACATGAGTATGCGGGAAAATACAAACTACTTAAGTTCATGATGGCATAAAAACAAACTTCTACTCCGATATTTGCACAGCATTAAATCACATAATTATGATCCTTACTTTACAGTGAAAGAAATGAGAGAAGTCTGTTTCTGTATAATCTTGCATTCTTTGTACTAAAATAATAGGAAACCCAATTAAGGTTAGTGCTTTACTATAAAATGAGTGTAATATAGGTTGGAGGGGCAGAAAAGAATTAAAATATTTTGAAGTGCTGAAATGGTCCTCTCTGCTTTAACAGAATTATTTTGAATATCCACTTCAGCTCATTAAAAGTCTAAAAAATTCCATCTTCTAGATTTGCATTGAAAAAGAAAAAAAAAACAACAAAATTAGGTGCACAATGCCATCAGTTATGGCATCCAGATCAGGGTAAAGAAATATTAGTTTAGGTTTGAATTTAATAGAAGGCTAAAAAGACCATGGTGTCTATTTGTTTATGCAGATAAGAATATGGATATTTTAAAAGGGGTATGGCATATTTATCCATTTGGTATATTTATTTAATACCTCTTATTTTTCTAAGTCCCTATGTTTAAATTCAAAACTAAGAAAAGAAAATAGAAACAAATAATAAGAACCACATGTGTGGGCATTATCTTGATGAAAGGTAGACTTTAGAAGAGGAGAGTGATAAAGAGGAAATTACCATACACTATAATTCATGGTCTGAAAGAGATAAGCATGACTGCTGCCAGAGTCCTGGGAGGGGAGAGGAGAACATACCCTAGATTCTAAGGGGGGGCTCATGGAAGTTTAGTTGGAAAACTCCTGAGTGGAGTCTTGAATGATGATTAGGCAGGTGCCACCTACCGGAGAAGGGCAGGAAGAGTGCTAAATGCAGAGAGAGGTTATGTCTTGAGGCCTAGAGGTCAGGTAGGGGAGTATAAAGAGCTATAGATGCATCAGTATGATTAACCCAGGGAAGAAGTAGGGAATCCTTGGAAAAATAAAAGTAAATAAGTTGAGGGTTTAATCCAAGAGCATTAATCATATATTATCGAAAGGACACTGTGGTTTATCTTAAAGGCTGAAGAGAGCCAGATGAGACATTAATTGGGTAAAATAATAACAGTCAGCCTTTATTGAAAACTTACTGTATGAACAACACTGAGCTATGTGTCTTTCATGCGTTGTCACATTTAATGCTTACATTAAACCTTATGAGGTAGATGCTATGATTATTCTCACCTTTTTAAAGAAGTGAAAGAGGACTTGGAGACATTAAGTAATTAATTGGTCAAAGCCACAGAACTAATAAGTGGTAGAGCCAAGATCAGAAGCTCTTATTCTGGAGATTCCACAGGACTAATCCCCTCAAATGCTTCAAAAGTAGAGAAACAACATATTAGAAATGTCACTTTGGGGGCAGTATAAAACATGTATTCATGAAGGGCAAATTAATATAATGATACCAGATGTCAGAGATAGACAGTTAATAGGTTGTTATAATGCAGATGAGAAATAATAAGGTCTTGAAATGAGGAATGACCACTGTAAGAGATAATATATTTGTAAAATTTAGAAAACTACTTACCTATTATGGACTGAATGTTGGTGTCCTCCCAAAATTCATATGCTAAAGTCCTAACCTTCAATGTGACTGTATTTATAAATAGGGCCTGTGAGGAAATTATAAAGGTTAATTGAGGTCTTAGGAGTGGAACCTTAATCCAATACATCTGGTGCTCTTATGAGAAGAGGAAGAGATATCCTAGCTCTCTCACTCCACCATTGGAGGATATAGGGAGAAGGCAGCCATCTACAAGCCAGGAAGAAAGCTCTCAGAAACCAAACTAGTCTATACCTGGATTCTTGACTTCCCAAATTCAACAACATGAAAAGCCAAAATTTCTGTTGTTTAACTCATCTAGTTTATGGTATTTTGTTATGACAGTTTAAGCAGGCTAAAAAAATAACCTTTTAAATATGGAGGCTGAATGAAAGGAAGGCCAGTGGCTCTCAAGTATCCAGCTTTGGCATTTGCCATTTCCTCTGTGGATCATAGGACAAGCTAAAGTTGTGTTAGGAAATGAGATGAATTACTCTTATTCATGGGGATTTTCTGATTGTGCAGGATAACTTTGGGGAAATGTTAATTATACAGTTGATTAATGAGAATAAAGGGATTTGGGCTGAAAGGATAAATTTGTGGGTTGTCTGTATATATAATCTTTCTGTTAACATTGGTGATGGAAGGAAGTGTGGAAAATCATAAAATATTTCCAAATTTGGTTTAAACAAAAATAACCAATATCTAATATAACATAAATTTTATATCATTTAAAATTATTTCTAATATTTTAGAATACTTTTTATACCCAATATTCAAATTATAGATATAATCACATGTTTAGGAAAATAACACCCAAAATGTTTTCTCTATGACAGTCCAATGTTATAGTATTTTAAACAACACATTATTATTTTGTCTGTATTAGCTCTCTTTTCATTTTCCAAATATGAAAACAAAACCTATACACCACCCATTTGTCACTGAGCAAAATTCCCTCTTTGATGTCTCAATTTCATAGTCAGTATGGCAAGTCTGTAATTTAGAATCACATGATAATGTTTTACAAACTATAATTTCTCCTTCACCACTCCTGTCTATCAGAGAATCACCCATACAATGTCACTACTACTCTCTCTAATGGATAGACCCAGTTCACAGGAATCATTTGGTAGACTCTCAAATTAGAAGTTAAACTATTTGTCAACCCTCTCATATTTCTTTCTACCAATTCCTCAGAGTGCCTCCAACTTTCTAAGAGGCAAGCCCCTAAATCTATATAGTGCTAAACTGTAAAACTTTGTTGTTGTTTTGATGAAGGTCATCTTCAGCCTTATCTTCAAAGCAGTCATGGACTTTGATTCTAGTGAATTCTAGGACTTATAAAGTAAATCTCTTGTACTTATTTTTAAAACATTTTAGGAATAACCAGGGCGAGGAAAACAATTAAGTCTTAGCTGAAATAAGAACCATACAGGAGGTTCTGGTTTCATGGTACCCTTGCAGTACAGAACTTACACTCCCCTGCAGATAAACAGCCAACAGAAGGTTGAAGGTAAGGGAGCAAACACAGCATGCATCTCATTAGTGTTGGAGAAGAGCATTAACATGTTGCAATAAACACAATGCTTGGTTTATTGTTTAATCATAAAATATAAATATTTAAGGGCTGGGCAGAGGGAAATGAACCCTCAATGGCAACAGAGAATTATTAATCAGAATGAAAAGATTGAATGAGGGCAGAGTAGTGCCATGAAGTCAAGAGAGTGAGGAGGCCAATTGTGTCAAATGCTGCCAGGAGGCCAAATGAGAGAACAAGTGAAAACCGTTCATTGGCTTAATTAATAAAAAGTCATGTAGAGATCTGGGGAAGTGTCAGAGAATTCTAAGCTGCAAAATGGAGATAAGGAGGTAGAAAGATCAAGTGAACACTCATTCAGAGAGTTGGTAGCAAGAAAAGGAAGGCAGGTTTTCAGTAACTAGAGGAATTTTTTTTAATATCATAGAGAAAAATGTTTACAATAATCATAAAATAAAACAGTGGACAGAGATGTTGAAAGTATGGAAGAATTGAAGATAATTTATGGATGAAATACTTAGTATGAAAATGGAGTATGGACAACAACTACTCCCTGCACCAGGCCAATTTGGTAATAATGGTAGGTTCGTAAATCTTAAAGTGGAATTAGGTTTAACTACTCTTGCATAGCTTCACCACCAGCTTATCATAAAAACAAGTCTTAGTCCAATTCTGTCATATATACAAACTTGTATTAAACAAATATTTATTACCCAGCAAATTCAAAACACTTTATTCAACCTGTTTGTAAGCATGATGAAGTCCTACCTTTCCACCTTTATGTTGCACCAGCCACTATCTTGCATAAAGTTCACTTAAGACTGTTGTGATGCTATTCCAGAAAAAGTATTTGTTCATCCTTATAGTTGGCATCTGGCAACCAGAAGTCTTACCTTATATGACTGGACCCAGGACTGCATAGGGGAGTGACTCGGGTGCCATCTTTAAAAAAACAGTTACAGTAGGATACCCTTTGATTCTTATACTTTGATCATCTTAGGATCAGGTATATAGCTAAAGTTATTTTAGCAAAATCACGATCTTAAAAATCCTCAGTTTCACCAATGAGATCTTAAGTCTAATATTTATCATGTCCAGAAAACCCATTTTAGACCTTCAACATGATCATTTGCAAACATGTGTGATTGTTGAGATATTTGGTTAAGATCACAATGTAGATCTTCTGATCATTCCTGATTGGAGTAACTTGTTAGTTTATATTAGTTTAAATTAACTAGCTCATGTGTATTGCACTGTTGATGCTGAAGTGTTTTCAAGCAGATGACAGGTAATCATGACGTGTGGACTTGGGCAAGAAGGCAAGGGGTCACCTAAAACAGGATATCCTCCAGAGAAATATTATCAGGGATGAAAATGGAG
Source organism: Prionailurus bengalensis (assembly GCF_016509475.1). NCBI lineage: Eukaryota > Metazoa > Chordata > Mammalia > Carnivora > Felidae > Prionailurus > Prionailurus bengalensis. Next base: position 52,028,094 of record NC_057360.1, read on the forward strand.
GGCAAATGGTGAGGTTTCATTTTTGTTGTTGTTTTGTTTTATTTATTTATTTATTTATTTATTTATTTATTTATTTATTTATTTATTTTTCTGAATTGTCAAAGTAGAATGTGAGTGCACTAAACCATAAGTAAATTTCCTTTTCCTAAGGATAAAGTAGCCAAAGTTAGAAACATAAACAAAGCAAAATATGTACAACTGCTTAGACTCTATTCTTTCTAAATCCATCTGCAGTCTTTCATTTTTCTACTCTAATATCAAGGAAAGGCAATTTTAGATCCTTCCAGCAAGTGAAAATACAAAGGTATTTCTGAGAAAACTGAGATGCACATCAGCAGAATGTTCTCTTCAGTCTAAGTGAGAGCCAGGTGAGGCTATCCACTCCTATCTTCTCAAACAAATGCAGTCAGTGTAGAATTCCAGGAGTGAGCATTATGGCTTATGAAATGGCCCTAAACCAGAACAACATTTGCTCACATGTCTTGCCTGTAAGTGAACAGATAGTTTCAAAGAGGTCCTGTGAACTCTTCTTAGCAAACTGGATCCCAATAACAGAATTCAATTAAAAAAAACCCAATATAAAATTTAATATGCTGAGGGAGGACATTAAAAAGTAGCATGGCAAGTAATTTAGAACAGAGAAATTGAGCCCAGATTATTGCAATACATTATGCAAAATATAAATACATGAAAAGAAAAGTTTATGTTTTTCTGCCTAAACAGAGATCAGTCTCCACAACTCACCCACGTAATGAAAATGCAAAGAGATGGAAACAGAGAGCAGAATATAAAGTAAACGGATCAGAATAACAGCAGTATCCGTGACGAGGACAGAATGTTTTACGTGGCAGAGATTCAGTTTAAGCAAACGTGTAAGGAGTCCCTAAAGGCAAAATAATTGTGCACATAGGACTACCACACAAACACAAAACCAAAAAGAATGGCAACCTCATTCAGGCCTGAGACTCACCCTCTCATGATGACACAAGCTTTTTCATGCAGTAGAAACAGAAAAAGCTTTCTGGGTTCTCTGTCTAGGCCTTAATTATTAAGTAAATCTATACACAGTTCACCCATAATGTAATTTTGCTACTGTTCAATGCTTAGTTGTTTTCCTTACAATTTAAAAGAATCCAAGTTTTTCAGATACTAACTTACAAAACTGTGATGACATGTAGATTCAGCTGACTGTCATGTCACATCCAGCAGCAGGACAGCAATGTATATTGACTAAAAGCATACACTCTGAAGTCAGACTACAGGAATTTAAATTCTGTAATGCCCCTTTTTTGAGCTACATGACCATAGGCAGTTTGTTTATCCTCTGTAAACCTGAAATTCCTTGAAGTAACCTCAAAATAATCACAGTTTCTACCTCATAAGATTGTTGTGAGTTTTAATAATAGACACTTCCAAAAGACTTAGAATAGTACATGAATCATTAAAAGCACTTGATAAATATTTGTGGTTATAATAAAACAAGGAATTCATTGCACAACATAGAACGCTGGAACTGTTGCCTCCTTCTTTACTATGTTCTTATCATTTAGCTTTGACACAAGAAAACAGATCACTTGGAAGGAATTGAAAGCAGTGTTCTTTGGGGTGCCAAGATGATGCTATGGCACTTTTGATTTACTTGTATGAAAGCTGAGTAACCCTGAAGAAAAAATTCTCTGGTTTTCTTGGTCATGATCAATGAAGTACAACCAGGAAAAAAAAAGAAAGAAATCCATCTTATGAATGTATAATGGAGCACAGAGGCTAAAAATTTAGTTGAGTAAATGCTAAATGGCTTCACAGTTTCAAAAGGCTTTTGTGCTTTTAAATTCTGCCTATGCTAGAAGGAATCAGCAACTTTTAATGAAAATCTTTTTATTAGAAAACACACACACACACACACACACACACACACACATACTCAAGGAACCTGTGTACATCGATCTGGCTGATTGCTCCAGTACAACACTAAAAGACATCAAAAGGATATGAAAAGAAAGAAAAGCCTGAATATTGGACTCCAGAGCTCATGACCTTATGGACTATATTTAAAAACTGTATTAGATTAACTGACTCAATTGAATCAAATCAAAATATTTTCAATCCAAAGAATTCTAGTACATTGAGATGTTGATATGGCAATTGTGAAATATCTGAGATTTTATTTTACTTTTATAATTGGTTTAGACAGTTTTAGAATATCCTCTAAATCTGAATAGTCAGACTTTCTGGTCACACCTCCTTTATGCAAGATTATATTAAAAAACATGTTTCTTAACTATGTTGTACTGAGCAATCTGCCATGTTTTGTTTTGTTTTGTTTTTACATGTTTTTGAAGTCTATTTTTATTTATTTTGAGAGATAGAGAGAGCAAGCCAGGGAGGGGCAGAGAGGGAGACAGAATCCCAAGCAGGCTCTGTGCTATCAGCACAGAACTCAATGCGGGACTCAAACTCACAAACCATGAGATTTTGACCTGAATTGAAATCAAGAGTCAGACTCTTAACTGACTGAACGCACGCAGGCATTTTAGAATAGGATAAATTTAAAATACTATGGAAAATTTGAAAACTTTGTGCCCGGAAGAAACTCAGATTCCTATCAATTTCACTCATATTTTTATTTTATTTTTTTAAATTTTTTTTCAACGTTTATTTATTTTTGGGACAGAGAGAGACAGAGCATGAACGGGGGAGGGGCAGAGAGAGAGGGAGACACAGAATCGGAAACAGGCTCCAGGCTCTGAGCCATCAGCCCAGAGCCCGACGCGGGGCTCGAACTCACGGACCGTGAGATCGTGACCTGAGCTGAAGTCGGACGCTTAACCGACTGCGCCACCCAGGCGCCCCCACTCATATTTTTAAAAATGAGTCCTAAGCTTTGGCATTGTTACCAATCACAGCATCATGCACATTTGTATTATAGTTGAGAGCACGCATAAAACTTGTTTATTTGGTTTTCACATAAGGCAGTAAAGTGCATCTGATGATTATAGGTTGACTTTAATTAGAAATTTCCTATCAATTATTTCAGTGAACATGTCAAGCAAAAATACCTTCTTTAGAGCTTGTCTTCACAAGTCATTATTTTTTTTCCTAATTTAGCTTACTGGTAGTATTTCTTTTGTTTTAGTTGAAGTATAGTTGACATACAATGGTATGTATGCATCACCTCTTCTTTGTCCATTCATCTATCAGTTGACATTTCGGTTGCTTCTATATCACAATTAATTGAATTATTGAATACACATCAAACTTTACTTTTTTATTATTTCATCCATTATCTTAGAGTACTTGTGGTCTATTTGACTTCAAGTTTCTCTGTGGTGATAAGAATTGAAGATGGAATTTTCATATTGCAACAATATGACTCTTTCTCTTAAGAGTTTTTGCTAAACAAGGCCATAAATATGTTTAGCACACGGAGAAGCTACTTTCTTTATTTGGCTCTAGCTATTTAACAACTTAGCAAATCATGTCAAGTATCACAGGCTTGACACCAGAGAATACTTAACTACAATTGCTTGTATAGTCTTCCAGTCCTTTTGTGGGTTTGAAAAAACAACAAAACAACAGTTCTTGTTAATGCATCTGTTCTATTGTGAGAGTCCTGTGAAGGATGAGAAATAGCCTATAAAATGTGGATAATTTGAATAAAAAATTCAGAGTCTGTTAGTTAAGCTAAATTCTGATAAGTATGGTAGTTCTATCTTGGGGTCTGGCTGTCAGAAAAGTCTAAACTGAGGCAATGAGATTTTTGTACTACGCTCTCAAAGAATTATTTGGCTTCTTTTGAGGGAACAAATGTACGGAATATGAGATTTGCTTTCTTTTCCATATAGGTAAAGTGTGATTGAAAAGTCTTCATAAGAAGCTTATTTTGCATGTCCTTGTTTATATACCAAATTCTCCCTGTTCTTTCTGTGCAGAACAACCACTGTGTTTTTCTTATTATAAGTATTTGATGTGATACATATTAACATATACCAATGGCTCATTTCTGTTCAATATGTGTTCTAATGCAGGCAGAAAGAGATGGCATCCAGCTGGAAAAAAAGAAATGGCTCATTCCTTTCTTGTTATTTTCTCAGCAAATGCAAGTGGGCTTTTTTTGTTGTTGTTCAACCATGCTTTCTAATTACTGATTTGAATGGTTCTGTAGATTAAAAATAAAGTTCCTAATTGAGTATAAATTAGTTTGGAAAATATCCAAATGGCAAAGCTTTTCTCTTCTAACATTTGTTACATATCAAGATGTTTCCTAGTTGAAGAAGTTGTAACATTACTATATCTTTTAAAATCTTTTATGTTCATGTCTTACGGGACAGAGCACTGAGGTTTTATTTTGTGTGGTTTGGGAGCTATTAGGATGTATAAATATATTAAAATACCCACAGAACATATTTTTATCAAATTAACTACTTCATTTCTTGGAGACTCTGGAGAAACTGCACCAGGATGACAACAGCCGCTACAAGTTTTTTGGTTTTAAATACATTTAAGACAAGTAATCATAATATTTTATATTATATTAGCTCGAGGGAATGTATGCACTTGTTTTAGAGGAGTGATAGCACAACTGAGCAATAAGCATCAGATACAGACCTAAATAATGCCTCACTACAGATACACAGACACCCCACCCCCTACCTCCTTATCCAACTGGGCAAATAACTAATTCTCTTAACTTTCCATGCTTCCAGAACTTTCCTGGACTGAGCCTAACCTCGTCAACTGTGCTAATCAGCCCACATTATTTTCATTAAAACAGTATTATTAGTGAAGTGAATTGTTTCACTATTTGATATATATCATTGTTTAGATTATTTAATTTAAATATATGTAATATATAAAATTAGATGTATTTTATTACAATAAAATATGTAGAGATATATACATTTGAGTTATATATATACACACAAACATACATATATATACATATGTAGACTGTGTGTGCATATATATATACATATACATTTTGTATATATTAAAATTAGTAAATGTTTGCTACTATAAATTTTGAGGTGAGGTTTTTTCAGATAGACCTAATAAAAGGAAAAGTTCCCTTGGATTCTTTCAAATAATCTATCACGTAACATTTTATTATAACTTGAATATTCACATTTTTCTTTCAACTTTTTTTTAACTCTTCCATTCATAGGATACAAATTTAGTAGATTCTGGATATTTGGTTGGTAACTGGCAGATCTGAGAGAAGAACCCAAGTGTTCTGACGACACATACTTTATTTCGACTACTGCATCATACTAAATATTCAGTTATATTTGTTTTTTAATCTCATTGACTACCATGAAAACAAATGTTCACATGAAATATACCTCTAAAGTATTTAGAGAGCATCTTCCAGCACTAGGTTCCAGTTATAATATTGGTCTGAGTCTCCTTCAAAAAAAAATAATGTATTCATGAAACTTGTTGTAAAGTCTCACCTTAAAGTGAATTATGTGATGCAGAAAAACAGGTATTTCCAGTTTCAAATGTTTTGTGGTAGTATCAGTAGGGATCATTTTTGAATAGTGTATTATACTAATATACTTACATTATTATATTAATATACTAATATATATATAATATGTAATATTATTGTCATAAAAAGTCTTGGGGTGCCTGGGTGGCTCAGTCGGTTGAGCATCCGACTTCGGCTCAGGTCGTGATCTCGCAGTTCGTGAGTTCAAGCCCCACGTCAGGCTCTGTGCTGACAGCTCAGAGCCTGGAGCCTGCTTTGGATTCTGTGTTCCCCCTCTCTCTCTGCCCCACCCCTGTTTGTGCTGTCTCTCTCTCTGTCTTTCAAAAATGAATAAACATTAAAAAACATTTTTAAAAAACAGTCTTGTTGGCAATGTAGTCTTTAAAAAAAAAACAAGTTTCGAGTGCCTGGCTGTCGGTTAAGCATCCGACTTCGGCTCAGGATCTCACGGTTTGTGAGTGCCAGCCCCACTTCAGGCTCTGTGCTGACAGCTCGAAGCCTGGTTCCTACTTCAGATTCTGTGTCTCCCTCGCTCCCTGCCCCTCCACCCCCTCTCTCAAGATAAACATTAAAAAAATTTTTTTTTAAAGAAAACCAAGTTTCAAAGAAATTAGGTTATTTGACCAAAGGCATATTATTAGCTTTTGACAAACAATAGAACAAATGACAGAACTATTGACCGAAATAAAACTAAAAATCAGTCTCTTGAGCACCAAGGTAATACTTTTCCTGCTGCCCTGAAGCCCCTGCACCACCTCTGTAAGGACGTCTGCTTGTTTACACTGTAACTTAATGGTGGCTCTAGCTCTTATCTGCAAAATGTGGGAAATTATCCTTGGCCCTAAGAAAGACTCTTAAGTTTTCTGTGAACGGATTCGATTTTGGTAAGCCATGTACTCTTTGCAAGTACATATTTTACTTGTATTCTGATATTTCTAATACTCACTAGATGAAATCTGAAAATTGGTACACAAGAATGACCATAAAAAGAATTACTGTTTTCAGGATAGAAGAAATGCCTCAGAAATTGTAAGAAAAAAGATGGTAAATAATATATATGAAAATAAACCTTTTCAATCATTGGAGTGGTCCAAAAGGAAACATTCACTAAGGAGATGAGTTCCCTTTCAATGAAGAAGTTTAAGCAGAAGCTGAAATACTGCTTGTCAATATGTTGTATTCCAAAGTCATAAACTCTATGACATTTTCATGAGGTGATCTGTAAAGTTTCTTCAAACTCTGAATTTCTATCTTGACACATATATTGAGTTGTCAGTAGATACTTCTCATGACTATCAACTAAAACTTCCAGAAGGCATGTATCACTAGTTGCTGCACTGGTTTTGGTATTTTATCAATTTTGTTTTCACATCTCTTTTAGTTTGAAAGAATTTAAAAATAATTTTGGAAACTACATGTCTTTACTAACAGCATATGTAAATATAAGAAAAAGCACCATGTTAAAGTGCAGCCTTACATGTTGAGCTAATTAGCTGGTGAGTGTTAACCTTCATCATTTTCAAAAACATTACTGTATTTATTTATTTATTTATTTTTTTTTTTTCTCTTTTTTTTTTTTCTGAAATTTATTGACAAATTGGTTTCCATACAACACCCAGTGCTCATCCCAAAAGGTGCCCTCCTCAATACCCATCACCCACCCTCTCCTCCCTCCCACCCCCCATCAACCCTCAGTTTGTTCTCAGTTTTTAACAGTCTCTTATGCTTTGGCTCTCTCCCATTCTAACCTCTTTTTTTTTTTTTTTTTTCCTTCCCCTCCCCCATGGGTTCCTGTTAAGTTTCTCAGGATCCACATAAGAGTGAGACCATATGGTATCTGTCTTTCTCTGTATGGCTTATTTCACTTAGCATCACACTCTCCAGTTCCATCCACGTTGCTACAAAAGGCCATATTTCATTTTTTCTCATTGCCACGTAATATTCCATTGTGTATATAAACCACAATTTCTTTATCCATTCATCAGTTGATGGACATTTAGGCTCTTTCCATAATTTGGCTATTGTTGAGAGTGCTGCTATGAACATTGGGGTACAAGTGGCCCTATGCATCAGTACTCCTGTATCCCTTGGATAAATTCCTAGCAGTGCTATTGCTGGGTCATAGGCTAGGTCTATTTTTAATTTTCTGAGGAACCTCCACACTGCTTTCCAGAGCGGCTGCACCAATTTGCATTCCCACCAACAGTGCAAGAGGGTTCCCGTTTCTCCACATCCTCTCCAGCATCTATAGTCTCCTGATTTGTTCATTTTGGCCACTCTGACTGGCGTGAGGTGATACCTGAGTGTGGTTTTGATTTGTATTTCCCTGATAAGGAGCGACGCTGAACATCTTTTCATGTGCCTGTTGGCCATCCGGATGTCTTCTTTAGAGAAGTGTCTATTCATGTTTTCTGCCCATTTCTTCACTGGGTTATTTGTTTTTCGGGTGTGGAGTTTGGTGAGCTCTTTATAGATTTTGGATACTAGCCCTTTGTCCGATATGTCATTTGCGAATATCTTTTCCCATTCCGTTGGTTGCCTTTTAGTTTTGTTGGTTGTTTCCTTTGCTGTGCAGAAGCTTTTTATCTTCATAAGGTCCCAGTAATTCACTTTTGCTTTTAATTCCCTTGCCTTTGGGGATGTGTCGAGTAAGAGATTGCTACGGCTGAGGTCAGAGAGGTCTTTTCCTGCTTTCTCCTCTAAGGTTTTGATGGTTTCCTGTCTCACATTTAGGTCCTTTATCCATTTTGAGTTTATTTTTGTGAATGGTGTGAGAAAGTGGTCTAGTTTCAACCTTCTGCATGTTGCTGTCCAGTTCTCCCAGCACCATTTGTTAAAGAGGCTGTCTTTTTTCCATTGGATGTTCTTTCCTGCTTTGTCAAAGATGAGTTGGCCATACGTTTGTGGGTCTAGTTCTGGGGTTTCTATTCTATTCCATTGGTCTATGTGTCTGTTTTGGTGCCAATACCATGCTGTCTTGATGATGACAGCTTTGTAGTAGAGGCTAAAGTCTGGGATTGTGATGCCTCCTGCTTTGGTCTTCTTCTTCAAAATTCCTTTGGCTATTCGGGGCCTTTTGTGGTTCCATATGAATTTTAGGATTGCTTGTTCTAGTTTCGAGAAGAATGCTGGTGCAATTTTGATTGGGATTGCATTGAATGTGTAGATAGCTTTGGGTAGTATTGACATTTTGACAATATTTATTTTTCCAATCCATGAGCAGGGAATGTCTTTCCATTTCTTTAAATCTTCTTCAATTTCCTTCAGAAGCTTTCTATAGTTTTCAGCATACAGATCCTTTACATCTTTGGTTAGATTTATTCCTAGGTATTTTATGCTTCTTGGTGCAATTGTGAATGGGATCAGTTTCTTTATTTGTCTTTCTGTTGCTTCATTGTTAGTGTATAAGAATGCAACTGATTTCTGTACATTGATTTTGTATCCTGCAACTTTGCTGAATTCCTGTATCAGTTCTAGCAGACTTTTGGTGGAGTCTATCGGATTTTCCATGTATAATATCATGTCATCTGCAAAAAGCGAAAGCTTGACTTCATCTTTGCCAATTTTGATGCCTTTGATTTCCTTTTGTTGTCTGATTGCTGATGCTAGAACTTCCAGCACTATGTTAAACAGCAGCGGTGAGAGTGGGCATCCTTGTCGTGTTCCTGATCTCAGGGAAAAAGCTCTCAGTTTTTCCCCATTGAGGATGATGTTAGCTGTGGGCTTTTCATAAATGGCTTTTATGATCTTTAAGTATGTTCCTTCTATCCCGACTTTCTCAAGGGTTTTTATTAAGAAAGGGTGCTGGATTTTGTCGAAGGCCTTTTCTGCATCGATTGACAGGATCATATGGTTCTTCTCTCTTTTTTTGTTAATGTGATGTATCACGTTGATTGATTTGCGAATGTTGAACCAGCCCTGCATCCCAGGAATGAATCCCACTTGATCATGGTGAATAATTCTTTTTATATGCCGTTGAATTCGATTTGCTAGTATCTTATTGAGAATTTTTGCATCCATATTCATCAGGGATATTGGCCTGTAGTTCTCTTTTTTTACTGGGTCTCTGTCTGGTTTAGGAATCAAAGTAATACTGGCTTCATAGAATGAGTCTGGAAGTTTTCCTTCCCTTTCTATTTCTTGGAATAGCTTGAGAAGGATAGGTATTATCTCTGCTTTAAACGTCTGGTAGAACTCCCCTGGGAAGCCATCTGGTCCTGGACTCTTATTTGTTGGGAGATTTTTGATAACCGATTCAATTTCTTCGCTGGTTATGGGTCTGTTCAAGCTTTCTATTTCCTCCTGATTGAGTTTTGGAAGCGTGTGGGTGTTCAGGAATTCGTCCATTTCTTCCAGGTTGTCCAATTTGTTGGCATATAAGTTTTCATAGTATTCCCTGATAATTGTTTGTATCTCTGAGGGATTGGTTGTAATAATTCCATTTTCATTCATGATTTTATCTATTTGGGTCATCTCCCTTTTCTTTTTGAGAAGCCTGGCTAGAGGTTTGTCAATTTTGTTTATTTTTTCAAAAAACCAACTCTTGGTTTCGTTGATCTGCTCTACAGTTTTTTTAGTTTCTATATTGTTTATTTCTGCTCTGATCTTTATTATTTCTCTTCTTCTGCTGGGCTTAGGCTGCCTTTGCTGTTCTGCTTCTAGTTCCTTTAGGTGTGCTGTTAGATTTTGTATTTGGGATTTTTCTTGTTTCTTGAGATAGGCCTGGATTGCAATGTATTTTCCTCTCAGGACTGCCTTTGCTGCGTCCCAAAGCGTTTGGATTGTTGTATTTTCATTTTCGTTTGTTTCCATATATTTTTTAATTTCTTCTCTAATTGCCTGGTTGACCCACTCATTCGTTAGTAGGGTGTTCTTTAACCTCCATGCTTTTGGAGGTTTTCCAGACTTTTTCCTGTGGTTGATTTCAAGCTTCATGGCATTGTGGTCTGAAAGTAAGCATGGTATAATTTCAATTCTTGTAAACTTATGAAGGGCTGTTTTGTGACCCAGTATATGATCTATCTTGGAGAATGTTCCATGTGCACTCGAGAAGAAAGTATATTCTGTTGCTTTGGGATGCAGAGTTCTAAATATATCTGTCAAGTCCATCTCATCCAATGTCTCATTCAGGGCCCTTGTTTCTTTATTGACCGTGTGTCTAGATGATCTATCCATTTCTGTAAGTGGTGTATTAAAGTCCCCTGCAATTACCACATTCTTATCAATAAGGTTGCTTATGTTTATGAGTAATTGTTTTATATATTTGGGGGCTCCGGTATTCGGTGCATAGACATTGATAATTGTTAGCTCTTCCTGATGGATAGACCCTGTAACTATTATATAATGTCCTTCTTCATCTCTTGTTACAGCCTTTAATTTAAAGTCTAGTTTGTCTGATATAAGTATGGCTACTCCAGCTTTCTTTTGGCTTCCAGTCGCATGATAAATAGTTCTCCATCCCCTCACTCTCAATCTAAAGGTGTCCTCAGGTCTAAAATGAGTCTCTTGTAGACAGCAAATAGATGGGTCTTGTTTTTTTATCCATTCTGATACCCTATGTCTTTTGGTTGGCGCATTTAATCCATTTACATTCAGTGTTATTATAGAAAGATACGGGTTTAGAGTCATTGTGATGTCTGTATGTTTTATGCTTATAGTGATGTCTCTGGGACTTTGTCTCACAGGGTCCCCCTTAGGATCTCTTGTAGGGCTGGTTTAGTGGTGACAAATTCCTTCAGTTTTTGTTTGTTTGGGAAGACCTTTATCTCTCCTTCTATTCTAAATGACAGACTTGCTGGATAAAGGATTCTTGGCTGCATATTTTTTCTGTCTAGCACCCTGAAAATCTCTTGCCAATTCTTTCTGGCCTGCCAAGTTTCAAAAGAGAGATCAGTCACGAGTCTTATAGGTCTCCCTTTATATGTGAGGGCACGTTTACCCCTTGCTGCTTTCAGAATTTTCTCTTTATCCTTGTATTTTGCCAGTTTCACTATGATATGTCGTGCAGAAGATCGATTCAAGTTACGTCTGAAGGGAGTTCTCTGTGCCTCTTGGATTTCAATGCCTTTTTCCTTCCCCAGTTCAGGGAAGTTCTCAGCTATGATTTCTTCAAGTACCCCTTCAGCACCTTTCCCTCTCTCTTCCTCCTCTGGGATACCAATTATGCGTATATTATTTCTTTTTAGTGTATCACTTAATTCTCTAATTTTCCCCTCATACTCCTGGATTTTTTTATCTCTCTTTTTCTCAGCTTCCTCTTTTTCCATAACTTTATCTTCTAGTTCACCTATTCTCTCCTCTGCCTCTTCAAGCCGAGCTGTGGTGGTTTCCATTTTGTTATGCATTTCGTTTAAAGCGTTTTTCAGCTCCTCGTGACTGTTCCTTAGTCCCTTGATCTCTGTAGCAAGAGATTCTCTGCTGTCCTGTATACTGTTTTCAAGCCCAGCGATTAATTTTATGACTATTATTCTAAATTCACTTTCTGTTATATTATTTAAATCCTTTTTGATCAGCTCATTAGCTGTTGTTATTTCCTGGAGATTTTTCTGAGGGGAGTTCTTCCGCTTGGTCATTTTGGATAGTCCCTGGCGTGGTGAGGACCTGCAGGGCACTTCCCCTGTGCTGTGGTGTATACCTGGAGTTGGTGGGCGGGGCCGCAGTCAGACCTGATGTCCGCCCCCAGCCCACCGCTGGGGCCACAGTCAGACTGGTGTGTGCCTTCTCTTCCCCTCTCCTAGGGGCGGGATTCACTGTGGGGTGGTGTGGCTCGTCTGGGCTACTTGCACCCTGCCAGGCTTGTGATGCTGGGGATCTGGCGTATTAGCTGGGGTGGGTAGGCAAGGTGCTCGGGGGCAGGAGGGGCAGGCTTAGATCGCTTCTCCTTAGGTGATCCACTTCAGGAGGGGCCCTGTGGCAGCGGGAGGGAGTCAGATCCGCTGCCGGAGGTTTGGCTCCGCAGAAGCGCAGAGTTGGGTGTTTGCGCGGAGCGAGCAAGTTCCCTGGCAGGAACCGGTTCCCTTTGGGATTTCGGCTGGGGGATGGGCGGGGGAGATGGCGCTGGCGAGCGCCTTTGTTCCCCACCAAACTGAGCTCTGTTGTCAGGGGGCTCAGCAGCTCTCCCTCCCTTTGTCCTCCAGCCTTCCCGCTTTCCGAGCAGAGCTGTTAATTTCTGACCTCCCAGACGCTAAGTCGCGCTTGCTGTCGGAACACAGTCCGCCCGGCCCCTCCGCTTTTGCAAGCCCGACTCGGGGGCTCTGCTTGGCCGGCGAGCCGCCCCTCCGCCCCGGCTCCCTCCCGCCAGTCCGTGGAGCGTGCACCGCCTCGCCGCCCTTCCTACCCTCTTCCGTGGGCCTCTCGTCTGCGTTTGGCTCCGGCGACTCTGTTCTGCTAATCCTCTGGCGGTTTTCTGGGTTATTTAGGCAGGTGTAGATGGAATCTAAGTGATCAGCAGGACGTGTGGTGAGCCCAGCGTCCTCCTAAGCCGCCATCTTGCCGCAACTCCAACATTACTGTATTTAAATAGTATCAATTTTTAAAACAAAAAACGATTCTGCTTATATTAACTATAATTCAATATATAAGGTGAAGCAAACCGATGTATTGTTTATAAAGTTTAAAATCCTGGTTTGCCTTCCAGTTAACTTCATGTGATAGTGTTTTGTCTGTCAAGCATTTCCGAAAACCTTGACACCATTGGAACCCTTTGTCCTTTGGCAGATTTACCTGTTGTGGTAAATTCTGGCCAGTTCACGTGCTAGCTAGGAGGCAGTGTGCCATGCTCAAAATGAGTTGAGCCACTGAAAAAATTCCACTAAAAAGCCTTATTCTTTTTCTGAGCCCAGCCTCAAAATCAGAGTAACAAAAATACTGCCAGGCGTTCCGCTATCTCCACAGAGGAAATTCTGGATAAATATGTCATGCAATTAATTTAACAGTTTTTCAAGTTCAAATCAATTGACAGGGAAATTCTGGAGAGATTCTTGTTTCCCTGTTCCTATTTCTGTAATTTTATTAGCATATTGTGACAGTAAAAGCCATTACTAATAATAAATTAGGCCTCAATTGTAAATGATATTCTAGTGAAATTTAGAAACAAAGTGTGTCTGGTCTCAACATTTTCATGTGCCTATCAGCATTTATACAGACAAAAATCAGTATTAAGTTGTAACTCAGCAATAGGCTTGAAAATCATCTATACCATTATTATTATTATTTTGTTGTCTCTCATAGGGACATCAGACAGCTGGTTTCAAAGATAATGGCAGTAACAATTATTTGCATCATAGCCTTAGCTAACTAGATAGCTGAAAACATCTGTTATGATCTTCAATTCCTCTAACCTGTCCCTGGAGAGGCTTTGATTGCTTAAAATATCCCCCGTTTTTTTTTTTTCATTGCTCTCTGCAATAATCATTTTTGCAAAATATAGATTACTTGATACTTAAGGAAATTGACTGTAATGCTGCTTTTGTCTTTTTGAATGTAAAACTGGAGGAAGGGAACATTAAGGAAAACTTCTCAGAAAATTATCTTTCCAGACTTGGAATTTTACTGTCATGGCTTTATTGCATTGTCCTTTTAAACTATGGTCATTGTTTTCTCTGATATATTAAACTCACAAAAAATAAAGTTACTAGTATTTTGAACTAACACATCAGACATTCACCAGACCATTGTCATTATGATCCATTGACACATACAGACAAAGCTATTTAAAAACTTTTTGGCACTCTAAGCAAATAATTAAATCAGGGGTATTTGTGACACTACCATGTGTGAGCAGTAGACCAGACTCTGGGCTGTTCAGTGCACACAAAAGTTGTAAGTCACATGGTCTTTTCAGCACTGATTTCAATCTTGTAGAAGAGCTTACAAGTGAGGCAAAATACAAATCCTAAACTATAGAATAAGTACAGTAGTGCTCAGCAGAAAGAAACCACTGTGTACAAAGGAGGTTGGAAACAGATGATTTTAATCCTCAGTGGTCGGCACACTCAGAACAGCAGCAAATCAGTCTGGGTCACCAGAGTGAGGCACTCGATGAATATGTGTTTTCTGCACAAACAAATGAATGCATAAGTAAATTAATGAAATAGGGAAACCTTTGAGAGGAAATGGAATCTGATATGGTTTTGGAGAATGGATGCAATTTTTATAGTGTGAGAGTATGAAAAAGGGAGAGGAATAGTATGGCCAATGTTTTATATGATGATGAGGGTGGGGATAGAATGAAGGGTAGGTGATGAGGTGGGACAGGGACATCTTTGATGGTGGGGGGGAAAGAGATAGTAAAGAGAAAATATTTGTTCAGTTATAAGGCTCATATAAGACATAATGAGAAAAATATTTCATGCTAGCATGAGAGCACATTATAGAAGTCTATAATGATGGATTGAAGAAGTTAATTTTAACCCATTTTTTTAAATTTCTTCAGTAGGAAAAAAAACCGTGAGGAACAGTGAGTAAAACATGAAGAGATTGGAATTAATATGAACAACTTGGTCAGTTAGGTAAGTCATTATAATGGCTTTACTCAATTAGAATAAAATTGAAGAAATATGACATTTGAGAGACCATAACAAGTATTTATTTAATAAGATTCCATGACAATTAGATATGTGGAACAAGAAGAAATCTTGAATGCTGGGAAATGTAGGTAATGTTAATGAAATTGAAGATGTGCAGTAAAAGGACTACATTGAAATGAAAGATCACTTCAATTTTGAACATCTGAGGTCTGATTATTCAACTAAGCGCTTGAGTGGAAATAGTAAATAGGTGGTTGGAAATCAGGACTGGAATTTTATTGAAAGATTATATTTGGAGCTATTGAATTTAGAGTAATCAGCAAAGATGGCTATTGAAAAGAATAAACAAGAATCATCTCTCAAAGTGAGTAGTATTTAGATTTGTTTAAGTTACAAATCAATCTTGTAATGGTTGCAAACATATTTGCCTTGTGTCAAATTATTTTCTGTTGGCAGCGGCATTCTGGGTATTTCATTGTGGTGTTAACTTTATATGAGCTCATTTTTTATAGAGAAAACCTATACTTTTGATCAAATTATATACATCATAATTCCAATATTTTACATGCAGTGAAACTACTAGACTTTAAAGATCAATGAGTGCTTTACAACTGTATGTTAATGTATTAATATGTGTTTCTTCCTGTAAAAATAATACCTTGAGTATGAATAGTACCAAAATTTGCAAACAATAAATTTATTTAATAAAACAAAGACATATCCCTATTTTTATGTTTCTCCAACTGTGTCAATATTTCTTGGCTAACTTGTTTTCATCTTTTAGTGCTGTGAGATTTGAGTAAAGCTCATTCTCTTTTTATAAATGTTCTTCAAATTCTACCTGCTGTGAGCCTAGGTTAGGATAATTGAACTCAAGAGAATATTTTAAAGTACAAGAAAAAATAGGGCAGCAAAAAAACATATGGTTTCCTAATTATGCTATTTTTTTTTCTCTTTCTGTCTCATTCTCATCTCTTTCTCTGTCTCTGTCTCTGTCTCTCTCTCTCTCTTGATTTCTTTCCCCAATCCACTGTGAATAACTGGTTGTGTCATAAACAGACTCTGTAGATGGAATAACAATGGCATTCATTTAACTGTACAAAATTGATACCTATTTGGTCTTTCAGTTGTGTTTGTTAGATAACTAGAATTGTGGAGGTTACAAATGATCACCTATGCAGAGACTCTGCTGTCAATAGGAGCTATGGTTTATAACTGACCACATATTGGAGAATTCAAGCAGACAATGTGGAAGGTTGTTTACAATAAAAACCACTGCACTTAAAGAACATGTTTTCACAGGGGACTTTACCTTTAGTACTACAGAAATATATTGTAGTCTTTTTATTTATTTTTTATAATGCTTAGTTTTCATATGCTGTTATTCATCTATCATTTTACTGAGTAGACACAAATGCCCTGAATCTGTAATATTCCAAAATCATCAATAATAGTAAATTTCCATTTGGAATAGTCATCTGCACACTGTGTGTTAAGTATAGGTCATGGCTAAGTTTGTGTAGTTTCTCAATAGGTTATCTCTCCAGGTTTCAAGAATAAGATTAAGATTAAGTCGCTTTTAAAAATTAAAGCACATATGAAAATATGTTCCACATCATATGTCATCTGGGACATTCATATTAAAACAAAGATGAGGTACCACTGCATTCCTATTAGAATGGCCAATTTCCAGAATAATGACATCAAACGCTGGCAAGGGTGTGGAGTACCAGGAACTCTCATATATTGCTGGTGGGTACAAAATGGCACAGCCACTTTGGAAGACAGTCTTGTGGTTTCTTAAAAAACTGAACTTACTCCTGCTCCATTGAACTTGCTGTTTAGCCAAATGAGTTGAAAATTTATGTCCTCATGAAAATCTGTACACAGATGTTATCAGTATCTTTATTCCTAGTTGCCAGAACTTGGAAGCAAATAAGATGTTCTTCAGTAGGGAAATGGATAAACTGTGCTATGTGCAGACAGTGGAATATTATGCTAAAAAGGAAGTGAGCTACTAAGCCATGAAAAGACATAGGAGAATATCAAATGGAACTGCTAAGTGAAAGAACCCAATCTGAAAAGGCTACATACTGTAGGACAACTTTACGACATTCTGCAAAAGGCAAAACTGAAAAAAGATCACTGTAAAAAGATCAGTGGCTGCCAGAGGAGGTGTGTGGGGGTTGGGGGTAGGGGAGATGAATAGGCAGAGAACAGGGTATTTTTAGGGCAGTGAAAATGCCCTATATAATATTTTAATGATGTATATATATTATTATACATTGGTCCAAATGCATTAAATATACAACACCAAGAGTGAACGTCTAGATAAACTATGGACTTTAAGTAATTATAATTATGTGTCAATATAATTGGTAAAAAAAAAGCCTTGGTAAAAAAGTAACATTGTGGTGAGTGATGTTGATAAAGAGGGAGACTATGCATATGTGGGAGCAGGGGATATGTGGGAAATCTCTGTACCTTTCTTTCAAGTTTTACCATAAATCTAAAACTTCATTTAAAAATTTTAAGTTTCTAAAATAATAAAGCAAAGGAAAGTATTGGCTCACAATGAGGTGAGCTATAAATATAAGTGACTTTTTAAAAATGTTTACTTATTTATTTTGAGGCGTGGAGGGGCAGAGAGAGAGAGAGAGAGAGTTTGAGAGAGAGACAATCTCAAGCAGACTTCGTGCTGTCAGTGCAGAGCCCAACACGGGGCTTTATCCCAATCGTGAGATCATGAGCAGAAATCAAGAACTGGCCTGTCAACCCACTGAGACACCCAGGCACTCCGTATTAGTGACTTATTTTTGAGGGAGTTTAAAAATACTATCTTGCTATTAGGAACATTGTACTTGAATCGATGTTCTGGGATGTATGTGCCATAACCTCAGATATTCTTGCATCAATTTGGGTATGAACAATATACTCAGTTTTGTTCATTTTTAAAGAATATGGATTAGGAGGATTTATCCATTTTTTTCTAACATAAAAAGAATACATTTGATATATTTATATATTATTTTAGCTGCTAGAGTTGTAGTTCCTTCTCTGAAGAAGCAATTAAGTATTTTCATATCCCAGGTTAAGTATTCTTCGATATATTAAATACCCTTTACTACATTTTCTGCTTAACAAAGTAACTGGTGAATGTCTAATTACTCTGGGCCACAGGTACACTGATAATGAAAAGGAAGTTTCCTTCACAATTCCCAGAGGTGGACTGATGTGCAGGTAGCTTTTTTTAAAAGTTAATAAGTTGCCATTCTGATTTGTCAATCACACTTTTATGGATTTGATTAGTGTTTCCCAACCTACCAGAAACTGATCAATTTTGTCAAACTGGTAGAACAAGGTTTCTGGACATGCAAAGGTTTGGACCACACCCCAGATGCCCTTTATGGGACCAATTGTTGTTTTTTTATTTTTGAACATCTTTATAACAACAGAGGAAAAAAAGGGAATCAAATGAGAACTTAAACTTAGATGTTAAAAAAAAATTGTACCACAAAAATACATTCAAAGAGGATTAATTATGAAGACAAAGTTCTTAAAAAAACATTCTCACAGGAAAAACTATATTTGAAATTATTAGCTCTAATAATGTGAGGCAAGCTAAGATGAATGACAGCAGCCAAAGATTATATGCAAACCTTATGGGAGTTAATCCCCTTGCTTTCCTCTTGTCCGTCTTCTAATAGAGAAGGTGAGGAGAAATTAAGGTAAGATATTAGTATCAGGAAAATTGTGGCTGATAATAGGCATTAGTGATCATCATGTAATTATCTACCATCTACTATTCTTAAACTGAAACTTTTGGAAGACAGACTTCAGTGTTTAATAATCTAGGTAAATAGTTTAAATTTGTTGACCAAAAGTCAGGACTCTCTTACTAAATATTTTGCTATATATGCCCATACTTCCTTCTTTCCACTGCATAATACAACTGTTATTTTCATTGTCCTCCTTACCATATTAACTACATACTCCAGTGATTGTAATGTTCACTTTTACTCTGGCATTTTACACTTACATGGTCACTGACAGTGACAAGATGGCAGTGTGGAATTTAAATTCTATGCACAAATATTCTTGATTGTTTCTGCTATTTAAATGATGTATGAGGTAGGAATCTATTAATATATTCTTATTAAATATGTAGTTCTTTCTCATTTTTGCTCCTTCTTCTCTGTGTATATACCTATTTACTACTAAAAGATAAGATAAAGTTTTAATTCCTCTGTGCTTTATGTAGTTCTCCTGGTATTTAAACTGTTTAACACTATACTGATTCATCATAGTGAGCCTACTGGTCCATTCCTGTCTCATGTGGGAGAATATACTGACATTTTTCATTTTACTTCCTTCAGGCTAACTACATTTATTACATAGGGTTCTAAAAAATCAATAACATATCTTTTTTTATGTTGTATAGGAGCACAGAATATACTTGCAAAATATTTACATGGCACAGAATACAAGAACATTATAACAAATCAATTGTTCTCATATACTGTTCTCATATACTGTACTCATATACTGACATTTTTCAGCACCACACATCCCCAGGCACATTACTTCACATCAACTTTCATCCTCATAACAATGAAAAACCAAAAAAACTGGGGCAGAGGGGCAGAGAGAGAGGGGGACTGGCAGCAGAGAGCCGGATGCATGGCTCGAACTCACGAACCATGAGATCATGACCTGAGCCTAAGCTGGATGCTTTACCAACTGAGCCACCCAGCCTCCTTGCATTTTAATGATTAGACACATTAACCCAGACCCAGCAAACATTTCGATACTAGGTAAATTTGAAATGTCTTTTCTGATAGCCTTTCACAGGTCTGTGATAATCTGTTTCCCAGCCCAAAGGTTAAGGTTTCAAATTGAATCATCGAATCCAGTATAAAAATACATTTCTAGAAATTTAAAATGGGAGAAAACTGTATAGATTATGTGGTATAAACTCCTTTTAAGGAAGATGTAGAAACTAAGGTATAAATAAATGAAGTGATTGCCTAAGGTCATATGCTAATTAGCATAGCCTTAACCAGAGATTACGTCCCATTATTTATCTAAGCCTTTTCCTAGTACACTTCAGGACAAATTTGTTCCTTCTATAAAGAATGAAAACAGCAACAGCAATAAACAAAACAGATGGAGGTTTTCCTAAGCCCTAATTGTCTGAGAAAACTCGAATAGAGAAAGATGGGCCTTGCATCTGTAAAATTTCCTTTACATAAGTAAATATGTTGCTTCCAAACTTTAATTTTCCATTTTAAGACATATATGAATGTCTTCATGAAATTATATATTCAGCTTTTAACTTTGTTATCATCAAATACCACATGAATCGCTTGTTTATTACAGGCCCAAGACTGATTAAAGTAACCAACAGATTTGTAAGTGCTAACCAAACTACAGTTTTTTCCTAATAAATTGTGTTAAAAATCATCACATACCATAGGAATATTGCATGTATTGTTGAAACTGCTGTCCAGCAACTTTTTGAGCCATAACTTCTACTTTAATTTTTTTTTTTTCAACGTTTATTTATTTTTGGGACAGAGAGAGACAGAGCATGAACGGGGGAGGGGCAGAGAGAGAGGGAGACACAGAATCGGAAACAGGCTCCAGGCTCTGAGCCATCAGCCCAGAGCCTGACGCGGGGCTCGAACTCACGGACCGTGAGATCGTGACCTGGCTGAAGTCGGACGCTTAACCGACTGCGCCACCCAGGCGCCCCCCATAACTTCTACTTTAAATATCACCAGATACTCTGAAGATTACTTTCAAATGTAGTTTCTTAATTAAGTCATATTTTACGTAGAATGTAAGAGACTCAGACTGAGTATACAGAACTGCTGAATTGACTTCCTGAGGGCTGTGTACAGTCATGACTACATCTTCTGTACTTCCTCAGATTGGCCACATGTCATTCACTGAAGCACCAGGTCAGCTACTTTGATGTTATCGGTAGGTTATCTAGTTTACACATGCCCATATCCATGTGACAATGGTTTGTAGCAATTTTTAATAATGTGAGTTTGTTCAACACAAAGTTAACTAAGTACTTCTGTAAGCAAAGCTTAAATGTGGACAGAAATATCTTAATAAGCTATTGGTCCTGCCTGTTGTTCTTATATACATCTATATATTTGGAATGATTTCTTATATAAAAGCATCTTCACTGGCTTTTAATATACTAGATTCTTATTTCACTTTTAAAATAATCTCCATTTATGTGAGGAAAAGTAGATTCAGTGCGGGATATTGATAGCATTCACTTAATAGATATATTTAGAGAAGAAAAATTGGTAGTATTCAAAAATTCAATGAAGTTATTTGCTGTTTTTCTTTTTTCCAGTAGAATCTTTTAGATTCTTTCATTCAATGCTATTCAATCTAGAAAGGCTTTTTACAGTGCATGTTATTTAAACTTCTAAAAATGATTTATTATAATTTATACATAGGAACATATATATGAAGACATCTAATACATAATTATATGCGTATGTAATACATACATAATGAAACATTTATGTCTTCTGTCCTAACGAAAAATGTAAAATATTTTATCATATGACAATTTAATCTCTTGATCATCTTCTCTATTTTAAGACCCTATATTTCCTCATGTAATTTACTCTTCCATTACCAAATTACCAAATTTACTCTTCCATTACCAAATTCTGAAGCACAGTTCCGAGATCAGAACAAGGTCAAGAGCAAGGCACGAGGGCAGAAAACAATCTCTTTTGGTAAGAAGAGAGAGTGTAAGTCTGAGCATACTCCTATTTAATATATTTTTGTCACTTAAAACATGTTTTTGTGAAAAAAGAAAAAAAGTTACATTGAAATAAGTAGCAAAAGTAACTTGATGTTTTTTAGAGGAATTAGCAAATTAATTTTGCTTTGGCATCAGCATGTTAACTTAGTCACTTGTTAGTTAAATGAGGACTATGATATCTTTTGGCAAAAATATTTTGATGCAGCCTTGAAAAAAGGTAACAGTTTTTATAGCCCTTTTTTATTTTTTTTTAAATTTTTTATATGAAGTTTATTGTCAAATTGGTTTCCATACAATACCCAGTGCTCATCCCAAAAGGTGCCCTCCTCAATACCCATCACCCACCCTCCCCTCCCTCCCACCCCTCATCAACCCTCAGTTTGTTCTCAGTTTTTAACAGTCTCTTATGCTTTGGCTCTCTCCCACTCTAACCTCCTTTTTTTTTTCCTTCCCCTTACCCATAGGTTTCTGTTAAGTTTCTCAGGATCCACCTAAGAGTGAAACATATGGTATCTGTCTTTCTCTGTATGGCTTATTTCACTTAGCATAACACTCTCCAGTTCCATCCATGTTGCTATAAAGGGCCATATTTCATTCTTTCTCATTGCCATGTAGTACTCCATTGTGTATATGAGAGAACACAGTGATCAATCCCAACACCAGATACAATGCTCATGATTTATGTTTGTTTAAATAAGATACCAACTTTTCTAGCAATTTTAAACAACCACAGTTGACAGCATGTGTTTGGATATCAAAACTCTGAATGTTTCTAATTAGAATAATTATCTTACAGTGAGTCCTATATGGGGACTTGGATTGTTAACCCCCAAATTCACTGGAAAAACAATAGTAATGATATATAATGTTAAATTTTACTTCCTTCAGGCTCACTACATTTATTACATAGGGTTCTAAAAAAGCAATAACATATCTTTTTTTATGTTGTATAGGAGCACAGAAAATACTTGCAAAATGTTTACATGGCACAGAATAGAAGAACATTATAACAAGTCAATTGTTCTCATTTGTAGAACATTGGATTAGGCTGGCATGAACTGTTGTATCTATTGCGGCAACCACCTAAATGACATCAACATTGCCAATCGGGTTCACTGCCTAAAACAAAGATCTAATCATGGTATGTACCTGATTTCAGAATAAAATCAAGACCTACCGAGTGCTAACTTGATTAATTTTTGCAGTTGTAACTCTTGCCCAACATGGCACATGCCTCTTGCACTGAGATCCGCTGTGCTTTCATACTTTGCAAGCACAATTAACTGCTCCCCCAAACTCTTATCTCTGTCTCTAAAGCCATTACCTGTATCTCTGCTGCCCTCCTCTTCAGCCTCTACAGAATGAATCAAGAGCCTTAGATGAGCACTTGGAATGTTTCCTCTCATGGAATTAATCATTTCAATTCTTTGTTCCCAGAACAATTTTGGGTCCCACTATTCTAACAGGTGAGAAAGCTGATTTTGCGTTGTTAATTACACGTATGTTTATCTGCCTCTAGGTTATGCAGATCTCTAACGAGAGGTACAGTGCAATAATATTGTATTCCTCAGAAATTTTGTACATAGTGCTAAATACATACATGTTAAATGGCAGTCTTTGTTCTTGTTAGTATTTCTAATTCCTACTTTTATTCTTTATTGTTTCTCCAGCCCTTTAAATATACATAATTTTCCTCACTGTTTTTTTATTTTTTTAATGTTTATTTATTATTAAGAGAGAGAGCACAAGCAGGGGAGGGGCATTGAGAGAGAGACACACACAGAATCTGATGCAGTCTCCAGGCTCTGAGCTGTCAGATGTGGGGCTCGAACCCACGAACTGTGAGTTCATGACCTGAGCCGAAGTTGGATGCTTAACTGACTGAGCCACCCAGGCACCACTGTTCTTCACTGTTTTAAAGTAAGTTTTGATTCTGTCACATACTGAGAGCAAGTATCTAAATTATTCAATGTCTTCATTTCTTCAGATAAAATTCGCTACTATAAATTTTAATACTGATAATATATTAAAAATTAAAATAGCTTCATTACAGTTTGCCCCCTTGTTTGTGGAGGACAGTATTTAGAAGGAAAAACAATTTATTTTGTTTCAATAATAAAATAAGTCAATTTATTTAATGTAGACAAGGTGTTTGTTTAAGCTGTATGAATTGAATTATTTAGTATTCAACTAGTTGTCCTTGAACCACAGAACTTTTCTCTATTACTATACTGTATTTTAGAGTAGATTCTGCATATTTGTATCTACTCATGGATATATTATCTACAATTAATCATTTTAATAATTTATTTTTAAGTATATGCTTTTATCTCAAAGATCACCTAAAAACACATGATGTAGAAAATGTATAAATGATTAATATAACTAAATCTCCTCTCCCACAAAAACACCAAAGATAATTCTGCTTTGTAGCTTCATTCTTGGAGCCTACTGTGAACAATGGACTAATAATAGATAGTTTATACTAAAGAAATCTTGGAATCTATACCAGAAAGGGCAAAGAATACTAGTGGAAGAAAAACTAATAGAGAAGGATGATAAGAGTGGGTGGAGGGGGAAATACAAGTGTCATCCTAAACTCATTTGGTAAAAAATTAGGGCAAGGTTTGAATTATAAACTGACAGAGATCAGGGAAGTCTTTGTAACTTATGAGGAGCTGTGGATCAATTTATGCTGAGGGTAACTTATCAAGAGTTTTGTTGTATGTTAATTATAACATCTACTTGTAAGTGTCTTTGCAATGTGGCAAAGATTCTTAATCGGGAAGATTATTCACTCAGTTTAGTCTGAGTAAACTATTCCCATTAAAATATGCATATAGTTGTAGCTGTCTGTAAAGGTGCATTATTAACTGCCGGTTGGACTGATTGGACCCCCAAAATTAACCAGCCAGAACCTGGCAATGCTCTGATATGACAAGTGTCACACACACAGAGTTGCTGATCTCCTTTAGTGATAAGGAACTGGTTATATGACTGTACATGTGAATGTGATACTTTATAGAGAGCAAATGGAAAAGTGAATGTAATCATTAGTTACTTAAAATAAAAATAAGTAAATAAACTAATAGCTGCTAGAAATGGCAGAGAATTACATCACAAGAGAGGGTGATTAAAAAAATATGCCTATTTTCTGCTTTTAACATTGACATTACTTGGACTAGAGCTCCCACTTCCAAAAACAAACAGACATAAATGACAGAAGCTCATTTAACACCTACAGATGACTACCAAGGGAAGTTCTTTATATCCCTAATTCTCTCTCAGATGACTTGGGAGTCATCTTCTAGTTCAAATTAAGTAAAAAATATTGTTTGGAATCTGTTGCAGGGGCAAGGTAGTTTGTATGATAGTTGCCTTTTTATCTGTGCCAAAGTACTAAAGTTATATATAATTACGGAAGAACATTTGTTGGAATATATTGAACCAAAAAAATCATACTTATTTTTCCAAAATTCTATTCAAAGTTTCAAGCAAATCAGAACACTTAGAGACACTTAGTAATATATTACGCTTGAGTGATAAAGCAGCCCAAAAATGTAGCTGCAGAGAAAAACTGGAGGAAAAGAAACCTCTTATTTTCGACTAAGTTGAGCAAAATGTCCTTTTTAACCTTCTTAATGGCACCCTCCCCTGTTTTAAATGGAGTCATTCTGAGTACCTGAGTTTCATGTTTTATAGTTTTATAATTTGTAACGTCTGGCAAAGATCAAGGATTCTCACTTTCCACCTCACAGATGTCCTTGCAAACTGGAACAAGATTTAAATGGTTTACATACATATATTACTTCATTAGTGCCTAATTAAAAATACGTCTGACAGCTGGCAGACAATGAGGTGCTTCAGATAATCCAAGTGAACTGATCAAGGATGGAAAATTGTGCTTGTACCACTTAAGTGAATGCATGGCATTCATTTATCATTTTTAGGAATGAGTTTTTTTCCCCACAGACTTTATACACTTTGTACACATGTTGTTACTGACACATCTATGCTGTATTTAGATGAAATGCCATATTTTGTGGAATTATATGGATTATTTTTCCATTAGAAGTTCTCAGGAAAAAAAAGAGAAAAAGTAAATGACAGGTCTTTGTAAACAAGTCATGAATTTGATTCTGATTGCCCAATAGCTAATATTAGCCACGTGTACATGGGTTTCTCTTCTATATTTGTTAAGGTTTAGCTGCTAAGACTGGAAGACCCAGGGAAGAGTTGATATTTCAGATAATGTCTGTAGGCAGTTGGGAGGCAATTCCATCTCACTCAGAAGACGTCAGTCTTTTCTCTTAACCTAACTGATTAGGTTAGCCCCACCCCCATTATGGAGGGTAATCTGATTTATTCAAAATCTGACTTACATGTTAATCACATCTAAAAAAAAATACTTTCACATGAATATCTATACTGATATTTGATCCAAAACATAGGCTTAACTATGTTTATGCATAAAGTTAATAATCACAGACTCATAGAGGTAGATAAACATAAAAAATTTGAAGGCAATCTGAATAAATAAAGTAGGTAGGGAATGTTATTGGGGGGGGGAGTAGATTTGACTAGAAAAGATACTAATAGTATAGAAGGAATATTAGTAATGATAACAGCAGCGACTTGGAAGGCAAAAAAAAATTTAATCATAGTTAGAAAGTTAATGCAGTACTGTTCTAGCAGTCCACCATCTTACCCCACTTTTTGCTCTATAAACCTTAATCCAGGAATGTCTGGAACTCCAGGGAAAATCACTTGCTGGTAAAATTCCACCTACTGCATTTTTTTCTTGGAATATAGATAAAAATGCAAATACTATAATTGGCACAGAAAAAAAAAATCCTTCAGTGATGTGGGGAAACCCCAGTAATAATTAGAAGATAGAGCTCTGGTTTATTAGAGCCATGAACCAGCAATAAATTTGAGGATGGAAACTTGATCAATGGTGTTGATGCTGTTTTCTGGCTCTGTCACTGGGAAGCAGTGTCTGAAACACTTATATAGCTGGTTAAAATCCAGCTGGATCACAAACTGTTCTTTGAGAAGCAAATTGCTAAGTTAAAATACATATGAATTAGTATCTATTCCTTTATACTCATTGATAATTAAAACATTGAAGTATATTAAAATATATGAACCAGATCTTCAATTACATAATGTTGCTAGCCAGTGGCCCACTAGCACTGCTCAGACAATCTGGTAAGTGTCCTGTTCATCTTTTCCCAACTCCACATTTAGAAATGGCATGTTGGCAACCTGACATTTGTACCACAGAAAATGACAAAGGCCACAAATCAGGAGTATTTGCCTCAAAGATTGTTTGTTCAATATTTACGTCACTACATTCAAGTATAAGTTTATTGTTTACAATAGAAGTATTTATAGATAACAATTTACCATTACACAATATATTTTTTATAATTTATCACTCAAGTAAATTTCCATCAAATAGGTTCTAACAAAATCTAGGCATAAAAAGTTAGATAAATCACTGTCATCTGTTATATATTAATTTGTCTCTCATTTGTCCATGGTTCCAAAACTACTTGGAATTCCCTGACTGATAGGAGTGTCTTTGTAATTTATGATGGTCCTTTAGACTGCACATAAGTTTATGTTAAACTTAAAGAGAATAGGAACTGGCCTTGCCAGAAAGAGCAAGTATATGATTAGGAGATTGGGGTTTTCAAACATGTGATATCAGCATGACCTTCAGGGAAGAGACATGGGGGTGGAGATGAGTTCAATCACATAGTCAATGATTCAGTCATTCATACCTATGTAATGAAACCACAATAAAAACTCTAGACTCAGTGTTTGGGTGAGCTTCCCTGTTTAACAATACTCTGTGCATATTGCTACAAGATATGCCAGGAGGATGATGCATCCTGACTCCACAGGAGAGAATATGGAAGAGTCAAGTTTAGAACCCTCCTACACCTCAGCTTGTGTATCTCTTCTCTTGGCTGATCTGGATTTGTATCCTTTTTTGCTACAATAAAACTTTAATCATAGGTATAATGCTTGCTTGAGTGCTGTGTGTCATTCTAGCAAATTATCAAACCTGAGGGGAATAATAGGAAACTCTAGATTTATAGGCTGTTGATCAGAAGTGAGTGGCCTGGGAATCCCAAAGCTTGCAGCTGGTGTCTGAAGTGAGGGCAGTCTTTTAGAGATCTGTGCTCTTAACTTGTAAAGTTTGGCCTAAATCCAGGTAATTAGTATTGCACATTATAGACCTAAAAATGAAGAATCTATAAGAAATACAGTATTAAGTGCAAATAAATGCACTATATTTTATTACTTTTTTTTCACATTTCCTATAAAGGTTTATTTGATTCAACCTATAATACTCCTGTTTTTCTTTTATCAATTATTTGCATACACTGATTTCAATAACAAAGCATTTAAGAACTGATCAGATAGACATTGGATGCAACATATAATCATCAAAATCACTCCATTTCTTACTAATGATCACCTTTGAGGTTATTATATCAAAGAGGAAGAAAAATCTATTTTGTTCATTATGAATGTTCAAATAGATTATTCAGAAACTAGAAGAAGGAAAAAAGCAGAGACTACAGGATAAAATTCTACTTATCTCTTATTTTTATTTTCTCTCTTTCTCACTCCTCTATTTTGAATTTTTGCCCCTTCTGTATTTTCTATTATTTCCTTTCTTGAATTGGAGCAACAAGTCTTCAAGAAACACACTACATTAATCACTAGAAATAGTTTTTTGTTAATGAAAATAATTAATAAATTAAACTTGAAAATATTCTTTTTCCAGAAAAGGAGGTGAAATAGCAATGGGTAGCTTTTAAGAATTATGATGCTAGAGGCTCCTGGGTGGTTCAGTCGGTTAGGCTTCCAACTTCGGCTCAGGTCATGATCTCCCAGTTCATGGGCTCAAGCCCTGCACCAGCCTCTGTGCTGACAGCTCAGAGCCTGAAGCCTGCTTCAGATTCCGTGTCTTCCTCTCTCTTCCCCTCCCCTGCTCGCACTCTCTCTCTCTCTGTCTCTCAAAAATGAATAAATGTTTAAAACATTTTTTAAAAAGGAAATATAATGCTAAAAGCAAACATGGTGGATGCTTAAAGTTTAAAGATAATTTAATTCATCTGCACTTGCCATTTTATTTACAGGTGAAGAAATGATGTAGGAGGTTAAGTGACTTGCTCCAGATCACAAATAATGGCTGAGTTGGCATATAAAAAACAGGTTGAAGATTAAATTTTAGGGTTTTTTTTTTGTTTTTTTCTTTTGTGATATCCAGCTGAAACTGAGTACTGGAGGAAGAGTGACAGGGAGCATTAGAAATCATCAAATAATAAGTAATATCTAGGCGGTTTATTTTCAGAGGAGGTGAAATCTAAGGTACGATGGTTACACTATGTCCTTGGCCTCATTCCCAACAAAGGCTCAGCAGAAGTAGCCTCAAATCTTTAGCAACTTTCCTTTTTTAAAAACCAGTAAAGGCTCTGAGAATATTTATCCACACCCAGAAAGTCTGGGATGCAACTCAGAAATGACTTTTTAAAATGTAGTTTTTTATTTGAAACCAGGTTCTGAAACATGATCTAGAATAGTTTCATCCAATAGGCCTCTCTGCAATGATAGAAATGTTTTATATTTGTGTTGTCCCAAACTGTAGTTACTAGCCCCATTGTGATTACTGATCACTTGAAATGAAACTAATGAAGTTAAGGAATTTAAGTTTTACTTTAATTTTAATTAATTTAGATTTAAATGGCTAACTCTTATACAGAGCAATACAGAAAATGAAAGACATTTTGATAGAAAAATACATGAAAAAGATCACATATGGAAAGAAGCATAGCTTAAATGTATGAGAAAGATTCAAATATGTTTAGCAAAGTGTATAGGCTAAGGAGTTGTCTGATTAAAAATTAAATAAAAACCAGTGTGTATTGAGAGTAAATTGAGCAAGCCCATGAGGAGAGCCCAACAGAAGAATATTTGCAGTGGATAGGAGGGATTCCTTAGAGAAAACTTGTCCAAAGGATTGACAAATCACTATGTTGAACCTGTCCCCCAACTTCCTTGTCAGTGCATAGAAGGAATTCAAAACTATCTAGCTCTTGGATACATATCTAGGTCCCTGACACAGAAAGCACTGAAAAAGAAAATTGAAATAACTACCTTATCTGAGTCTGTATAAACTTAGAGTATAAACAACACTCTGAGAGTTAAACCATGCGGAAAGAATTATTTTTCCTACCCCCTTTCCCTAAGATATCCTCAGAGTGTGATGAATGGCAGAATGATGGCAGTCTAGTAACTGAGTTTTAGGATTATTTTACTTGTAAGTCATAGAAAACCCAACTTAAATTAGCTTCAGGCAGAAAAAAGAGAGAAAGACTTGGTACGTGTAATTGAAAAATACAGTGGCTGAAAAGCTTTCATACACCATTTGTTTTGCAGGATCAAACAGTATATAAGGAATTAGTCTTTCTGCATCTCTTGTCTCTGCTTTTCTCAGAGTCAGCTTTACTTACTGTCACCAGCAGTAAATTCAGGCTGTTGTTTTCCCAAGTTCAAGACCAGGTGAAATGAAGGTGTATCTCTCCACATTTTTAGCAAAAGCCCTAGGATTAAGATTGAACTAATGCTAAGACACATGCCTACAAATTACTTTATCACTTTGCCCAGGGCCGTGTGGTGTTCTGTGGCCAGACTTGGTCATGTGCTCACCTTTAGAGGTGGGGGTAAAATCGGCTCCTTCAAAGTGATGTGGTCTCATAGAAGCATAATTCTGTAAGGAAAACAAGAAGGTATTTACTACAAGAAGAGACAATGGATGCTCAACAGAGTATTTAATTTGTCATTGGAGGGCCCAATGGAGATGGTTCCATCAAATAGGGAAGACATAGAACCTGAGAGTTACAAGAATGGCAGAAAAGCAATGATGGCAAGCATAACTGCAGACACTGTCGGTGGCTCCTAGCAGGGTGATTGGTCATGAACACAGATAAAACACCCTGCCGGGCATATTAAGTCACAGTTTTGAGATACTGGGAGAGTTGAAGATTTCTGCACATTTAATAAATGCAGGGAAAGAGCCAGTAAAATTTGGATCTTGCTATCAATGAGATCTCAGTACACTATATACAAATGAGTGGTAGAGAATTTCAGATTATAAAAGGAAGTGATATGCAGAGAATTTGCTTGGGGCTAATTTCCAACATATGGCCAGAGCATGAAGGAAAATAAAAATAAATTGACAATACAAGAAAGAAATAAGCCAAGTTGAAATAATATACATAATATATAATATATATTATAATATACATATATAATAATATATATAAATACTATATGCATTCATATTTAATTGATTTTAAAGAATTTTGAGAATAATGAGAATAATGTTTCTCCCTAACATAACAAAGGGGGAAATTTTGGCTTAAAAATGGCAAGTTTCACATAGGATTGTTGCCTTTCAATACAAAATCTTCTCTATTTTTCCATAGACTTCACCAATGTGATAAGCTACTGTAGAAATTAAAGCAATGATGTGATAAAAACAGAGACTGAGGGAGATTATACATGCAGTTTACTTAAAATAGAGTAAATGAAAATACTCTGGCATAAGGGATTTATAAAGAATTTTGTAATAGTATAGGTTTTTAGGGAAGAAATTTTAAACTAAAAGAGTAGGTGAGAAGTAGGCGGGGGGAGGGGGGGGAAAGAGAGGGATCAACTCTTTTAGGAAACAAATAAAAAGAAAGAAGATACAAGGGATATGAAAGAAAATATCCCAGGAATGATCATGAATCCATTGTATTTGTAATCAGAGATGAAGGAGGACAGGGTCCAATATTTAAGATCTGGAGAAAGAAAGGAAGAACAATTGTCTGAGCATTTGTGTGTGAATGCGAGTGAGTGTGTGTGTGTGTGTGTGTGTGTGTGTGTAGATACACACATATATTTCTATTTAATTTGGTTAATAGTAGAATAGATAAGTATTACTATCTTAATATTTTATTGTTACTTTTTAAAGTTTTTTTTTTAATTTACTTTGACAGAGAGTGCAAGTGGGGAGAGTTCAGAGAAAGGGAGAGACAGAATCCCAAGCAGGCTCCACACTGTCAGTACAGAGCCTGATGTAGGGCTGGAATTCACAAACCATGAGATCATGACCTTAGCCAAGATTAAGAGTCAGATGCTCAACTGACTGAGCCATCCAGGCACCCCATCTTAATAATTTAGATCAAAGGGGCACCTGGGTGGCTTTGTGGTTAAGCGACCGACTTAACTCAGGTCATGATATCACGGTTCATGGGTTCGAGCCCTGCGTCGGGCTCTGGGCTGACAGCTCAGAGCCTGGAGCCCGCTTCAGATTCTGTCTCCCTCTCTCTGCCCCTCACCAGCTCACATTCTGTCTCTCTCTCTCTCTCTCTCTCTCTCTCTCTCTCTCTCTCTCAAAAATAAATAAATATTAAAAAAAATAATTTAATTCAAGGAACAAAGTAGAGATATTAAATAATGACCTAATATCTCACAGTAAGTTACAGGGCTCAGATTAGAATTGAGATTGGCCAATTTAAAAAAACAAAACAAAATATGTTCTCAAATGCCTTCTATTATAACATGAAAACTGAATGACAGTGTAAGAATTTGATATATTAAAAATAATTTAGTTTAACATGGAGCCAACACTAATTTTAATTGTAAAATAATACATTTTAGGACCATACCCAATTAAGTATTCTAAGCCATGGGAAATCAGAAAACATGTGCCTGGCATATTAATTAATATGCATATAACAGAAAGCTATTTTTAATTATAATTATGGTTAGTTATGTGTTTTACGTATTACAGCATTTTGCAGCAGTTTATTTCATGTGTCAAGTTTACTTATTTTTAAATTGTGTACAACATTTATCAGTAAATGGAATATTAAATTCCTTAATATTTTTTACCATTGACCTGATATTTGTCAAACTTCTGAGAAAATCCCATTCTCTAGGTCTGTGATATACAGCACTGATTTTCATCACAGGTATTGTCACTCAGATATTTTTTGTTATTTTCTTTTGCTTTGCAGCCATGAGAGGAACAAAGAAACTATTAAATGCACAGAGCAAGAAATGGGATGGGGGGGCAATAAGGAAGACTGATTTAAGAGGATTCTCTTAAGATTAGAGAAATAAGGGGCGCCTGGGTGGCTCAGTTGGTTGGGTGTCTGACTTCAGCTCAGGTCATGATCTCGCGGTCCGTGAGTTCAAGCCCCGCATCGGGCTCTGGCTGACAGCTCAGAGCCTGGAGGCTGTTTCAGATTCTGTGTCTCCCTCTCTCTCTGACCATCCTCTGCTAATGCTCTGTCTCTCTCTGTCTCAAAAATAAATGTTAAGATTAGAGAAATAAGACTAATATTTCTCTCAAGATTTAGCTTTAGGGAAGCTTAAAGGGAAATATCAGTAAATCTTCATCCTATGAAAGGCAAGTTGAGAAAGAAAACATTTGCTCACTAACAGTTCTAACTTAGCTCACTGATATGTTGCACTTACTCTCGGAGAGGCTATTTTTGCCTCAGTCTGTTTTTTTTGCAAAGCAAGATATACCTTTTGTTTATAATGAATGTAATTTTTTTTAAAAAAGTGCTTTGGTTAGTGGTGCACCTTCATATTTACACATTTATCCATAGAAATCATTCTATTTTATTCCATATTTTTATAGAGAATAAGCAGGAGAGTTATAATATGTGTTTATACATATAGATGTTTTCTTAGTCAGAACTGCTGTTACAGAATACCATAGACCGAGTGGCTCAAACAGCAAACATTTTTTTAAATGTTTATTTATTTTGAGAGAGAGAGAGCATGAGCTCAAAAGAAGGGCAGAGGGAGAGAGAGAATCCCAAGCAGGCTCTGCACTGTCAGTACAGAGCCCAATGCAGGGCTCAATCTCACGAATCCCAAGATCATGACCTGAGCTGAAATCAAGAGTTAGATGCTAACCAACTGAGCCACCCAGGCGCCTCTTAAAGAGCAAAATTTATTTTCCACAGTCCTAGAGGCTAAGAAGTCCAAGATAAATGTGCCAGCAGATTGGATGTCTGGTGGGGACTCTTCCTGCCTAGCAGACGGCTGCCTTCTTGCTGTGTCTTCACATGGCACAAAGAAAGATCTTATGTCTTCTCCCCTTCTTCCATTAATCCCATCATAAGGGCTTTGTTCCCATGGCCTAATTACCTCCCAAAAGTCTCACCTCTAAATACCATCACATTGGGATTAGGGCTTCAATGTATGAATTGGGGGGACAGGGACAAGAACATTGAGTCCATAGCAGATACGATACAAATGTGTATGGAGGGAGAATATTGGGACATAAGCATGACAGGGAGACAGATGACCATGATCTTTCCATGCTATTTATAAGAGAAAACATTATGTAACAAATAGAGTTGTTTTTCTTTACACCAAATGCAATGCTTATTCATTTCAAATGAATTTAAAAAGTGCTTTTTCCACTCAACTCCTGTATTTTATGCCCTACAAAATTGAGAAAGCTATATACAATGAGATTAAGCGTTAAAGAAGAAATGCATGATAGGTAAACAATGTCTAAGGTATGAGACATTGTGAGAGAAATGCTGTACATATCATATTGCAAAATGAAGGTCAAAGAAGAAAATCACCACCAGCTGGAGTTAATGGGGAAGGTGTCATATAGCAGTTGACTTTTAAAGGAGAGTTTGAAGTGTCGATAAATTTCAAGGAGATAAAGATGAATTTTAATTTGTAATGAAGATATCCCATTTTATCTGGTGTTTAGTGAGCACCATACTGTGGTTTAAGAATGACTATCTTTTTGCTTTCAAAGTTTAACTAGTAGCTGTACATTTAATTTATATCCTAACAGACAAAATTAATTGCTGTGCTTTGCTAAGTTCAGAAAGATTTTCCTTTCATTTAGCTCTCTCAAGTGGAAGTATTAACCTACCGTAGGTATCACTACCTCTCTTTGTAAAGGGAAATAAAAATGTGCAATTAACTTCAGACAATTTCTTAGAAACCTTGTATCCTACTGGGTGATTTCAAGGCAGCAATCACTTGATGATATATTTCTTCCCACCTGACTTTTGGCTCCTAAAAACATTAGTGGAGCTTTTCAAGTCTGTAAGTGGAAAGGCACGTCTCTGTTAGAAAGACTATTAATGTAGGCCCTAAGTAGAGAGGTTATTAACATTCAAGAAACCAGGGCTGTTCATAAGCCAGTTCAGAAGATCATCCTACTGTTGAGATGGCCCCATAGATTTTGAGTTAATAGAAAGTACTGGATCAAAGTTTAGAGAGCCACTTAAGAGCAGAAATGAAGCAAGGCCACTCTTGAAAAAGTTACCAGAAGAATAATATAAAAAGAAAGTGAACACTTTTAAGTACAGATTTTCCTCAATTTACATACTGATAAACCCATCGTAAGTTGAAAATATAAGTCGAAAAATGCATTTTCGAATTGCACCTAATCTATCAAACAGCGTAGCTTAGCTTAGCCTGCCTTAAAACGTGCTCAGAACACTTACAGTAGCCTGGAGTTGGGCAAAATCATCTACCACAAAGCCTATTTTATAATAAAGTGTCGAATGTCTTGTGTAATTTGTTAAATGTTGTACTGAGAGTGAAAACCAGAATGGTTACATGGGTCCAGAAGGATGGTATTGGATGTCTACCCTCATGATCTCATGACTGACTGGGAGCCGCCTCTCATGGCCACTGCCCAGCATCATGAGAGAGGACTGCACTGCACATCACCAGCCTGGGAGAAGATCAAACTTCAAAATTCAAAGTATAGTTTCTACTGAATGCATAACACATCCACACCACCATAAAATTTAAAAAAATGTAACTCAAACCACTGTAAGACAGGAACGCTCTGTAGTCTTAAATTCTCATTTAAACTTCGGTTTAGAGATGTTAGCTATTGGTGATTTTATTAATAATTACTTACACCTTTTCTAATTGAAAGTATTAAAATGATTACCTTTCAATTTAACATAATTAAGGCAGATTTTGTTGATTTGGTTTACCTGCTACTTGACTGTGGAAAACAGATTACCACTGCCAATTCTTTGAGGCAATATCTATATCTCCTTTCCTTGAATCTGAGCTGACTTTCTTGTAACCAATAGAATGCAGCAAAAGTGACATTCTCTGACTCTCAATGATGGGTCCGAAAAAGCCACACAACTTCCATCTGGCATTCTGGGAATCATCACTCTCCATATGCCCTCCCAGCCAATGTCATGCTCTGAGAAGCCCAAGCCACATGGAAAGCCATGCATGGGTGTCCCTGGCTGAGTGCATCCTTTGATCATTCCAGCTCCAGTGCCACATATGTGAGTGAACTTGTGTCCATCAAGATAATTCCAGCCTCCAAGCTGTGAGTGATGTCCAGGCTCCAATGTTCCCACCTGAATCCCCAAACATCTTAAAGCATAGACAGCCATCTCTGTTGTTCCTACTTCATCCTGTCCAACTTCCTGACCCATCATTTGTAAACATAACACGATGAACTTTTTATGCCACTAACTTTCTGGGTGTTTTGTGCTTAGTAACGGAGACAACTTTTGTCCAATAGTCTTTCAATTAGAGTAAAAGAAGTCTGTTTATATTTCATCCAAGTTCTGTTGTATCAAAGTTGTGGTTAATACTTACAACTTTTATTTTTCATTGTTTTATGTTTATTCATTTTTGAAAGACAGAGACAGAGCACAAGCAGGGGTGGGGCAGAGAGAGAGGGGGACACAGAATCCGAAGCAGACTCCAGGTTCTGAGCTGTCAGCACAGAGCCCAACATGGGGCCCAAACCCATGAACCGCGAGACTATGACCTGAGCCAAAGCCGGACACTCAACTGACTGAGCCACCCAGGTGCCCCTAATTGGACAATTTCAATATGAGATGGTAAGTAATTTTAAGTGTGTGTGTGTGTGTGTGTGTGTGTGTGTGTGTGTGTGTGTGTTTTCCCACCTCCAGGTAAAAGAGTAAAATAATATACTTGTGAGGACCCAGATTATTTGCAGGAATAGGTTTTACCTTATCAAAATTGTTGGCTGAAGCAAGTATAGTCTGACCACGTGTTTTTTCTTACTAATGAGCATGAAGGTAGGTGCTATAAGTTTCCCACCAGTGGAATCTGCGGATTCTGGTTCAGAATTGTTCTTGCTCCTGGTTAGATGCCTCAGCTTTCAGTTTTCCTGCAGGCTTGGCCATGTTATGGCAAGGCATTCATTGCCTAATTCTTACACATGTTCCAGGAACCAATGCAGAAAATAGATTGAAGAATGGTTCACCGTATTTACTAAAACCAATTCTGTCCTGCTGTTAATGAGCATCGATGTAGACAATAAACTGATTAAAATTGTTTTGCTGGTGGATCAGGAAATAAGCTATTTAAGGACAGATGTTATTTCAGCACAAAGAGCTTGCAAATTTGTGGTTTGGGTTTTTCACATTAATATACTGTACACAGCTAGCTGGATTAAAACTGACCTGTCACAGCCACAAACTATTTAGAAAAAAACAGCATGATTACATGAAATTATGATGACTTGTTTCTTCCATTACTAACAACTCTGAAATGTGGTGGTTTTTAAAGAATATGATGTGAATATAATGGAAATAG
Source organism: Prionailurus bengalensis (assembly GCF_016509475.1). Lineage (NCBI taxonomy): Eukaryota > Metazoa > Chordata > Mammalia > Carnivora > Felidae > Prionailurus > Prionailurus bengalensis. The sequence continues at coordinate 52,065,574 of NC_057360.1, forward strand.
TTTCTATGAAAGAATCTTGCCTTGTGTTCATTATATTTCCATATTATTAGTTGTTTCTAGTTAGAAGGCAAAGTGAAATTAGTTTATTCTATTTGGAGGAGGGGCAACCTACTGTTCTAAATAATTAACTATAAAATAGAATGTGGGTGTGCACAAGAAATGATAAATGTATGGAGCAAACCCTAAAGAGAGTGCTTGAAACCATTACTGTTATTTGCCAATCTGAAAATAATTTTCTTTGTTCTATTCATTAGGGGAAATCTAGAAATAAATATTAGAATTATTTAAAAGCCATCAGTGAAAAGCTATGTCTTCAATTAGTGTCATCATCCTAGGGAAAGAAAAACGTTCCTCACTCAATTCACTGGATGCATCCATCTTCACAACATCTGAAGGAATCCCAGGGGGTTAGAAACAAACAACCCAACAAAACACAGAAAGAAAATGTAAATTCAACCAATAATACATCGTATAGATCTCTATTAAGTGCAAGTATATTGTGTCCCATACCAGTCTGAGATAAATATGACATGAGAAAATATACAGAATGACTTAAACACATTTCTAATGGTAGTCAGGGGAGGACAGTGAAATATCTGAAAGTCAGAAAGTTTCAATAATGGAAATAGGATTTTGGGGGGAGTGAGAAAAGAGCTTGGGGAATGTTAAGATTTGACAGGAGGTGCTACAAGGCATTCCATTATTATATTTATTCTATTTATAGTTTTATTTCATTAATCAAAATATATGCACTGGACATCTAGTGAGTTAATGTAGCCATGCTGTTCTAGGAAATAAATAAATGTTTATGTTTTCCAATCTGGCAGAGAAAATAAGTTATGCATAGCAATTATATATGCTAACTAACAAAAATAATTTTTAAAAAAACCATAAAAAGTTCAGGAAGCAGAAAGTTTATTTTCAAATGGAGATGTCACAAAATATTGTGGACAAGATGGAGCTTGACCTACACGTGGGAGAATGATGTGGATTTCAGCAATAGCTTTGCTTTGATTCTTGTGCTGACTCCTCCTCCTCCTCCTCCTCCTGCTCCTCCTCCCTCCTCTTCCTCCTTGGTGCTTGGTTCTTGGAATGTGGAATGAAGAAGAAATTGCATACAGTTATCTATGCTCTAACACTTATTTCCTGTGAATCTTACATATATGTTTATCTGTCTTTTCTCACTATTTGCCTATAATATCTCTGAAGGCAGAAGCAATGTTTCATTCATCCATGGATTCTTAGCGCTACACACGGCACCTAACAGCCTTGCACAGACCTTAGTAAGAACTATGATGTTAATGAAGAACAAAATAATTGAAGCCCAGGGACAGCAAGGTGGAGAATGTCTTCAGGCACTGAAATAAAATGGCTTGAAATTGGTAAAGAATGTTATTATTGGGGTTCCTTGGTTGCTCAGTCGGTTAAGCATCCGACTCTTGATTTCAGCTCAGATGGTGAAATCGAGCCCCATTTCAGGCTCTGCACTGGGCATTGAGCCTGTTTACGATTCTCCCTCTCTCTCTGCCCCTCCCACACTCATGTTCTCTCTTGGATGGAAAGAAGGGAAGGAAGGAAGGAAGGAAGGAAGGAAGGAAGGAAGGAAGGAAGGAAGAAAAAATGATATTATGTCACGAGTATTAAACTATACTGGGGTGCATGGGTGGCTCAGTAGGTTAAGCTTTGGACTTTCACTCAGAACATGATCTTGTGGTTTGTGAGTTTGAGCCCCGCCTCAAGCTCTGTGCTGACAGCTTGGAGCCTGGAGCCTGCTTCAGATTCTGTGTCTGCCTCTCTCTCTGCCCCTGCCCTGCTCACACTCTGTCTCTGTCTCTGTCTCTCTTTCTCTCTCTCAAAAATAAATAAACACTAAAAACATATGAATAAATAAATAAATAAATAAACCTTAAAAATATTTTTTAAAAAAGCACACTGTATTTATGTTAATTCTGACAGGCAACAAAGAGTTCTGGCATTTTTCCCACTGCCGAATAGTGGACTATACCATATTGACATTATATTTACAATCTGCTCATTTCACCTATCTACATATTGTGCATTACTATATAGCATAATTGTGCGATCTCGGTAAAGTCTGAAAGATACTGAAAGGTAAAGGCATCTCTACATTCCAAATGTATTACACTGTAGAATGAAAAAGCTCTACAGGTAATGGTTAAGACATAAGCACACGAAATTTGAGGTCAGACAGAACGTGGAATTATCCTGGTTCCATTACTTATTTTCAGTTAAGCTGTTTACAGCATCAGTTTTCTTATTTGTAAAATGGGGTTGAAACTGTGCCCTTTCAAATTTTTTTGCTAGGTATTAAGGAAAGTAACATGCAAATACTTCATACAGTGCAAAGACATGCTGGGTATATTGCAGTGATGGCACTCAGGCATAGGACCAGGATTCCTGTATCACCATAATTTATGAGGTGCTTTCCATACACCAGTTTTGTCACTACCAGCTAAGTATTACCTTAGATACAAATGATTTGAGGAGAAAACTGAGTCTGTAATTGCAGGAAAAAATTATTTATTGCACAGATATGATTATAGTCAGAGAATGTTATTGATATAAGGATGGGTAAAAGAGTGTCTTTGCAGCCATCCTTCAAAACTCTCCCTGGGGGAGGAGCCTAATGGGAAAAGAGTGATCATGAATAAATTAAGGCTGTTTTACATTCTTTCTGTTGCTGCCTTCGCTGGTAGTGACAGTGTACTTGGAGAAAGTTTGTAATTTAGAGGCCAATGCATTATTTTTTTTTTAAGTTAATTTATTTTGAGAGAGACCGAAGACAGTGCAAGCAGGGGAGGGGCAGAGAGGGAGGGAGAGAGAGCCTCTCAAGCGGGCTCTGCACTGTCAGTGTGGAACCAGACACAGGGCTTGAGCCCGGGAGACCACGAGATCATGACCTGAGCTGAAACCAAGGTGCTTAACCAGCCGAGTCACCCAAGCACCAGGAGGCTAAGCAATAGATTATTAGAACAGGACCTGAGTCTGTGGCTCTGACTCTCTGTATTGAAACCACAGTTAAATACCTTATGAAAGTTACTTAGAATCGTTCGATATTACTTGCCCTGTTACTTTACATTACTACATTGTAGCTTTTACCTTTCAGAAAGGAGGCCCTCTCATCAGAGAGGCTATCAGAGCACCAAAACGTGACCCCCAAATAGATTTTCATGAACCACTTTTTATTGCTACACATTCTCCATGTTTTATTATGAGGGAAAATGTGAAAACCCATGGACATTTAGGCATTTGTGAGAGGGAGAATATCAGATAACAAGGATCAAGGCACTCTGGTCTCAAGTAGCTCCCTGGTCTGTCTACTTCTGCAGCACTTGTCTGTGAGGAGCTTGGAATTAATGGGGAATGTCAAAATTCAAAAGAAACAAGCAAAACACCAAAACCATTCCTAACTGATGATAGGCTAAGTGGTAAAAATAAACTACCGTAAGAGCTTAAAGAAGAAAGAAATAAACTTTAAGTAGACACAGAAAACATCTTTGACTGGGGTGTCTGGGTGACTCAGTCAGTTAAGCGGCCGACTTTGACTCAGGTCGTGATCTTGTGGTTCATTACTTTGAGACCTGCATTACGCTCTGTGCTGACAGTTCAGAGCCTGGAGCCTGCTTCACATTCTGTGTCTTCCTCTTCTCTGCCCCTCCCCTGCTTGTGCTCTGTCTGTGTCTCTCTCTGAAAATAAATAAATAATAAAAAAAGAAAAAAAGGAAAACATCTTTGACCTCAAACAGTAAAATAGGGAATTATTCAGTTATTATTTTAATAATTTAAGGTTGGGTATTTTGAGAGGTATAGGTATATCCAAAATATGAAATATTTTGAAAAAGTGAATAAATTATATGAAATTAATTTTTAAACTGCTTTATTTTTCTTGGGAAAATGTCTTTGATATGATGTAATGGTTGTATGTGCATTTTTTTAAAAAATAAGAGCCCTTAATCTAATTTTTAAGATGTCATACAAAAAAATTTTGAGAAAATAAAATCTGATGATATGTGAATTTTACTGAACTTCAAAAGATTTAATTGAAACAATGATGTGAAAAAATTTTAATTACACTATAAGGTATGGTATACAGCTCAAAAAATACTCTTGGTCTTCTCAGTAAACTAGGTGTAATGATTCAAACTAAGCCTGCAACATAATACAGAAGAGGCCCCAGAACTTACGTTCCATGGTTATGAAAACTGAGTTTTTGTTAAAAAAGTTTAACTCAAATGGCTTCCAGTCTTAGGCATAGTTTCTTGGCTCAATAACAACTGCAGTAACAACAGCTTTACAAATAGTGTCACACTTCATTCTCAGAGCGTTGCCTCTGGAATATGACTGTTAACTGTGTAACTTTTGGAAAGTGACTTGACTGTTAGACTGAGTTTTCTCAATCTAAAAAGCAAGAATGTTAAAAATGTCTACCTCATAAAACTATTTTATCCCTTTAATTGATCCCTTTAAGTTAAGATAATTGATCCCTTTAAGTCTTTACCAGAATGTTTTACACATGGCAAATATTCAATAAATGTTACTGGTCATTATTTGAACATATATAATCAAGATGAACAATCAGGCTCAATTTGGCTAGATGGATTTTCCTTTTTTTTTTTTTCTAACGTTTATTTATTTTTGAGACAGAGAGAGACAGAGCATGAACGAGGGAGGGTCAGAGAGAGGGAGACACAGAATCTGAAACAGGCTCCAGGCTCTGAGCTGTCAGCACAGAGCCCGACGCGGGGCTCGAACTCACGGACCGCGAGATCGTGACCTGAGCCGAAGTCGGCCGCTTTAACCGACTGAGCCACCCAGGCTCCCGGGCTAGATGGATTTTCCAAGGACAAAAGGTAAAAATAGAAAAAAGGATTTGAAATAAGGTTCCTGTGATTCTAAAGTGTGTAGTATTAGTATTTATGCTATGCAACCCCCAAATTTAAAAAAGCAGCAAGTACTTATTAAACTCCTACTATATGATGATACTGTATCAGCTCCCAGAATCAAATAATGTAAAATATAGATAAATATTTTAATTCATGAAATTTATATTTTAAGTGAGATTAAGAGCATAAACAAGAAACAAATGTTTCAGATTGTGTTGAATGCTATCAAGAAAATTCGTAGGATGATAAGAGAAAACAGGGAGAGTTCCTTTAGATAGGATAATCAGGGAAGGCTTCTCTGTGGAGGTGGCATTTGACCTGAGATCTGAAAGATTTGATTGAGACAACCAAGCAAACCATCTGAGGGAAGAACATCCCAAGCAGACAAATCAGGATATTCATATGTTCCTAAGTAATACTAGAATGTAGTTTTCCAAAAATAGAGTCGGGTAGGAAATCGACATTGCTGGAGGACAGTGAGGATGCAGGATTACAAACCAGCTAGAATATTCAAGGATTTGTGGTCTTTGTAAGGCATTTGGATTTTATTTTAAAAGTACTAAGAAGTCCTTGAGGGATTTAAGCAGAGAGGTGCAGTAATCGGAATTGCTTTTGTGAGAATGGATTGGACAAGACCAAATATGAAGTGAGGGTGACTACAGTGCATATTATGGTGGTAACACCATGACCTAGGGGCTTTCAGTGGAGTTGGAAAGCCAACAAATTGAACAAGCTAGAAGAAATGAATAAATCCTAGACACATACAACCCTCCAACACTGGATCATGATAAACAGAAAATCTGAATAGACCAATTACTAGTAAGAAGCTTAAACAGTAATCAAAAACCTTCCCACAAACAGAAGTCCAGAGAGCTTCACTGGTGAATTGTGTCACACATTCGAAATAGAATTAATACCAATCCTCCTCAAACTCTTGAAAAAATGAGCAAATAGAGGATTCTTCCAAACTTGTTTTATGCGGTCAGCATTATCCTGGTATCAAATAAGTTGAAATGTTTTTCTTGAAAAGAAAAATAAAGCTAAGAATGTTTTATTTAAAGCATCTCTAAATAGTAATTACTTCTTTTAAAACAAAAAATTTCCTCCTAATGATCCCCCTTCTTCCTACCTGAGTCAGTGTGTAGAAGGAGGAATAAATCTTCTTCACCATACCATCAAGATAGTACACATCTGTTTGGTGAGATTCAGTAACGCTAGAGAGTGGCACACTTGTTCCTTACAAAAAAAGAGGATGCATCATGAAATTGAGGGATTAGAGACTGTTCTTAATATTTTCAATTTCTAACTGACTTCTGAGAAAAATATCTTCCATTAAAAAATAAGCCCAGACTTTTAGAATAGCTTAGGAAGTTGATGCTCTGGCATGTTCTGCTCAAATAAAAATTAATGAAAGCTAAAGCATAAAAAGACATCATGGTCAATTTAAAAAATAAGACCTACATTTTCACAGCTAAGGAATTGAACGAAAATGCAAAAAAAAAAAAAAAATTAGCAAGGGAGATTCACAGGGCTGCCTAGATCTGGGTCCAGAGTGGGAAGAGCCAAACAAAAGTCTGGCTTTTGTAGAGAATTACTCTTTCTGTGGTTATTTACTTTTAGCTAAGAGCTAGGGTAAGCCCAGTTGCATGTGAAAAGAATCTGGAAACATAGTAAAACAATGTCTGAATTTATCTACTATTTATGAACTGTGAAACAGAGACATGGGAGGAACAGAGAGTTAAGATTAGGGTCCGAATTGAATTGTGAGATTGCTAACTGGACTAAGGAAGGCACTGCTCTTCCTGAGGACCCAGGAAGGCAAGAGGGGGTTGGGGCAAGGTTTAAGGGGGGTGGGGCATACAGGCAAAATTGCTGGTAATGGAACAATAGGAACAAGGGGATAGTGGAATGAAATTACAATGATTTGGAAAATAAAACCTGCTCAAAATGATACTGGAAACTAAAATTCTAAATTACTAGTAGAAATTAATGCTAATAGAGATATCTCAACAAATCTACAATAAGCACATGAATGTTCTCAAAAAATTAACTTTATGACAAAGACTGGGATTTTTTAACAAATGTTTTTGGGACGCTCAAATAAGTAAGTGAAGAAATGATAACCTCTCAAAAAGGATGCGAAAATGTAGCCAAAAAGAGGAGAAATGAAACCAGAATAATTAGATGTAAAAAGAATGCTGAAATTCTTGAAAAGAAAAAAATATCTATATCTATATCTATATCTATACCATCTATATCCACACACACACATATATATTCATACATGTAAAGACTAAAAGTTATACTTAATAGTTTTAGATAATATTATAGGAAATATATTCAAGACTTCAGAATATAAAGATTTAAAAAATTACACACAAATTTGACTTCCTAAAACTAAAACTTTATACATACACAAAGAAATTAGTAAGAAAGTGCAAAATCAAGTCTCACGGTGGAAGAATTTTTTAAATATCTATAACTAATGAAGTACTAATATATAAAATATGGAAAGAATAAATCATAACGGGGAAAAACACAATGACCGTATTAGTCATCTTGTGTTTCCATAACAAAATATAGCCTAAGTGGCTTAAACTACAGCAATTTATTTTCTCATGGTTCTGGAGGCAGAAAAGTCCAAGGTCAAAGTCCAGCAGAGTTAAATTGCTGGTGAGAGCTGTCTTCTTGGCTTATAGACTGCCAGCTTTTCTCTCTGTTCTTTAATGGTCTGTCCTCAGAGTGCGTGCACTCGGAGAAAGCAAGAAAGATTTCTCACACGTGCTCTCGCTCCCTCTCTCTTCTAATAAGGCCAGTGATACTGGCTGCTGATAATTGCACTCAGGAAACAGATATAAACCATGAATGTTGCTGGCAAACCCTACCACATATTCACTAGATTAGCAAAATAGAAAAATGTGACAGCACCAAGAATTAGTGAGAATGTACAGCAAATGGAACTCTTAACTTTTGATAATAAAGTTATAAGTTAATAGCACCCCTTTAGAACGTTTTTACTCCTCCATATATGCCATAGAGAAAACTGTGTACTTTTACATCAAAGTATTTATGAACGACTATTCATAGTAGGATTATATGAAATAGCCAAATATCAGGTATAACTCCTTTTTATGATATATGGATGTAAAAGAATATAAATAGCAATAAAGAAAAGCATATGACAACATAATTTTCACTGAAAAAAGCAAGAGATAAAATAATTTACACCATAATATTATGTCTTAGCCTACTAGGATGGTTAATTTTTTTTTTAATGTTTATTTATTTTTGAGACAGAGAGAGACAGATCATGAACGGGGAGGGTCAGAGAGAGAGGGAGACACAGAATCCGAAACAGGCTCCAGGCTCTGAGCAGTCAACACAGAGCCCGACGCGGGGCTTGAACTCACGGACCGTGAGATCATGACCTGAGCCGAAGTCGGCCGCTCAACCGACTGAGCCACCCAGGCACCCCTAGGATGGTTAATTTTATGTACCACTTGGCTAGGCCACAGTACCCACATATTTGGTCACTATTCTAGATGTTTCTGTGAAGGCATTTTTTATGTGGCATAAACATTTAAATAAGTAGAATTTGAATGAAGTAGATTGGCTCTCATAATGTGTGTAAGCTTCATCCAATCAGCTGAGAAAGATTGTTCTCCCCTGAAGAGAGGGAATTCAGCCAGCAGACTGCCTTGAGACTTTCTACAACTCTTCTCTGGGTCTCCAGTTTGCAGACCTGCCCCAGAGATTTTAGACTTACCAATCTCCATAATCGCTGGAATCCAATCCTTAAAATTCCTCTTCCTCTCTGTCAGTTAGACTTCATGATGCTTATGGTAATAATCAATGAGATTTTAACTGATACTTCCCTAAAAGTTTTCTTCACGTCTTTAAATCTTTACCCTATGCATTTGGCACTATTATTGCCTCATTTTATAGATGAAGAAGCTGAAACAAAAAGGTTAAACAGCATGTCCAAAGGCACAATAAAGAGTATGTAGAAGAATGAGGGGAGCTAAGATAGCAGAGTAGTAAGAGAACCCTAGGCTTGCCTCGTCCCTTAAACACAGCTAGATAACTATCAAATCATTCTGAATACCCAAGAAATTGATGTGAGATCAATTTCAAACTGCACAACTAGAGAGGAGAGGATGCCATATCTTAGAAGGTAGGCGGTATGGAGACTTGGTTTGGGGGAGAAACGGACCATCTGTGCTGCGGAGGGGAGGGAGCCCTGGTCTGGAGCCTTGGTCATTCCCTCTTCTTGGAGTGCATCTGAGAGAGGTGGCATTGCCTCTCAGGACAAAAGAGATGGTGGGAGGCAAGTCCCTCCCCTACTCCTCAGCATAGACACAGAAACACCTGCTGATGTGTGGCTAACCTAGACACAGGCTCTTTGTTTCACTTTGTTCCAAACCCCATGCTCCTGCACTCTGGTGCATCTGCCCTTCTGGGTCAAATCTGCATCAATCCCAGTGTAATGAGACCCTCCCCAAGGAGACCAGCATAGGTCCACACCACACCAGGTCCCTTAAGTTTAGAGTTTAAAACTCAACTGGCCTGCCTGAGATAAACCCAAAGTGCACTGCACTGCTCCAGGCAGGCAAGCTACCTGGACACAGAAAGTGTGAAATGGTGATCTGAAAAACATCTTGGACACATGAGGACAAAGTATTTGCTCTTCTGGGAGGGCTTCCCTAACAGTAGAATAATGAACTCCCCTCTCAAGGGACAAAGGAGTGGGCTGGCTCTACTTCCCTCCCCTGGCCCTCAGCATAAACTAACTTCAGTAAACAATGTGGTGCCAACACTGGCTGCCTAACCTGCTTACACCAAGCCCCACCCCTCTCTTCTTCACTGTACAGTTTTTCTCTGCCAACTGTGTCTGAAAACAAGCACAGTGGGCCCTTGCCCCAGAAACCAGCACAAACCACCATATGCACCACATCTACTGACCACAGAGTTTGGAAAAGCTTTAGTGCTGGTGGAAATAGCATTGGGTCTCTTTTAACAAGCCGCTCAGAGCACGCCTATTTAAAACTCACCGCACTTTGACCAAGGTCCACACACTCCCCACTGCAGGCAAGGAGAAACTGCAGAAGACTGACCTGAGGGGTCGAGCAGCACATTGCACACAGCACACACCAGAGACTCTTAGTGGAACTCCAAGCCCTGAACAGTATATGACCTCTTCTTCATAAAGCCGTTACTCTTGGAAACAGGAAACATGCTGGACTTCCCTATCACACAGAAGACAGAGAACTAAACAAAATGACAAGATGGAGGAATTCATCCCAAAAGAAAAAACAAGAAAAGATCATGGCCAGAGATCAAATCAGAAGAGAAAGAAGTAATATTCCTGATCCAGATTTAAAGCAGCAATCATAAGGATACTATCTGGTCTTGAGATAAACATAGAAGACATCGGGTATAAGAGAGCTTAAAACCAAACAGGCTGAATGAAAAATACAACATCCAAGATTTGAAATTGACTTTATTATGACCAGAGGGATGGAAGATTCAGAGGAACAAGTAAGAGATATAGAAAACAGAATTATGGGAAATAATAAAGCTTAACAAAAGAGAGAAAGAAAAAGCTTGGGTCATTAAAGTAGACTTAGGGAACTCAGTGAACCTATCAAATGTAATAACATTTGTATGATAGGAGTCCCAGAAGAAGAAGAGAGAAAAGGGGGCAGAAGATTTATTTGAGGAAATTATAGCTGAAAACTTCCCTAATCTTGGGGGACAAGAGCAGACTTCCAATTCTGGAAGGCATAGAAAACTCCCAACAAAATGAAGAAAAGCAGACTAACACCAAGACATATCATAGTACACTTGCAAAATGTAGAGATAAATAAAAAATCCTAAAAGCAGCAAGACAAAAGAAGTCCCTAACTTACAAGGAAAGAAAGATAAGGTTAGCAGCAGAGCTCTCCACAGAAACTTAGCAAGCCAGAAAAAATGTGGCATGATGTATTCAACGTGCTGAATGGGAAAAATCTGAAGCCAAGAATACTCTATCCAGCAAGGCCATCATTCAGAATAGAAGAGATAAAGAGTCTCCCAGACAAACAAAAAATAAAGGAGTTCATGACCACTAAAGGAGCTCTAAGAGAAATATTAAAGTGAACTCTCTGAGTGGGAAAGAAAGACCAAAACTGACAAAGACCAGGAAGGAACAGAGAAAATCTCCAGAAACAACAAAACAAGTAATACAATGGCACTAAATTCATATCTGTCAATAATTACTCTGAATGTAAATGGACTAAACGCTGCAATCAAAAAACAAAAAGTGTCAGAATGGATTAAAAAATATGACTTATCTATATACTACCTACATTAAACTCATTTTAGATCTAAAGACACCTGTGGATTGAAAGTGAGGGAATGGAGGAACACTTACCATGCAAATAGACATCAAAAGAAAGCCAGAGTCGCAATATTTATATCAAGCTAGATTTTAAACCAAAAACTGTAACAAAAGATGAAGGACACTACATCATAATAAAGAGGTCTATCCAACAAGAAGATCTAATAATTATAAATGTTTATGCCTCCAACAGGAAAGCCTGCAAATATATAAAACAATTAATAGCAAACATAAAGGAACTCATTGATGATAATACAATAATAGTAGGGGACTTTTAACAAACCACTGGACAGATCATCTAAGCAGAAAATCAACAAGGAAACAATAGTTTGAATGACAACCCTGGACCAGATGGACTTAACAGATATATTTAGAGCATTTCATCCTAAAGCAGCAGAATACACATTATTTTCAAATGCATATGAGATATTCTCCAGGTAGATCACATGCTACATCATAAATCAGTCATCAACAAGTACAAAAAGATTGAGATCATACCATGCATATTTTCTGACCACAGTGCTATGAAGTTTGAAGTCAACCATAAGAAAAAAAATTGGAAAGAGCATAATACATGGGGGTTAAATAATATCCTAAAAAGAATGAGTGGTTCAGACAGAAAATCAAAGAAAAAATTTAAAAATACATGGAAACAAATGAAAATGAAAGTATGATGGTCTAAAACCTTTGGGATGCAACCAAAGGGTCATAAGAGGGAAGTATATAGCAATACAGACCTACCTCAAGAAGCAAAAAAAAAGCTTAAATACACAACCTTACAACTAAAGGAGATGGATAAAGAATGACAAATGAAGGCCTAAAGCCAGCAGAAGAAAGGAAATAATAAAGGTTAGAGCAGAAATAAATTATATAGACACAAAAACAATAGAAAAGATCAATGAAATCAGGAGCTGGTTCTTTGAAAAATTTGATAAAATTGATAATCCCCTTGCCAAACTTATCAAAAGAAAAGAGAAAGGACATAAATAAAATCACAAATAAGAAAGGAGAAATAACAAGCAGCACCACAGAAATACAAATAATTATAAAAGAATATTTTGACAAATTTATATGCCAACAAATAGGGCAATGTAGAAGAAATGAATAAATTTCCAGAAACATAAATTACCGAAACTGAAACAGGAAGGAATAGAAAACTTGAACACACATAGGTCATCAAAAAAATTCAGTCAGTAATAAAAATTTCCAAACAAACAAAAGTCCAGGGCCAGATGGATTCCCAGGGGAATTTTACCAAACATTGAAAGAAGAGTTTGTACCCATTTTTCTCAAACTATTCCAAAAAATAAAAATGGAAGAAAAACTTCTAAACTTATTCTAAGAGGCTGGTATTACCCTGATACCAAAGTGAGACAAAGATTCCACTAAAAAAATAGAACTGCAGGTCAATGTCCCTGATGAACACGGATGCAAAAACTCTCAACAATATACTAGCAAATTGAATCCAACAGTACATTAAAAGCCTCATTCACTATGATCAAGTAGGATTTATTCCTGGGTTGCAAGACTGGTTCAATATTTGCAAATCAATCAATGTGATACACCAGATTAATAAAAGAAAGGATAAGAACAATATGATCCTTTCAATAGGTACAGAAAAAGCATTTGTCAAAGTACAGTATCCATTCTTGATAAAAACCTTCAACAAAGTAAGGATAGAGGGAACATACCTCAAAATCATAAAAGCCACATACAAAAACCCACAACTAATATCATCCTCAATGGGTAAAAACTGAGAGCTTTTCCTATGGTCACGAACAAGACAGGGATGTCCACTCTCACCACTGTTATCTAACATAGTATTAGAAGCCCTAACCACAGCAATCAGACAACAGAAAGGAGTAAAAGGCATCCAAATCATCAAGGAAGAAGTTAAACATGCACTATGTGCAGATTACATGATACCCTATGTAGGAAACCCAAAAGACTCCATCAAAAAATTGCTAGAACTAATACATGAATCCAGTGAGGACACACAATATAAAATCAACATACAGAAATCTGTTGCCTTTCAATACACCAATAATGAAGCAGCAGAAAAAGATCAGGAATCAATCCCATATACAATTCACCAAAAGCCATAAGATACCTAGAAATAAACCTAACAAAAGAGATAAAAGATTTGTACTTTGAAAACTATAAATCACTTATGAAAAAAATTGAAGGTGACACAAAGAAATATAAAATCATTCCATGCTCAGGAATTGAAAGAACAAATACTGTTATAATGTCTACACTACCCAAAGCAATCTTTGGGTACTATACAATCCCTATCAACACACCAGCAGCATTTTGGACAGAGCTAGAACAAAAAATCTTAAAATTCATATGTAACCCCAAAAGAGCCTGAATAGCCGAAGCAATCTTGAAGAAAAGCAAAGCCAGAAGCATCACATTTCGACACTCCAAGGTATGTTACAAAGCTGTTGTGATCAAAACAGTATGGTATTGGCATAAAAACAGACACACAGAACAGTAGAACAGAAAAGAAAACCCAGACATGGACCCACAACTATATGGTCAACTATATATATTCAACAAAGCAGGAAAGAATATCCAGTGGAAAAAAGATAGTCTCTTCAACAAATGGTGTTTGAAAAACAGGACAGCAAAACACAGAAGAATGAAACTAGACCACTTTCTTATACCATACACACACACACACACACACACACACACACAAATTCAAAATGGATAAAAGACCTAAATGTGAGACAGGAAACCATCATAATCCTAGAGGAAAACATAGACAGGAACCTCTTTGACACAGCCCATAGCAACTTCTTACTAGACACTTCTGAGACAAAGGATACAAAAGCAAAAAATGAGGTATTGGGACATCTTCAAGATAAAAGGCTTCTGAAGAGTGAAGGAAGCAACCAACAAAACTAAAAGGCAACCTTCAGAATGGGAGAAGATATTGGCAAATGACATATCTGATAAAGGGTTAGTATCCAAAATCTATAAAGAATTTATCAAATGCAACACCCCAAAAAACAAATAATCCAATTAAGAAATGGGCAGAAGACATGAATAGACATTTTATCAAAGAAGACATCCAGGTGGGTAACAGATACATGAAGAGATGCTTAATATCACTCATCATCAGGGTAATACAAATCAAAACTATGAGATATCACCCCACACTTCCCAGATTGCTAAATTAACAACACAGGAAACAACCGATGTTGGTGAGTATATGGAGAAAGAGGGAAGCCTCTTACATTATTGATGGGAATGCAAGTTGAGGCAGGTTGGAGGTTCCTCAAAATGTTAAAAGTAGAACTACCCTATGATCCAGAAATTGCACTACTAGGTATTTACCTAAAGGATACAAAATACTGATTCAAAGGAATACATGCATCCCATATTTATATGGCATTGTCAACAATAGCCAAATTATAGAAAGAGCCCAAATGTATAGAGGTTGATTAATGGACAAGGAAGAATTGGAATATTACTCAGCCATGAAAAAGAATGAAATCTTTCTATTTGCAACAATGTGGATGGAGCTAGGATGTATTATGTTATTGGGTGATGGGTATTGGAGGGGACTTGTGACCAGTGCTGGATGTTGTATGTAAGTGGTGAATCACTAAATCTTACACCTGAAATGTAAAAAGAGGGAGAGGGAGAGAGGGAGAGTATGTAGAAGATCCAGGATTTAAACAAGGCCACCTGATTTCCAAGTTCAAGTTCTTGGGAAAAAAAATAGTCTTTAGGTACTCATGCACCTAAGGATTAAAGAAATACTTAATGTTTTTAGACAATAAAATAAAAAAGTATATTCAAGAGTTTCCAGGTTTACACTCTAATTCATTATCAGGACAAGGTCATCTGAGAGAATATTGAAATGTTGCAGGTCATTAGTAGTTTTTATATTTACTACAGTGTACTGAATAAATAAATATTGAAACTGAAAAAAATTTTTGGTCACGGGTAATAGATTAAGCTGTGAAGATGCAGGTATCCTTGATCAGAATGACCAACTATCTGAGAAGTATTTTTTTCCTAAATATTATGTGACCCAGATATATTTGTAACATAATTCTTACAGCCTTTACACAGAAATTTAGTGAAGGACAAATATTTTCTCTTTTGGATCTTGGCACTAACTGCCTATGAAGTGTGGGTAGTGGAGGAGATTTAAAAAGGAATAAGGGGGGAGCCTGAGTGCTTCAGTCGGCTAAGCATCCAACTTCAGCTCAGGTCATGATCTTGCAGTTTGTGAGTTCCAGCCCTGCATTGGGCTCTGTGCTGATAGCTCAGAGCCTGGAGCCTGGTTGGGATTCTGTGTCTCCCTCTCTCTCTTCCCCTCCCCTGTTTGTGCCCTGTTTCTCTCTGTCTCTCAACAATAAATAAATAAATTAATTAATTAATTAATTAAAAGGAATAAGGAAAAAGCAAAAACTAGAAGAAATAATGCAATGAAGTTGACAATATGTCAACATTCAACTACAGTGAGCATAGGTCAAGCCATTTCATTTATTCAGAATTTTCTTCAGAGAATGATCTAAAATGAGGGAAGAAGGATGAGATGTACGTGCAAGAAGCATTCTGTCAGTTTTATTTCTAGTCAGAAAAATAATTTGGTTAATTCCCCCTTTAGATAATTGCAATAGTGCATTAATAGAAAAGCAGTTATATTTACTGTATTAAAAAGAGTACATTCTCGGGACACCTGGGTGGCTCAGTTGGTTGAGTGGCCAACCCTTTTGGCCCTGGTCATGATCTCACGGTTCCTGGGATCAAGCCCTGCAATGGGCTCTGTGCTGACAGCTCAGAGCCTGTTTGGGATTCATTCTTTCTCTCTCTCTCTCTCTCTTTCTCTGCCCCTCCTCATTCATGCCTCTCTCTCTCTCTCTCTCTCTCTCGCTCTCTCTCTCAAAATAAATAAATAAACTTTTTTTTTGAAGAGTATAGTCTCACTTTTTTAAGTGAGTGTTTGGATTAAGACAACAGAAAAACAGGAAAATTGCCTTGTAAAAACACATTTTGTTGATTAATTTTTAATATATAGATTTGTTGTCCTTCTACTTCAATATGAAAAATCTAAACATTTGACCTTGTATGATAGGATAATTTTAAAAGTGCTAGGATTTGAGCTTTAGAAATATTTGAGCTTCAGACATCTTAGCACCAACATAAAGCACTACTTTATTTTGTATTCCATTATATTTATTTATTTGTTTAGTATTTAAATCTAAGCATTAATATTTATAACTTCTAGATATAGTAAAGTCTCAGTGTTTTCTAAATTTAGTGATCCTTTGAAAAACAGCTAAGCTGAAATTGATTTAGCACGTTCTTACTTCGTAAAGAGGCCAAATTAATAATGAAGAAAACTTTCGTAAGAATAATTAAGAATGTAAGAAATATACCCTCAAGCTACATGAGCACTTCAAAAGCACATAGCACATGGAACCATAGAAAGCCCAATTATAATTTTTTCTGATATAGTCATTAAAATAAAGTCCCCTGGAGGTTTTCATAAGGTAACATTTTTATTGCTTGCACTCTAAATATAAAGGCAGCTTTTATTTTAAAATAATCATCATTGTATCCTTTTTTACTAATTTAAAATGACATATTATTTTCTTTTATTAGTGATTCAACTTTCCAATTATTGAATGTTTCTCTGTATTCCAGTTTACCTGTGAGCTATAGAATGTCATGCCATCTTGTTATGTCACTTAATATTTACCAAATTTCACACACATACACAGACATTAGTGATTAGTGTGTATCTACTGCTTTGAACATAGCCTTCATGAGGACAGGGATCATATTTATTTTATTGTTAAAGTATACTTAATCCTATGAAAGTGTCATGTATTGGTAATGTGCTTTAAAATCATTTGATGAATTAGTGTTTAATGAGTAAAATAAGTAATTTTATTTTTGAGAGTGCTTTCCTTCAAATACACCTCTTTTTAATGAAGAAGGGATTGAGTGAAATAAAAGAAGCTAGCAAAGGATACTTGGAAAAAGTAGTCAACATGTAGGGGAGGTTAGCCAGAAATGTTTTGTTACAGAACGAAGTGAAAATACTTTCTAAAAAAGAGTTGAGAGATTACATGGGATGAAAAGAAGGTGTTTGAATAAAACTTTGGTAACAAAAAAGGTCATGGATAACTTTGACATGAGTGGTTTTTAGAAAGGTAGAAAGGCTGATAGGAATGGATTCAAGGGAAAATGGGAAATGAAGTATTAGAAACAATGAGAACACTCTCTGGTGGGTTCGTCAAGGTGTTTGGGCTCTCTGTGTTTGCTAATTAATGGTACGGCAGGTGTTAGGCTCCTACCCTCCCTCCCAGAGACTCTGAGACACGACACTATCCTTTTTAAAGATTATATTTCAGGGGCGCCTGGGTGGCGCAGTCGGTTAAGCGTCCGACTTCAGCCAGGTCATGATCTCACAGTCCGTGAGTTCGAGCCCCACGTCAGGCTCTGGGCTGATGGCTCAGAGCCTGGAGCCTGTTTCCGATTCTGTGTCTCCCTCTCTCTCTGCCCCTCCCCCGTTCATGCTCTGTCTCTCTCTGTCCCCAAAATAAATAAACGTTGAAAAAAAAAATTTAAAGATTATATTTCAAAGGAATAGTTCCTAGGTCCTTGAGAAAGACATTTCTAGGCTCCAAAACTGGTAAGGGCTGAGAGAAAGAATTGAAAATTGTGAGTTCTTAATGTAAATGCTCTATGAAAAGAGAGGTGTGGTGTCCGTCTTCCGAAAGAAACCTGTCTAAAGTGTACTCAAGCTGAGGAGAATTTTAAGGCCTCCTTGGTCACATTGGAATCTGTGACAGATATGAATGGATGTCAGGGTGGGATAATTAATGCATAGTAAAAAGTGTCCGGATCAATGGATTAAAAGCCATAATAAAATGGATAATGGCAAATTTGAAATATTTTCCTGCTAAAAATAAGGAAAATTAGGAGCTGGTAGTTAGTAAGCAGAATACTTGAAATTGAGGGTTAAGAAAAAAAAGAAGTAGGGGCAACTGGGCGACTCAGTCAGTTGAGCATCTGACCCTTGATTTTGGCTCATGTCATGATCTCACCGTTCGTGGGATCCAACCCCACTTCTAGCTCTGCATTGACAGTATGGAGCCTGCTTGGACTCTCTCTCTCCCTCTCTCTCTGTCCCTCCCCCCTCTCCAAATGAATACAATAAACTTTAAAAAATAGTATGAAGTTATAAGTAGTAAAATATTCTAGGCTATAAACATGGAAGTGGGAAGCTGTGGTGAGATACAGAAGTTATATGAAGATGAACATATCCACATATCACTAAGTTGTATGTTTTGTTAACACGGTTGCTTAAGTAACCTAGAGTAAGTATAGGCTCCCTCACTGAGAGGTATAAAGTGAGCCTGGTGTTTAGGTCTCAACAATTTCAGTGTTTAAGAACAACTGGGAAATTTAGAAGTCATCATAACAAGGAAGTGCTATGATCCGATGGCCAAAAAGAAAAGCAGTTTTATTTTTGTTGTGTGCTTTTCTTTTTTTCTAGAGTAGAGGGAGTGGAAAGGAGTCGAAAGGAGGAAGAAGCCATTTCCAGGGATTGTACCCAAAGTAGGAGGAAGGAAACAGCCACCGTTTGAGAGGGGTATGGAGGACTGATGGCTTTTTGTTTGTTTCCATCATGTTTCAGTTGGAACAAGAAGGTGAAAGGAATATTCTGAGATGTTTTTGAAGATATGAAAGATTTGGTTATGAGTTTCAAAAAATATTTGTGGGATTTGGAAGGGATGATAGATTAGGTCAGATCATGAACTATACAGAGCCATTTGGATACATGTCTTTATGACAGTGGGTTATTGGAAAGTTTTTGACTTAGGGTAAGAGCTGAATAAATAGGGTTGCAACAAATGGAAGAATTAGTACTGTTGTTCTCTTAGAGTAATGGAAGTAATCACTGTAATCATTGCCTCCTTCTAGGAATTAATCTCTTGGGCAGTGTAAATTGTGAGACAGATGGTGTCGTGGCAGAGGGAAATGACTTGCCAGGAACAGGGGAGAAGGCTCTGTAGGCCTCCCTTAAATCTCTCTGTAGGCAAGGTCATGCTCTGGGAAAGGAGTTTTACCAAGGCCTCTTGATTATTGTTGTGATGGTGATTGCTCCCATTAAAATGAAAACTTTGAGCGTTACGATTAAATGATTCATGATGTTATTATGGTAGCATTAAAAACACATAAATGCTTAGTCCTTCACTTACTATTTAACTAGGAAGATTAACCATTTGTGAATAATTACCACTGGGTAAAACACTACTGTTGACATTTACCCATGGATCAGTTTAAATTGTATTTTGGAATATTCATTTCTTTCCCCCCTGGAAGGTAAAAGAAGAGAAAGTGATTTAATAAAAACATCTCCTTTGTAATATTTACCTCTAATCCTATACTTGTGAGTTTTTATGAACTATCATAGAAGGCAATGTGCCAACACAAAGATAAATGCTCTGCAGGGCAAATGGCTTTGTTTTTTTCACAAACTCTCCCTCACTCCTGTTCTCCATCCCCATGCACTCTGTCAGCCCCCAACCACAGTAGTTACAATCCAGTGTGAGGCATCCTATAAAGAAATGGATTTTATGAAATTATTCTGCCTTACACAGGCTTACTATTTGGTCAATACTGACAAATTTCTATAGCCAACAAAGCGGTGTCAAAATGATGTTTCTTTATAACTTGTATTAATGTTTTTTAAGATCTGGACTCCTGAAGTACACATTTCTTAGTTGATTTTAGAGACCATGGACATTTCCCTAAAAATAATGCTAAATATGAGCTTGTGGTTTTAAATGTACAAAAAGAAATGGAGTTTCAAAACAACCCAATGAGTCATATGTATATATTTTATAAACATATATTTATATTTACAATGCATTATTTACTGTATAAGAAGATTCTATACATCAGGGAAGCATCTGGAAGTACAATACATCAGGCTTTTATTTCTTTACATTATGATTGTAAATTGTTACTTACATCAAAAGGTAACACAAAACCCATTGTGTGTGTATATGTGTGTGTGTGGTGTTTATATATGCGTGTACACACACACATACACACACACACACACACACACACACACACACACACCTGAAGACTTGACCCCCAAAGGATCTTTCAAAAAACCGTGAATGAGATGAAAGATGGACTGAATTCCTTGGTGGCACAGAGAAAGCAGACAAGTAGCTCAGGAAATCAAATCCTGTTTTAAGCTTAGCACATTAAGGGAAAGAAGGGTCTGAAAATGTCATAAAGCCACAGATAATGCTGGCATAAGCCAGTTAATTTCCAAACTAACCAGATGGAAAGTTTAAAAGCCAAGTTAGCTATTGATGTGTGGCTACCTTATAACATAGACCTCTAACAGCTTTGTATATATACAAAAGTTCTTTTCAGTCATCCAACAAATATTGAGTGACTACTCGGTGCCAGGCACAATTCTAAGCAATTGGGATACATCAGTAAACAAAACAAACAGAAATTTGTGCCCTGAGATAGCTTCTAACAATAAATATAGTAGTAGGGCTAGGGGGACTGACAGTGCTGGTCCAGCATGAAGGGTAGTGGTTACAGTTATAAGTAAGATTGTCTGGAAGACCTGAGTGAGAAGCTATTTGATCTTGGAGGCAGTAAAAGTAAAAACCCACAAACACACAAATATAAGCTCTTTCACAGTTGAAGTTTGAGGGGTAAATATCTTTTAAATCCTCTCAATGCCTTGCATATAAAAAGTGATCAAAGGGGCGCCTGGGTGGCTTGGTCGGTTATGCGTCCGACTTCAGCCCAAGTCATGATCTCACGGTCTGTGAGTTCAAGCCCCGCGTTGGGCTCTGTGCTGACAGCTCAGAGCCTGGAGCCTGTTTCAGATTCTGTGTCTCCCTCTCTCTCTGCCCCTCCCCTGTTCATGCTCTGTCTCTCTCTGTCTCAAAAAATAAATAAACGTTAAAAAAATTAAAAAAAAAGTGATCAAAAATTGTGTAAAATATATATACATTTACATGTAATATATATACATATATTTGTAATTATTCTGATACATATGCTATCAGAATGAGTCTTACAAATATTATTATCAGAAGGCATCATTATCAAATTTTAATGTCAGCA
Organism: Prionailurus bengalensis; assembly: GCF_016509475.1. NCBI lineage: Eukaryota > Metazoa > Chordata > Mammalia > Carnivora > Felidae > Prionailurus > Prionailurus bengalensis. The sequence goes on from NC_057360.1 coordinate 52,087,000, forward strand.
TTTTTCCTTTCTTAGTAATACATAAAATAATTGTGATTCGTATAAGGAATGGGTCTTCTATTTGATGCAATACAGTAGATATGAAAAATTTATATATTTTGGGATTTGCATATTTATACATTTTAGAGTTTTTTAAAGTTTATTTATTTATTTTGAGAGACAGGGAGGGGGCACAGAGAGAGGAGAGGTAGAATCCCAAGCACACTCTGCCTTGTCAGCATGGAGCCCAGTGTGGGGCTTGAACTCACGAACTGTGAGATCATGGCCCAAGCCAGAGTCAAGAGTTGGATGCTTAACCAACTGAGCTACCTAAGCACTCCTATACTTTTTAACTTAAAAAAATGTCTCTTATTCTCCCCCATTTTCTCTCGCCTAAACTGCAACACAACTCAAATCTTTCATGTTCTTAAAAATCCTTGTTTCAAATCATCATGTGAATATTAGTGAATGCAAGGACTACACTCCTGACACAGTCCATCCTATACCCTCTGCTCTATCTCCAGGCTGTTTCCTCTACTTCCCCACTCCCATGTTTTCATCTCCTACTAATAACTCCCCTTTCTACATCTTCGATCTCCACACCTCTTGGAAATTACAAGCTCATATTCTCCACCATCTTTTGAACAGACTCCACTCATATATGTCTAAAGAAGTGTATTGTCTCACATTAACCTCCCCTTTAAAAAACAGCTACAACCCCCCCAACTTTGTATTCTTGATCTTGATTAAATAAGTCAAAATCGTCATATTAATCCAAGTGAGAAATCTTAGTTTAGTACAAATATTTGACTCTATCTATACACTTGCTCATCAGGCACACATTGTTAGTCTCCAAGTGCTATTGGTTCTACTCACTAAACATCTTGGAGGTAATCTACTTGTTCTCTTTCAAGAACTATTTTTATTTAAATAATTGAAATAAAAGAATAATTCATACTTATACAACAGTTCAGCAATACTAAAGTGTCTAAAGGAACATTTATAGACTTACTCTTTCCTCTTGATTGCTAATTATTGTTAATAACTTACTGCATATCATTCTGTGATTATCCTTTGCTTACACAAAGATAAGAACGTATATAGATGTTCCTACTACTTTTTATTACCATTGTCACCAGTTAGGGTCTAATATTTGTCTTTTAAACTACTGAATAGTTACCTCATTCTTTTCTTAAAAAACTTTTAATGGTCCTCCATCCACCTACTATATGGTAAAACTGAACCTATCAGAATACAGAAATCTTCTGGCTAAAAAATGATTTTCTTATCCTCAGATGCCTTGTTGAGGGTACTTTTGTGGATGCCTGTTTCCTGGACTTTGGATGAGAAAGCGGGCTTAAGTGTTGGCTTATGTATTTAACATATTTGAATTTTCAGCTTTTAGAAAAAATGGAACATAATGGGAAAATTTAAGCACATAAAAGTTTTGGTTATGTGACAATAAACTGTGTTTTCTTTAATTATCATAGATGTTATCAATGAAAATAATCTGTGGCATGAGTCGTTAATAGAGATTTTTTCATGTTTATATTTAGATCAATTTAATATACTTTATCATTTAAGTCAAAATTCTTCTGTTATCCTAGTAAATTTGACTAATTTTATTAGATTTTTTTGTTGTCTTCAGCTTTATTATTTCAAAAAAGGCTAACAAAACTAATTACACCATTTTCAGATTTACACTTCTTATTGAGATGAGATGTGCATTTGCTCTTTTGAACTCAGAAAAGGCAACAGTCCATTCTTCACTTGTCTATCTTCACTTTAAGGTTGACATTTTATACAGATGATGGCTGTCAAAATAAGATGATTGCTATATGAGTCAATCTTGATGGTGTATTCTCCAAAATAGAATGCATTTTTTTCTGTGTGTATTGTTAGATAGTGTGCATTTTAGAGCTTCCAATATGTTATTATAGTTTTCAACACATTAAAAAAAGAGTAAGAAAATATTTTTAGATTTGGTTGAAAAATACAAAATTACTATTGTTACTTGGTCAGCAGTTTTTAAGTGATTCTCAAATATAAATATTAAAATGATGAATATATCTAAACCTTGCTGACTATATTTCTGTTCTATATATTTCTTCCTTATTTGTTAGTATATTAGAATGATTCTGCAATCATACGTAATCTTTAGTTGTTTTGTTAGAAAGGAAGAAAGATATTCAGTTTTCACTTATTTATTCCTTTACTAAATATCACGTTTAAAATATGTCTTTTGAAATTATTTGAAAACATTACTGATTACTTTAAATAGACCTTGCATTTTTTAAAGTGCTATTATTCTCATCTTCTTAAAATTCTAAGAGATCTAGATTCCGAGGACATATAACAAGGAAGTATTATCCAAAACTATGAAGTTCATAGCAAGAATGTTTTTTCTTGAGTCCCTGTCTCTTGAAGAAACTGGCTTGAAGGAGAAACCTGAAGAATGAATTTTCTTTCTCACTTGAGCATAGGGCCTACCACAAACCTCTTCCCAGAATCCCATCCTGTTCTTCCTGGTCAAACTTTCTCCGGACAAATGTCTACACTACAAAGCTCAAAAGTAATCAGGAAGGCTGAGAAACTAAAAAATATTTTGGAGTTCAGAATACATTAGGTAAGTAAAATGTTACTCCCCAGACCAGACAAGAATGCCATATACTAAAGCACTTCTGAGTATATAATCTTTTTTTCTCCCATAAGAAGTCCCAACCTAATTAGTCTTAAAATAATCTACTGGGAGTGATGAAATAGAAACCAATAAATTTGTAACTTTTGGAAAGTTATTTAATCTTCCTGTGCCTCACTTTCCTCATCTGTAAAATGGAATAATAATTATAACTATGTCATGTGGTTCTAAGTATGTATATACAGCATTTATAACAACCTTTGGAACATAGTGAGCATTATTAAGCATTAGCAATTAGTACCACCTACAGAGGGAATATTGATCTATTTTTAACCTGCCTAGGCTACAAACCAAAGGCCCTGATGGAGGACTTGGAACCACTGATCATTTTGTATTTGGACAGTGGATATTCTTCCACTTATAGATTTTATTTACATTTGAAGGATGTGCAGTATCTCCTTGGTCCAAATTAGAAATTTCATCAAACCTGTTTCTATTTGCTATCCTCTCTTCTCTCTGTGTCTGTCTTTCTTTCTTGCTGTCTCTGTCTCTGTCTCTCTCTCTCTAACACACACACCAGGTTTGAGCCAGATTTCCTGATAGCATATGCCTGTGGCTCATCTCTCATATAAGTCTTGCAAAAAGCTCACAAAAAAGAACTCAGAACATTTATAGGTGAGTAATAATAGGATAACAAAAGGAACTTGTGTGAAATATATAGAAAGATACTAAAATAAACAGGGAAAGAAATTTAAAAGTTTTAAGAATATTAGAAAAATATATTTCCATGGAAATGAAAATTCCATTTGAAAATTTCATTCAAAAGTGCTGTCAAAATTTAAGGATAGCTCAAGGAATAAATTACCTTGGGGAACCTGGGTGGCTCAGTTAACTGCCCAACTCTTCATTTTGGCTCAGGTCATGACTTCACGGTTTGTGAGTTCAAGCCGTGAACTCATTGTGCTTTGAGCTGACAATGCAGAGACTGCTTGGTATTCTCTCTCTCTCTCACCCCTCCCCACCTGCTCTCACTGTCTCTCTCTAAAAATAAATGAATAAACTTAAAAAAAGGAATAGATTACCTCTGTAAATCAAGAGCAGAAATTAGAGACAGAAGAATCCATGAAATCCATGGCAGGACAGTAAAAATCGATGCCGCGTGAACTGGCAAACCTAGTCATGTTGGAGAAGGAAAATAAATATAGTATCCCAGAAATTATGGGAAATTGGAGGCATTGAATAATATATTAAACAATGTTAAAAGCTAAGAACAAGACAAAAATTATCAAACTGAAAAAGGAAGAAAGCTGAAGTGCAAATGTCCCATGAGATACAGGAAGAAAACATTATCCAAAAGCATAAAATTCATACAGAGAGAAATTTATGAAGTACTGTATTGATATGCTTTAAGATACAGTGGAAAATTACAGTATCAGGTAGCAATTCATAAGATTAATTTATACAATTTGAAATTTTCTACATAAAATGATAATCTATAATGTGACACTATTACAATAGGTGCATATTATATGATAAGTACATAGTTTATTTATAATTTTGCTTTAAGACTGTATTTTAAAAAAATTTTAAGCTTTTGTTTTTGAGAAAGACAGACAGTACAAGCACACGTGAGGCAGAAAGAGAGTGGAAGATTCCCAAACAGGCTCCCATCTGTCACCTGACATGACAGAGCCTGACGTGAGGCTTAAACTCAGGAACCACAAAGTCGTGACCTGAGCTAGAATCAAGAGACAAATGCTTAACCAACTGAGCCACCCAGGCACTTCTTGCTTTAGGACTTTTCTGGACAATTTCCAGGGCTACTGCCTTAGGAGACAATAGCTTCATCAGATTGACAGTACCAAAAAATTATCAAAGATCTTTAATCAATATTGGAAACGTTGTAAATAAAACCCATGTGGAGTTCATTTAACCACACAATTCTAGTTCTTCCTAAAATAAAAGCATAAATAAACTCAATATAATAAATATTTAATAATTTACATATTATATTTTTCTTTACATTATGAATTACCCAAACTCTGTCATACTAAAAACAATATCCCCAAGTAGGCTTTTGAGTTATTAAATTCAGTGACTTTGAGATGCTGCGAACTTTAAAACTAGAGTGGTAGTTTTTTTGGTTTTTTTTTGTCATAATTATATTTTCAAAGTAGGATGATAACACATGATTTAAGATATGGATTAACTTACTAATAAACTTTTGAAGATGTAGATTTTTGGTATCTGGGACACAACTTTTATTCCTGCCTAAGACTCCACAATATATAAGGGAAGATTCTCCAGGAATAAAATGAATATGGAAAAGTCAGCACTGTGCATGTCCAAATAAAGGTACCATATTTCAAATAAATGAAAAAACTTTCATAAAAAGAAAAACAAATTTTGGGTAGTCTCAACTTTTAACAGGAACAATAGAAACAATGCATATTTTCTTCCTGCTTGAATTAATGTGACTCTCAGTAAATTATTTCAGGTAAACAAAATAACTCAAAGGAAGGAGACAAAAGGATGGGCACATAGAAAATTGATAGACTCAGGTACTTATATCAGGTCTAAAGGGAAAGATTCATGTTTTATGGCTATGGCCACTTATACTTAGATGTGAGTGGAATCAAATAGAAACCAAACAAGGACTTAGTAAACTCATATTTTGAAATGAACCTGAAACATGGATTAAAAGAGACTCTAATAGTTCAAACATGTCAAAAGAGACACAATAGTCCAAAAACACTTATATATGCAAAATTCTATGGGCAAAAAGCAGAACCTCTTCAGATATAACCAATGGAAAAGATCTCCCAGAATGCACATCTAAAACCATGTATAAAAAGGGACTTGAGAGTTTCTCTTTTTTTTAAGTTTTATTTATTTATTTATTTATTTATTTATTTATTTAGGGAGAGTGTGAAAGAGGAAGGTGCAGAGAGAGGGAGAGAGAATCTCAAGCAGGATCCACACTCATACAGAGCCCAACATGGGGCCGGAACCTACAAATCATGAAATCATGACCTGAGCTGAAATCAAGAGTCAGATGCTTAACTGACTGAATCACCCAGGCACCTGGGACTTGAGAGTTTCTATCAGGGGTAGAACTAACCTAATCAGAGAATATTCCGTCTTTCCGAAAAGGGGTCTTAGAATATTTGCCTATGATTATTTGAGAATTGCTTCTAACCAGTAACAGCCATTATCGTCTTTTTCAGGTAGAAGTATTTGCTACAGTTACCATGTTTTCACAACCACGTACTATTTTTTCTCTATTTCATTTATATGCCTTCAAATAAAGGTAATATGCATCTGGTCCTGATGAAGAATAGTTCATCATAAGACTCTGTGTTTCAAGCCTAGGGTCATGTGTGTCTGAAACACCTGTGGTACCATTCTTGGAGAGGAGTAAGTGCATTTTGTATGTAGAAAAGAGATAACCCAGTTACTGTTGCCAAGGAATGTACTTGTTAGATTGTATTATGTCAGAGCTATTCGCTCTTTGCTTTTCAACACATTTTTATCCATGCCCTTTGCCATATGACTTCCTGCCACGTGGCCTTCACCGTATTGTCTGCTTTAGCCAGGAGATGTAAGCAAACATATCAATATACAGTCCAATTAAATACAGAATATATAATAGGAATTCTGTATTTCCATCAGTCTTTTTTTTTTTAATGCTTTCCTGTTGTCTGCCATAAGAACAGCAAAATCCAGGCAGTAACCATTCCTCCAACCTATGTCCCACAATGAAAAAGTCATAAAGCCCTACTGAACCAGTCTAAGCCAATGGATTCCAGTAGATGTGAAGCTGACATCTTAGAGTTGCTTATTTCTGTAGCAAATATTGACTAATAGAATGTATTTTAAAAAGAAATAAATCATAAAACACATTTAAACATATAAAAAATGAACCAAACAATATATGTTTTATAAGCCCTTCCTAAGGAAATTAACAATTTAAAATCTTCAGTTGAACATAAAATGAATTGAGAAATTAAAGCAAAATGATTTGTGACATGCAATCCAATTTAATAACAAGACTAGAATAAAGCATACTGTAATGTAAATGTAATCAATTCTGAATATCCATAAGTAATATAATTAATAATATTTAGAAGGGAAAAGAAAAGTTATGAAGTTGTGAAATCACATTGATTATCTCATTTAAAACTGATAACCCCGTTAAAAAGAATGAGAATATTCCAAGGCTTAAAAAAGAGTAAGAAAAAATAATTTAAAAAAAGATATTAGAAAATAAGTAATATAGTCATCAAAACCAGGTATATGATGATTGTGGTATGCCACCTCCATACCATTTCAGTGAAGGACTCATCCTTGTTAAAAGGCTGAGAGTGTTACTGGAGAGTGTTACTGATAGATAACCTTGAGCTGTTTGCTTTTTCAAGGGTGTCTCAATTCCAGAGTCCTGTAGCCTAAGTCACACTGCCACCAACAATGACTGAAAGCTAGGAAAGCATAAATGACTGGCCATCATGGCTCAACTCAGAACAACACTGGATGACCACTGTAGCTCCAGAGCTCCCAGAATCATCAAACTAGGCTGTTTGGGGGCTTACATTTCAGCTTGACATCTTCCTCCACCCAGTCCTGATTCCTATCCTGTTTATAAATGTGTATCCTAAATGCACTTCTTAACACATATCTTACATACAAACTTTGTCTCAGAATCTACATTCTAGGAACCCACTCTACAACAGAAGGTTCAGGGGAGGGGCAGGTGGGTGGCTTAGTCAGTCTGAGCGTTGGACTTTTGGTTTTGGCTCAGGTCATGATCTCCTGGTTCCTGGTATCAAGCCCCCAGTCAGGCTCGAGCAGTGCAGAATCAGCTTGGGATTCTCTCTCCCCCCCCCTCTATTTCTCTCCTCTGTTCCTCCTCCTTAGCGCTCTCTCTCTCTCTCTCTCTCTCTCAAAACCTGCAAAATAAAAAAAGTAAAGTGGAAAGAAGGTGTCTTAGGTTCCTCTAAAATCAGACTCTAAGATAAATACTTGAGTAAATAATTTATTTAGGAGGTGAACTAACACCAACATTCAGAGGGAAATCCAGATTCCACACAAATCAGCAATCGTATTCATTACCAATCTCTGTGAAAAATTTTAAGAATAAAAACAATCAACTACTACAGATGAATTAGGAAGAGGTCTAGGGGAGTGCTGCTCTCCAGGACTTTCTTTTGCATTTTGTACATATACTGTGTAATCTTTAAAAATAAAGGAGGTAACCTGTGAGATAAATGGGTATGTCACACAGTAGAAAGTGTTTAGTTTGTGAAATATATCCATTTAATAACCTAGGTTATTATCCAGTGTATGGGCATTTCCCAGGGAGTCATAGCTCACAAAATCCACAGATTCTGGGCTTGTTCACCATAAGTAAACCTAAACTAGGGACATTCTGCTTAAACCATTTTATAAATAAGAACTCTTCTCCCAGTAAACAGTATTAGTGTGGTTTATAAGGACAAGAGGTACAGTTATCGTCACGTTTATAAAAGGAAAAGACTTGTGCAGCTGCCTTTTTTCCTTCCCTGAGACATTTCCCTTCAAAGATGAGCTGTTTTAATTCCTCTCTCTTTATTGGTAATAAAATCTGGGGAGGAGTAGGTGAGAAAGTAGGAAATTAAGAGGGAAGTAAATAAAGCTAATAAAATGCCTACTAATTAGAGGGGCACTCCTATGGACAACTAGGAATTTATTCAACTGAGGATCCTGAGAAACTATATAAAACCAAACTCAGAATTGTTCCCATGAGGAGCAAAGAAGTGAAGATATTTTTTTTTTTTTTTACCAATTCGGTTGTAGATATTTGTTGCGAGTCACTCTAGGAAATGTTAACTGGACACTTGGGAAAAGAATGCTCAAGGAAACCAGAGGATGTCCTCAGGTAGAGAGTCACAGGTGTTTGATGTTGGAACTGCAGTCACAAGGATTATTCACTGTTCCACTGCCACTGGGCTAACTTTCATGATTAATTAAGAGGATATGGACAGAGCAATGGCAGCACCTGTTATGCAGACCAAATCGGAGGAAACTGATATGCTAATTTTGGTATGTTCACAGTAGATAGTCAATGTAAACTTTTTTAAGTGAAAAAAAAATTGTCTAGCATACAGTTAAAAAAAAGTAAATCTTCCCAGCTATTGGAACAATAGCATTAAGCAAAACAAAGAGACCATGATGTGACAAATTATAAACAATTACTAAAAAGGAAACTAAACCTTAAATTAGTGTCAAAGAACAAAAGGAAAAACGTATCTGCCATAACAATACATGTAAATTGGTCATAGACTTAACTGTACAGTATACATAGCACACATACTCAAAACCAGCTGATGGTCAGCTTAGACATAAAGATACAGGTAGAGCTTATAGAAAAAATGCAAACACAAGGCAGAGGTTCCAGTTGTAATACCAGACAGGTGTATTTTGGAATGAGAAGAATTAAATGAGATAAAGAGTGAACTTTCCTCAAATGAAGATCTAACAATTATAATATCTGCACACCCAACAAAGACTAAGTACACATTCTTTAAAAATGCACATGAAACATTCAATTTATACTAGACCATAAAGCAGGTCTCAGTTGCATAAGAATTAGATCATTCAAAGTGTGTTCACTGAGCATAGCAGAATTAAGTTAGAAATCAATAACACAAAGATAAAAAGAAATCACAACTTCTAGTAAGTTAAGGAATACAATGCTAAATAATCCTTAAGTCAAGTAAGAAATTTCAATGGAAATTTTAAAATGCTTGAAGTTAATGATAACAAAATATTTGTATCACAGCTCAAAATGGCTATACCCAAACTAATCTAGAGGCTTAACAGAATCCAAATAAAAATATCAGACTTGTTGTTGTTGTTGAATTGAACATACTCAATCTTTAATTTTTATGGACACTAGTCAAGGCAATTTGAAAAGGAAAAAAAATGAAGGACTTACCCTTCCAGATATTCAAATTATTATAAAGTTACAGTAGTTAAGACAGCTTGTATTCCTACAAAAATAGACAAAAGGACCAATGAAACAGAATAGAGAACAGAATAGGTTTGAAACCTCTATGTTTGTGGTCATCTAATTTAGGTAATGTTTTACAATGCAGTAATGAAAATATGGTCTATTTAGTTAATGGTCCAAATGAAAAACATAAGAGAATACTTTCATTACCTTGAGTTTAGTAAACATTTCATAAACATGATGCAAAATAAATTAATCATAAAAAAAAGGATCGACATACTAGATTTCATGAAAATTAAGGAAACTGTTCATCAAAATACACCATATTTTGAAAATTCTCAAAAATATATTTGAAGACAATTTTATTATTTAGCCATCAAATTTGTTGGGTGTTCAGCTTCTATAACTTCATTTGTTTTATTTGTGTGTGTGTGCCATAAAAAGATATACCACACATCACATATCTTTTGTTTTGTTAGTTTTGGTATGGTTGAAAATCCTTCCAGTTTAGAGTAACAAATCCATTGTTTTGGACCACCCTTGGTAGGTTACTATGTTGGGCCCTTTTATACATATATATATATATGTGTGTGTGTGTGTGTGTGTGTGTGTGTGTGTGTGTATAATGAAAAAAATTAACTATTGTAAAGCCAAAAGGAAAGGGAGAATTTTAGAAAAAGAGGAAAAATTGGGGTACCTAGGTGGCTCAGTCAGTTAAGCGTCCAACTTCAGCTCAGGTTTGTGTCCAACTTCAGCTCAGGTTCATCTCACAGTTTGTGAGTTTGAGCCCCACATGGGGCTCTGTGCTGACAGCTCAAAGCCTGGAGCCTACTTCAGATTCTGTGTCTTTTTCTCTCTCTGCTACCGTCCCACCCCCATCATTCTCTCTCTCTCTCTCTCTCTCTCTCTCTCTCTCTCTCTCTCTCTCAAAAATAAATAAACATCAAAAAAAAGAAAGAAAAAGAGGAAAAAATAATGGGCAAAGTGTCACAATCATGCATCTTGACCTTAAGGTTTTAAAGAGATTGTTTAAGATTACATTATGTTCCTGACACATAAATTTTTGGAAGAAAGTGCTCTGCTTAAAAATATTGTCTGATATCCTTTCCAATATGATTTTTAAAATGACTTTCATTGTTGTGCCTTTTCATATATTTAGTTTTTTAGCTGTGTGTCCAGGAATTGTTCATTTTCTTTTTTTCTTCCGATTTTCTTACTATATTCCTCCTCCTGCCCATTGTCAGTTTGTGCTGTGATTGAGTTAACCAAATATGATAAATATCAAACATCCTTAATTACTTTCTCATCAATCCTTTCATAAAAAATAATTAATAAATCTTTAGGGTTATAAGTAACCATCTAGTTAATTAACATCAGAGATAGTTTAAGTACAATGTAGGTGTAATTTTGGGCATTGACTGTTTCTTGAAAAAGCAATAAAAAACATCAGAAATCTAACTGTTTTTCAAATTATTTGAAAGTGAAAAACAATGAGGTTTTCAGCCTTTTTGTTATTTTTTTAAATTTAAATTTCATGTTTAACCTATAGTTTCTCATGAAATGCATGGACTTAAAAATGAATACAAATATTTCCTAAAGATGCCTAGAAATTTCTTCTGGATAAAATCATAACACTCAAAAATATTCAAGGTAATTTACATACAAAAACAAAAATAAAACAGGGCCTGATTGGGATGATTGAAATGTGACTCAATAGATGCAGAACAACTATGAATAAATATAGTCAGGATTTTCCAAGGGTACACAGGCCCCATGGTGTTCAAATAAAATAGTGCACATACCTTAGATTCTCACTAGAAATACTAATTCCTAGGCCCCAGACTCAGAGATTCTGTTCCAGGAGATTTAGTGCATATCCCAAGAATATGCTTCTACTTTGGCTCTTTTAAGTGACTCGAACTGTAACTAACTCAAGAATTCCACTTTATAGATATTGACATGTGCCTGAAATCAGTGAAACTGTGTGGTATTCTAAGCATACATAAAGAACTTAGTCACACTGTAAAGTACAATAAATATTATCAATATTAAAAGTTTAAAAGTAGAAATATTTAAAAGTAGAAAATGGAGTGTATTGTGATATTGTGCAAATTGATACAGATGCTGTGGTTGCCCTGCTGGGGGTAGGATCAATACCCCACTGGTTTAGGTGTTAGTGATGAAACTGCACATGTACTAAGAAGGCATGAAATGATTTATTACTCACGGAGTGATGCTTTCTGAGGAGAACAGGGCAGGCTCCCAAGCTGGTTTGAAAATAGTTTGAAAGACAGGGAGTAGCTGGTGGTGTGGGGGGTTATCATGGTTACTAGGTAGGTGGGCACGGAATGAGGATTTCTACTACCTGGCTCAGGCTTACCTGGTGTGAAGTTCCTGCTGGAGGCAAAGGAAGAAATGCGTGGGCTTTGCTATCACATGTAGGGCAAGATAGGAGGGGAGAAAGGTGGGGCTTGAAAGCTGGGAACAATCAAACATCGAAAGCAGAATCAAACTTTTTATTTAAAATACTTGAAAATATAAAGTCATTAAGACTTAGTTGAAAGTTCTGAAATATGATTTTACTTGACTGGAATCAGTAGGAATATCTATCTTTCTATCTACCTGTAATTTTAAATAAATACAGGGCTCAGTCATTAGCTAGCCATAAATGAAGTCTATAGTAATACATCAGACATTTTGCAAAACATAAATGTTTATTGGTAATCTGAACGTATTATTTGGAAAGCACAGTTGTATACCAAACCCATTTTAATTATATCTTGGATTTCTGTCAGTTTAATCAAATAAATTTATAATAAACATTCCATGAGAAAAAGCTCATGGATTTACTAAAGCACACAACAAAATAGACTGACACTTATAACCAGTGAATATATACAAATTTTGTGGGTCTTTGTATTTAAAAAAAAATCAAAAGCAGTGTCTGTAGTGGGTTATTATAGTATAGAAATACTCCATTGTAGCCGAATTCCTTCAGAAAGTGGATTCCACAGCAAGACTTTAGAAGTGGACTTAACAATAAGAAGCCAAATAATGATTTCCACTCACATGTATTTTTGTGTTTTGGAGGTTTTAGGGTACCACGCAAAGAAAGAGAGACTTTTGGCACATAAAACATCCAGCCTAGTACTAATGCTTAGCAAAACCAAAGATAACCCTCATATAAATACACAGAAATTGCTCTTAAAAATACTTTCTGAAGATTATAACTCTAAATATGGGAAAAAATCAAAGTGATTTCTTTAAAGAATAAAGTAAGTTAAAACTGGCACCGAAAAAAAGCCTTACCACCTACCTATGAAAACAAGTTTTAGCTGCAGGTGAGTAAGTAAACAAGCCTTAAAAAGCTTTCAGAGGAATAAAACAACAAGGAATAGAAATGGGGGAAAAAATGTCTCCCAGGGAACAAAAAAAGCCAATCATTTCCAGAACTCTGCAGGGGTGGTATATGACTGTGTCTGTGAATACAGCATCAGAAAAGTTAGCCTCTCTCATTTCATTTTTCAGGTAAGAGGAATGTTGGGATGACTGCTCCCACCAATGTTTGGGGGGATTGTTTGTTTCTTTAATATGACTGTGGGATTCCTTTTCTTAAAAGGAAAATCCTCATTGTCAATGTTATTTTATACAAAATTTTTGGTGGTACCTCAACCCACCAAATAGGCAATAGAATATTAACATTTAACTCCCATTTTGGAAGGAATAAATTTATCTACTGAGTTACAGAGAGACCATTTATCTTCTATGTTATTAAAAATTCTATTTCACCCCGATATGAGAAGAATAAATCAATAAACCAATAAATCAATAAGTTAGAGGTTTGAACAAACCAAAGTAGGAGAGATGACAAAAGAAATCACTATATGATACAGAAAAACAATGGCCTTGGAAGTCACACAGACCTGAGTTCAAAATTTAGTTAGAAACTTAAACACCATATAACCTTATTAAGATGTATAATATTTCTGGATCTTCTGCTTCTTCATATGCAAACTATGCAAAATGACTGTCATGCTTTGAATTGATATATGTGAACTATAGGGCCCAGGAAAAGTATGTTTTCAAAAATTAAATGGTATATATTACATAATAATTATAGAATGAGCGATTAATAAAATGTAAGCAATTCTTAAAGTAAGCCCTGGTGAATTTTTGTCCCTTGAGGTTTATAAGAAAAAGAAAAGCTTTTTTATGTTAAAAAAAGATTGAATAACAGTATAAAGGAAAAGAACACCCAGGTGAACATATCAAGGAATGTCATCATAGAGACCTTTATGCACAATCTGTACCAAAGTTCATGGAAATCACCTTTGCTAATGTACCTTTGGAAATTCAAAATGGTTGTTAGCATATCAGAAGATCTAAGAAATCTTGTTATAAGAATTTATCTGGAATTACATTAAAATCCTTTGGCAAATCTTGAGGAAAAAAGAAGTTATCTGGAAAAAAAGTAACATGACTTCCCAAACATTTGACATTACAGTGTGTGTGTGTGAGTGTGTGTGTGTGTGTGCGTGTGTGTGTGTGTGTGTGTTTGCCTATTATGCACAGCTATTATCTTGCAGACCTGGTTCTCCTTAAACCAACTTTTATTTTTATTTTTTTTTTTTCACTTTTTTTTTTTTTCTGAAATTTATTGACAAATTGGTTTCCATACAACACCCAGTGCTCATCCCAAAAGGTGCCCTCCTCAATACCCATCACCCACCCTCTCCTCCCTCCCACCCCCCATCAACCCTCAGTTTGTTCTCAGTTTTTAACAGTCTCTTATGCTTTGGCTCTCTCCCATTCTAACCTCTTTTTTTTTTTTTTCCTTCCCCTCCCCCATGGGTTCCTGTTAAGTTTCTCAGGATCCACATAAGAGTGAGACCATATGGTATCTGTCTTTCTCTGTATGGCTTATTTCACTTAGCATCACACTCTCCAGTTCCATCCACGTTGCTACTAAAGGCCATATTTCATTTTTTCTCATTGCCACGTAATATTCCATTGTGTATATAAACCACAATTTCTTTATCCATTCATCAGTTGATGGACATTTAGGCTCTTTCCATAATTTGGCTATTGTTGAGAGTGCTGCTATGAACATTGGGGTACAAGTGGCCCTATGCATCAGTGCTCCTGTATCCCTTGGATAAATTCCTAGCAGTGCTATTGCTGGGTCATAGGGTAGGTCTATTTTTAATTTTCTGAGGAACCTCCACACTGCTTTCCAGAGCGGCTGCACCAATTTGCATTCCCACCAACAGTGCAAGAGGGTTCCCGTTTCTCCACATCCTCTCCAGCATCTATAGTCTCCTGATTTGTTCATTTTGGCCACTCTGACTGGCGTGAGGTGATACCTGAGTGTGGTTTTGATTTGTATTTCCCTGATAAGGAGCGACGCTGAACATCTTTTCATGTGCCTGTTGGCCATCCGGATGTCTTCTTTAGAGAAGTGTCTATTCATGTTTTCTGCCCATTTCTTCACTGGGTTATTTGTTTTTCGGGTGTGGAGTTTGGTGAGCTCTTTATAGATTTTGGATACTAGCCCTTTGTCCGATATGTCATTTGCAAATATCTTTTCCCATTCCGTTGGTTGCCTTTTAGTTTTGTTGGTTGTTTCCTTTGCTGTGCAGAAGCTTTTTATCTTCATAAGGTCCCAGTAATTCACTTTTGCTTTTAATTCCCTTGCCTTTGGGGATGTGTCGAGTAAGAGATTGCTACGGCTGAGGTCAGAGAGGTCTTTTCCTGCTTTCTCCTCTAAGGTTTTGATGGTTTCCTGTCTCACATTTAGGTCCTTTATCCATTTTGAGTTTATTTTTGTGAATGGTGTGAGAAAGTGGTCTAGTTTCAACCTTCTGCATGTTGCTGTCCAGTTCTCCCAGCACCATTTGTTAAAGAGGCTGTCTTTTTTCCATTGGATGTTCTTTCCTGCTTTGTCAAAGATGAGTTGGCCATACGTTTGTGGGTCTAGTTCTGGGGTTTCTATTCTATTCCATTGGTCTATGTGTCTGTTTTGGTGCCAATACCATGCTGTCTTGATGATGACAGCTTTGTAGTAGAGGCTAAAGTCTGGGATTGTGATGCCTCCTGCTTTGGTCTTCTTCTTCAAAATTCCTTTGGCTATTCGGGGCCTTTTGTGGTTCCATATGAATTTTAGGATGGCTTGTTCTAGTTTCGAGAAGAATGCTGGTGCAATTTTGATTGGGATTGCATTGAATGTGTAGATAGCTTTGGGTAGTATTGACATTTTGACAATATTTATTTTTCCAATCCATGAGCAGGGAATGTCTTTCCATTTCTTTAAATCTTCTTCAATTTCCTTCAGAAGCTTTCTATAGTTTTCAGCATACAGATCCTTTACATCTTTGGTTAGATTTATTCCTAGGTATTTTATGCTTCTTGGTGCAATTGTGAATGGGATCAGTTTCTTTATTTGTCTTTCTGTTGCTTCATTGTTAGTGTATAAGAATGCAACTGATTTCTGTACATTGATTTTGTGTCCTGCAACTTTGCTGAATTCCTGTATCAGTTCTAGCAGACTTTTGGTGGAGTCTATCGGATTTTCCATGTATAATATCATGTCATCTGCAAAAAGCGAAAGCTTGACTTCATCTTTGCCAATTTTGATGCCTTTGATTTCCTTTTGTTGTCTGATTGCTGATGCTAGAACTTCCAGCACTATGTTAAACAGCAGCGGTGAGAGTGGGCATCCTTGTCGTGTTCCTGATCTCAGGGAAAAAGCTCTCAGTTTTTCCCCATTGAGGATGATGTTAGCTGTGGGCTTTTCATAAATGGCTTTTATGATCTTTAAGTATGTTCCTTCTATCCCGACTTTCTCAAGGGTTTTTATTAAGAAAGGGTGCTGGATTTTGTCGAAGGCCTTTTCTGCATCGATTGACAGGATCATATGGTTCTTCTCTCTTTTTTTGTTAATGTGATGTATCACGTTGATTGATTTGCGAATGTTGAACCAGCCCTGCATCCCAGGAATGAATCCCACTTGATCATGGTGAATAATTCTTTTTATATGCCGTTGAATTCGATTTGCTAGTATCTTATTGAGAATTTTTGCATCCATATTCATCAGGGATATTGGCCTGTAGTTCTCTTTTTTTACTGGGTCTCTGTCTGGTTTAGGAATCAAAGTAATACTGGCTTCATAGAATGAGTCTGGAAGTTTTCCTTCCCTTTCTATTTCTTGGAATAGCTTGAGAAGGATAGGTATTATCTCTGCTTTAAACGTCTGGTAGAACTCCCCTGGGAAGCCATCTGGTCCTGGACTCTTATTTGTTGGGAGATTTTTGATAACCGATTCAATTTCTTCGCTGGTTATGGGTCTGTTCAAGCTTTCTATTTCCTCCTGATTGAGTTTTGGAAGCGTGTGGGTGTTCAGGAATTCGTCCATTTCTTCCAGGTTGTCCAATTTGTTGGCATATAATTTTTCATAGTATTCCCTGATAATTGTTTGTATCTCTGAGGGATTGGTTGTAATAATTCCATTTTCATTCATGATTTTATCTATTCGGGTCATCTCCCTTTTCTTTTTGAGAAGCCTGGCTAGAGGTTTGTCAATTTTGTTTATTTTTTCAAAAAACCAACTCTTGGTTTCGTTGATCTGCTCTACAGTTTTTTTAGTTTCTATATTGTTTATTTCTGCTCTGATCTTTATTATTTCTCTTCTTCTGCTGGGCTTAGGCTGCCTTTGCTGTTCTGCTTCTAGTTCCTTTAGGTGTGCTGTTAGATTTTGTATTTGGGATTTTTCTTGTTTCTTGAGATAGGCCTGGATTGCAATGTATTTTCCTCTCAGGACTGCCTTTGCTGCGTCCCAAAGCGTTTGGATTGTTGTATTTTCATTTTCGTTTGTTTCCATATATTTTTTAATTTCTTCTCTAATTGCCTGGTTGACCCACTCATTCGTTAGTAGGGTGTTCTTTAACCTCCATGCTTTTGGAGGTTTTCCAGACTTTTTCCTGTGGTTGATTTCAAGCTTCATGGCATTGTGGTCTGAAAGTAAGCATGGTATAATTTCAATTCTTGTAAACTTATGAAGGGCTGTTTTGTGACCCAGTATATGATCTATCTTGGAGAATGTTCCATGTGCACTCGAGAAGAAAGTATATTCTGTTGCTTTGGGATGCAGAGTTCTAAATATATCTGTCAAGTCCATCTCATCCAATGTCTCATTCAGGGCCCTTGTTTCTTTATTGACCGTGTGTCTAGATGATCTATCCATTTCTGTAAGTGGTGTATTAAAGTCCCCTGCAATTACCACATTCTTATCAATAAGGTTGCTTATGTTTATGAGTAATTGTTTTATATATTTGGGGGCTCCGGTATTCGGTGCATAGACATTGATAATTGTTAGCTCTTTCCTGATGGATAGACCCTGTAACTATTATATAATGTCCTTCTTCATCTCTTGTTACAGCCTTTAATTTAAAGTCTAGTTTGTCTGATATAAGTATGGCTACTCCAGCTTTCTTTTGGCTTCCAGTCGCATGATAAATAGTTCTCCATCCCCTCACTCTCAATCTAAAGGTGTCCTCAGGTCTAAAATGAGTCTCTTGTAGACAGCAAATAGATGGGTCTTGTTTTTTTATCCATTCTGATACCCTATGTCTTTTGGTTGGCGCATTTAATCCATTTACATTCAGTGTTATTATAGAAAGATACGGGTTTAGAGTCATTGTGATGTCTGTATGTTTTATGCTTATAGTGATGTCTCTGGGACTTTGTCTCACAGGGTCCCCCTTAGGATCTCTTGTAGGGCTGGTTTAGTGGTGACAAATTCCTTCAGTTTTTGTTTGTTTGGGAAGACCTTTATCTCTCCTTCTATTCTAAATGACAGACTTGCTGGATAAAGGATTCTTGGCTGCATATTTTTTCTGTCTAGCACCCTGAAAATCTCGTGCCAATTCTTTCTGGCCTGCCAAGTTTCAAAAGAGAGATCAGTCACGAGTCTTATAGGTCTCCCTTTATATGTGAGGGCACGTTTACCCCTTGCTGCTTTCAGAATTTTCTCTTTATCCTTGTATTTTGCCAGTTTCACTATGATATGTCGTGCAGAAGATCGATTCAAGTTACGTCTGAAGGGAGTTCTCTGTGCCTCTTGGATTTCAATGCCTTTTTCCTTCCCCAGTTCAGGGAAGTTCTCAGCTATGATTTCTTCAAGTACCCCTTCAGCACCTTTCCCTCTCTCTTCCTCCTCTGGGATACCAATTATGCGTATATTATTTCTTTTTAGTGTATCACTTAATTCTCTAATTTTCCCCTCATACTCCTGGATTTTTTTATCTCTCTTTTTCTCAGCTTCCTCTTTTTCCATAACTTTATCTTCTAGTTCACCTATTCTCTCCTCTGCCTCTTCAAGCCGAGCTGTGGTGGTTTCCATTTTGTTATGCATTTCGTTTAAAGCGTTTTTCAGCTCCTCGTGACTGTTCCTTAGTCCCTTGATCTCTGTAGCAAGAGATTCTCTGCTGTCCTGTATACTGTTTTCAAGCCCAGCGATTAATTTTATGACTATTATTCTAAATTCACTTTCTGTTATATTATTTAAATCCTTTTTGATCAGCTCATTAGCTGTTGTTATTTCCTGGAGATTCTTCTGAGGGGAGTTCTTCCGCTTGGTCATTTTGGATAATCCCTGGCGTGGTGAGGACCTGCAGGGCACTTCCCCTGTGCTGTGGTGTATACCTGGAGTTGGTGGGCGGGGCCGCAGTCAGACCTGATGTCTGCCCCCAGCCCACCACTGGGGCCACAGTCAGACTGGTGTGTGCCTTCTCTTCCCCTCTCCTAGGGGCGGGATTCACTGTGGGGTGGTGTGGCTCGTCTGGGCTACTTGCACCCTGCCAGGCTTGTGATGCTGGGGATCTGGCGTATTAGCTGGGGTGGGTAGGCAAGGTGCTCGGGGGCAGGAGGGGCAGGCTTAGATCTCTTCTCCTTAGGTGATCCACTTCAGGAGGGGCCCTGTGGCAGCGGGAGGGAGTCAGATCCGCTGCCGGAGGTTTGGCTCCGCAGAAGCGCAGAATTGGGTGTTTGCGCGGAGCGAGCAAGTTCCCTGGCAGGAACCGGTTCCCTTTGGGATTTCGGCTGGGGGATGGGCGGGGGAAATGGCGCTGGCGAGCGCCTTTGTTCCCCACCAAACTGAGCTCTGTTGTCAGGGGGCTCAGCAGCTCTCCCTCCCTTTGTCCTCCAGCCTTCCCGCTTTCCGAGCAGAGCTGTTAATTTCTGACCTCCCAGACGCCAAGTTGCTCTTGCTGTCGGAACACAGTCCGCCCGGCCCCTCCGCTTTTGCAAGCCCGACTCGGGGGCTCTGCTTGGCCGGCGAGCCGCCCCTCCGCCCCGGCTCCCTCCCGCCAGTCCGTGGAGCGCACACCGCCTCGCCGCCCTTCCTACCCTCTTCCGTGGGCCTCTCGTCTGCGTTTGGCTCTGGCGACTCTGTTCTGCTAATCCTCTGGTGGTTTTCTGGGTTATTTAGGCAGGTGTAGATGGAATCTAAGTGATCAGCAGGACGTGCGGTGAGCCCAGCGTCCTCCTAAGCCGCCATCTTCCGGATATCTCCTTTCTAAACCAACTTTTAGAAAAAAATTAAATATTCATATAATTATCAGGTGCATTGAAGAAGTTAAAATATATCAGTCTTTTTGTATAAATGGACTATGGATATCTTATTCAGCTTGGGGTGCTGTGACAAAATTATTATAAACTGGGTGGCTTAAACAACAGAAACTTATGTCTTATAATTCTGGGAGCTGAAAGTCCAAGATCAGGTGCTAGTGTAATAGGGTGAGGGGCTTCCTTTTGGTTTGCAAATGGCCCTCTCTCTGCTGTATCTTCACATGGTGGAGAGAGAAAGCTGACTCTTTGGTCTCTTCTTACACACATACTGAATGACCCTATTGTGAGTACTCCACCCTCATGACCTCATTTAAACCTAGTTACCTCTCAGAGCCCACCCTCCCAACCAAATACCATCCACTGGGGGTTAGAGTTTCAATATATGAATTGTGGAAGTTATAAACATTCCGTCTGTAGTGATGAGATGTCAAAGATTGAATGTTATACACATTTTACTTAATTTCTAGGTGCCTCAGTCTGTTCATGTATAAATGAAAACAACATTTTTAAAAAGCCACTGTGAAGTTTAGAGATATGATTCACAAAACCTCTAACCCTGTGACCATAGGAAAGTAATCACTTAAAAAAGAATAGTGAATAATGACAATTATTTTGATAGTGTTATAATTAAATACCTCAAATTTCTCACTTTTAAGTTATTTTGATGCCTCCATAATGTGTTTCTTTCAAGGATGTATTTTTAAAGTCTTATGTTAACTTCTTTGGTTCTATTCACAGAATGATGTGATTAATTTTTCTGTCACCAACAGATTACTTTAGTTAGATTATAAATATCCTTTATCTTCCATTCTAAAACATACATTCTTTTTTTTCCTTATTTTCATCAGTCACTACTCACTTCTCTACTTTCTTTTCCAGCCAAAATTCCTAAAAGAGCTGCCTGTTCAGTCTTACCTTCAACTTACTCTTCACTTTAACACATTTCAGTTTTGACCCATCCCACACCACCAGAAAGTGTGTGAGTGTGTGTGTGTGTGTGTGTGTGTGTGTGTGTTTGTATAAACATTACCAATGAGCTACAGTTTTCTGGGGCAAAGTAATTTATCCATTGTCATTTTACCCACCATCTCCAGAGACTTTGATCCAGTTGACAACTCCTTTGTTTCTGGAAGTAGTTTCTTTAATTAGCTTTCAATTCACATTCATAAATTTTTCCCTATTGTTTCCCTTAGTGGTCCCTTCTCTTTTGCTCAACATCTAAGTGATGGATTACCTCAGGACTCAATCTTGGACCCTTTTTTTTCTATTTTCTCTTCCCTATTATCTTATTCAAGTTCATGGGTTTTAAAACCCATCTATATGCTGTTGATTTGTCAATGTACTTCTGTTGCCCAAACTCTCATCTGATATTCAGATTTATACTTTCAACTGCCTATTTGACCTCTTCCTTTGAAAACCCACAAGACATTCCAAAAATGGGGCCAAAATAGAAATTTTGGATCTGGCCTACTATCACTATCAATATTTTAAACACACATAGCCTCTCCAAATCTATCAACCAATTATCAGCATTCATCCATGCTATTGTTTAGCTTGAAACTGGGTCTTCCCTCTGTTAACTACATCATTCTCTCAATCATCTCCACCCAATATTTTCCATCAGAAAGTTCTATAAATTCTAAAAAAAGAAAGCTCTATAATTTCTACCTCTTAAATATATTTGCAGTCCATCTATATATTTTCTTTATTTCTACTGCCTTCATGTCATTCAAAGATTCTTCATATGGGGTCCGAATACCACCAAAATATTCATGGATATAACTTTAATTAAATGTAATTGGTTTTCTATAAAGTCTTAAGTAATTTATTTATACATTTAAAAAATATTATTCTAAGAAGTTATCTATTGGTTTGATCAGACTACCACAGGGATCCTAACTCATCCTGAATGTTCAGATTCTTTTGGCTTATAATTCATTCTAATATACCTTTTGCATAATAAGGCTGTGGCTAATTTTGTTTTTTATTTTGCTTCTACTTTTGCTGGGTTATTGTTATTAACTTTTTGTTCATGTTTCTGTATCCCTTCTGGTGGCTTTCAGCAGGCAGTTAAATAGTCTACAAATGGATGCTAAGATTGAAATAAATTCTTATTTTACTTAAATTAAGAGACAGGGATATATTTATCATGAAATTGAAGCAAAGAGCAGTAGGGGATCTAGTATATCAGAGAAGTACTTCCCTTATACCTATGCTCCCTAATTTGGGGGAGGAATATGTGTCACAGATTTACTACTGATATTGTTTATACAAGATAGTCTTGTGTATTATGCAAGAGATTCAGTATATTCTGTGTCATGGAATTTTTGTACTAAGAATTGCATTCATTTTCAAGAAGTACTCAACTAAATCTCTGTGTCTTGTATGCTCTTAAAACAACTCAGGGTCTGTAAGATATTTCTTCATTAGTGTAAGAAAGCAGTCACAGACAGAAATCTGAAGCTAGCTGTCATTGGAAACAAACTTCATGTTTACTTCTTGAGGAGTAAACTCATGGATGTAGTATGTAGGCAAATTGATTTCTAAGACTATTGGTTACCATAGTAACTAAATTTCTGTAATTTATGTGTGTGTGTCTATGTGTCTTGCAAAACCTACTTCTTTAAAGCTGAATCAAAACGTTTAGATATGATACAAGCAGTTGATATTTAAGGTTAATCAGTTTAAAATCTGAAATGTTCTTCAAAACCCGTGTGTGTTTGTCCTAGTCCCACAGATTCCCACAATTATTCCACTGATTAGATATTAGAATGAATGAAATAAAAGATGAATCTAATGGTGTAATGGTTTAAAGCTAGTTACTAATTATGCACAATTATATTTGAAATACTTAATTCAAATGATCTTTATCCAAAGAACAGGTATTGCCTCCTCATTTTTTTATCAATGGACTCCAGGATATTTTAAGTAAAGTAAATAGATATTTAGTCAAATTTTTATTTATTTTCTACATGCAAGAATAGAAGTATGGGCTTAGCATCTTAGGAAAACCATACAGTATCCTGGTATGACTTCTTTTACCTTAGTGAATAAGTCACAATTTCTGTTCATTGTAATCTATGTTCTAGAAATCAATCAGTTGTAGGCTTTCAAATTCCATTTAAAAGATTAAGCACCTTATTACCATTATAACAATTGAATGAGAAATTGAAAACATCTGAATATATTAATGATAATATAACCTTTATGTTTCTGTTATAATTACTCAGCTCAAGCTTAAGGATTTGGCTGAGTGATATGTCTCTTTCACTGCAAATATTTTCAAGTTTAAATGAAGTATTTTTAATTGAACAAAGAAAAGACATCCCCCAAGAAATATTGTTTACATTAAAATAAAAATATAGGGTAATAGACAGCCCCATACTTTTGTATGCCAAGTGTACTTCCATCTTCTGTATACAAATATGTCTGTTCATGCAAAGCATCTTTGATATTGACCATTCTGTACTTAGATGCAACTAAGTTGGCTTGACTTGAAGCTCTTAGATGTAGCTCTTATCAAAAGCCCTGATTATTTTTAGAACAGGAGTCATTCCAGCTCAGGGTGGTTTTAGGACTACAGATTTTGGTTCCTGATATTAATGAGGCAGATCATTAGTTGATGGAAGCTTCCTTCCAGATGGTAGGTGATAATAGTGTATTTAGGGAGATGTGCTAAGTTAGGAGAAAACTTTGCTTGACTCTTGGCCAAGTCTTTTCCTTTATCAAAGAAGATATTTTCATACTCTGAATTCAATTTGGTATCAATTACAGAGTAAGCCCTAAAGAAAGCAGGAGCCCTTAATATCATACCTAAAAGTTCTTGTCATTCTTTTATTTTTCTTCTACCTTTTTAAAAAGTTTATTTATTTTTTTTGAGAGAGAGAGAGAGAGAGAGGATGCAAGCAGAGGAGGGGCAGAGAAAGAGAGAGAGAGAGAGAGAGAATCTCAAGCAGGCTTTGTACTGACAGTGGGATTTGAACCCATAAACCATGAGACCAGGACTGGAGCCCAAATCAAGAGTGGGACCCTTAACCAAATGAGCCACCCAAGTGCCCTTATTTTTATTCTTTTTAACACTATCTTTTCTTGGATAATTTTATCTTTGAATCAGAACCTTGTCAGTAGGTGGGTGTTATATAAAGATATCTATGTCCTATTCTAGTAACATCAGTTTCAAATAAATTATTACCAATCATGGCAGTATTTCTTAAAATGGATGTCTTGATTTTAGGGGGAGGTAGGTCTGAAACGTTGCTTCATGGCTATAACCCTCTACCTCTATTTGGCCCTGATAGCAGTTTTTGCATGTGTGGTGGTTGATTTGCTTTCCATCCGTGTGTTGATCATTTTATGCCTGAAGCAAAACTCTCTCTAGGATTAGCTTATTTAGGATGAATAGGTCAAGCTGAGTATGAAAGCAAGAACAATGAAATTCCTTATCATCAGTGGCACAGAAGGCCACAAATCCTTCTAAAAAAATAGGTGCTTCGGGATACTATGGGAACATCTTCCACGGCCTTAAAATAGTGCTTTTGAACGCATGGCAGACAGTGAATTCAAACAAGAACCTTATATGTTATACTACAATATGTGGATTTTAAATTAAATTATGCATTTAACCTGAGTTTCAATAATTCCTGGGAAAAAGGAAATCCACATCAATGAAATATCAAATATTGTCTTGCTTCAATTTTACAGAAAATCAGAGGAACAAGAAATTGTAGGGAGGGATTTTAATCTTCTTACTAAAATAAAGACCTGAATTATGAGTATAATCATCGAAGGATTCTTTGTCTATGATAAATTCTTTTGAAAACATTTCTTACACTGTTAAACTTCTCCCTTTCTGTTTACCTTATTCGATTTTTAACTCACAGATGAATGGGATCTTTTACAACAATATGTGCAAATATGTATATATAGACATTTCCAAATAAATATTATATATCTATGTAAAACCTGTAAAAAAATTTAGAAGCATTCCAATGAACATTTAATAGTATTGTGTTCTTATACTTTGTACTGTGAGTTATACCATGCAGATAAATTAAATACAAGATATACATATTTGTTTTTAAATTATCTTGAATTATATTCTTGTATCCCTTAACCATGATTCTTAAACAAGAAGATGCTCTTTTGAAAACAATGTTCCAAACTACCTGCATTCTTTTCAGGAGAGTTGTTTGATGAAATGAGTACCTATGGCTATATTTACAATTTATGTCATTTGATTATTTTTCTTCTTTTGCTGAGTGTAGTTTAACAGCCATTTTTATAAAATTATTTCAGGTAAATTATCAGTTAAAGAATCTATGCACTATGTTTAAATAAACAGATACTTTTAAGATATAATTTAAAGAATGTGTATGCTATAACATCAGTTCTCAAGACATTTGCAACCCTTTTGAAGAAAAAAATCACCTAGCATTATAACAATTAAAGAACAATATAAGATCATATAATCAGTAACTAGAGAAAAAGGATGTTAGGGAAATCTTGAACTGAAAATGTAACAACCTAAGGGTAATTTTAATCTGAAACAAGTTAGATGTCTCTGTTTTCAAATTTAAATATTAAGAGGTTAGACAGGAGTTCTACAACTAATTTGAGTTATAACATTCTGTAATTTGGAAGTGAAAAAAAGCATATGGTTTGAAATTATCAAGAAAGACTTCATAAAAGAGGTATGACCTCATGAAGCAAAATAGCTGTATATAATCTGACTAAAGGAGGAAAGAAGCACCTCTCATTGGAGATGGATAAGCTGAGTCGGAAATAAGAAGGGAACAGTGGAAAGGGGACCTACCTCACTGGGGAAAAACAAAAAGTGCGTACATTCTAGGCAGTTAGTGCTGAGCTTTAGAAGAGTGACATAATGACAAGCCTTGAATTTCAAGATGAGAAACTTGGACTACACCTGATGTTGCATAAAAAGCCATGAGGCGGACTGAAGCATGGAATTGGCATACTGAAATCTGCTTTTATGACTTGCAGTTCAGAATGAACTGGAAGGGGGAGATAAGAAAGAATGTCCATCAGGAGGTCATTGCATTATCCAAGAATAAAGTGATGCAAGCTTAGAGTGTTGGCAGTAGGAAGCAAAGGAAAGGGCAAATTCATCAGGCACTTCAAAGAAAAATTCAGAAAATTTGGAGATGATTAAAGTTATTGAAGCATGATGTACAAGAAAGTCTTCATGCATATCTATTTGCACTCCATATAATTCTACAGTTTATTTCTGCCTTTAATTACACAATATTCGTACTTTGCCAGTGTTTTTATTATTATCCTCACATTTGAAAAAAAAATTAAGCTATCTTTCTATTTATGATCTTTTCCTGCCTGGAAATCTGCTATTAAGGCCAAACTGAGATTTGGACATTGGAGTAAGACCTACGTGTGTTCAATGTGAGCCCACAAATTACTGTGATTCCTTGTATGTCTATTTACATTTGTATCCATGTTGCTAGAAAAATTTGCAACACAAAATAGATGCTCAATAAATACTGACTGCATGGTTAGCTACATGAATGAACTTAAGGTTTTAAGCCTGAGTTTCCTCATCCATTAATTCACAGTGGTAGAAACTATATTTTAAAAGGTGAGATAATTAATTTAAGTAGTTTAATAAGTACTTTACAAGTGTTAGTTCTATCACTAGATAAAAATGTAGGCTAAAGTTTCAAGTATTTTATTGCTGAAATATTTGATTGGTCAAATAGCTTAAACGTTTCTTTCAGAAATGCTCCCTGTGTGTATGTTTGCATTTTGTGACAGCTATTGTTTGTCATATTATATAGATAAGACACTGAGGCACAGAGAAGTTAAATGATTTGGCCACTGTGCCATGGCTTGCTAATGAGAACTCTGTGGTTATAATTTCCAGTCTACTGTTAATTGATTACTATTACACAGAATTTTACTAAACATGCATTTTTATGTTTAACCATGCATCTTTGGTAGTGCCAGAGCAAGAATTTATTAACAAAGGGAGATGTCACGGATCTGATTAAGTCCATGGCAAGAGACGTAGACCTCAGACTATAGGAGTCAAGAAACCATTGAAGAATTTTAAATCTGGAAATTTGACTTAGTTTCCATTTTGTTTGTGATTGTTCATTCTGCAATATATGCGAAATAAATGATAGAAGGCAAATAGGACTAGAGCCTAGGTGTCTAGTTGGCATCTAGAGCAGAGGTCTGTCTGAGGGATAATGCTGGGGGAAGGAGAAATGAAATGAAGGAATGAGAATGAGGAAGTCATACCGCAGGGTTCAGCTGTCTGTGTAACATTTTATTTTGTTTTACTCTGATATAATTGTGGGAAAATATTAGGCTTGGATGGATATTTGATATCATTTGATACAGAGGATTTATTATATTTTATTTTCTATATAGGTCTAAAATATTGATGTAATTCATAAGAAGTATAGAGATATGTTTTTTGAGCCAGGCTGTGCTAATGGGCATGTAGAGAGAGGAATGATTCCTTAAGTGTTTAGAAGCTCAATAAAGAAGTAAGGCAGGGGGGATGATTAAGGATGATTCCTGGGTTTATAAAATGGGTTTGTAGGTACATGATGATAAATAAAAATGAAACAAAAATAATAAGGAAATGAGATTTGGAGAGTGAGAGTATAATTATATATAAGAAAAATATGTATTTTTTAAATGGAGGACCCAGAGAATATAGGAAGCCATGGTATCTAGGGTAAAGCTGGAGCAGGTAGCCATATACAGGAAAAGCATCCTTGCATGCCCAATAATGGAAGAAGGTAGCAAGGAGAATGATTATGAAGGTATGTCTCCCTAACAGAAACAGCTCCAAGATAGCAAGAACCTCTCAAAATACCTCATCACCTTTATTTTACTAATGCTTTCTTGCTAATTAGATTTGTGCCTAGAAATACTTTCCTACTGTTTCTCACCTGAATATATGTTTTGGAAATTAAATTATCACCCAACACTTATCATATCCTCTACTTTTAACATAATGTCATCTCTTGCAGATTTCTAATTAGCTGGAATATGACATTTTAGTCAAACTTTCTCTCCATCAGTTTTATAATTTTCATCATCCTAATGCAATGACATGGTTTAAGAAAATATAGATGGGGGCGCCTGGGTGGCGCAGTCGGTTAAGCGTCCGACTTCAGCCAGGTCACGATCTCGCGGTCCGGGAGTTCGAGCCCCGCGTCAGGCTCTGGGCTGATGGCTCAGAGCCTGGAGCCTGTTTCCGATTCTGTGTCTCCCTCTCTCTCTGCCCCTCCCCCGTTCATGCTCTGTCTCTCTCTGTCCCAAAAATAAATAAACGTTGAAAAAAAAATTTTTTTAAAGAAAATATAGATGAAAGCTAACTGAAAGTATATATTATAAAGTCATTTAATTTTTTATAAAGATAAGTATTGATGAAATCTGCTGTTTCAGAATCCAATCAGCAAAAGAAAATGCACACCAGATATTTTAATAGAGGCAGAAAAGGACAATGCATTCCTTTTAGCCATCTGCTGGGAGCTGGCCATATATGTCCCTGATGAACATAAACAGTTTCACAGAACATCGATACAAAATGACTGTAATTGAGAAAGACCAAAACAAGAAATTCTGCAATCATGTCTGAGCACAGGCAAAACAAGAATACTGTTCAACATCGAGAGAACCACCATACCTCTCTCCCAGCAAACAAGACTGGCTGATGCTTTTTCACCAGGTACAGCTGGACACTTGCTCTGTTCTGTGCACATCCTAAATAAAAGATTTTAAGGTAACCAATAACATAATTAACACCATTTTTCGATTACACCTATTTCAGAGCAAAGAAGCCCCACTTTCTTGGGTTCTTTTCAAAATCACCTGATATAAATTCATATCTAGTAATGAATCCATGCTATCACCATCTTTCTGAGATGCCCATTCTTCCCTTGTGTGTTCTCCCTGGTTGCAGCAAGTAAACCCAAACTTTGACTAAATAAAATAGCAAACTAAATCCAACTTTGATTAAAGGAGTGTCAGGATCCTTAGCAACAAAATGCTGTGTGTTGCTAGTCACAAGGTCACTGAGGAATATAAATGGACACATGCATAGAATATGTCGCTGAGCAAAGACATACTTAGCAATAACTTTCTGTGGTATGGTTGAAAACAGATAGCCTTGATGATATGAGTCAAGCCATGTATAGCTACAAAAATTTGTCTTGCCAAGGCATAGGTAGATCTAAGAACTGGAAAGAAAACATCAAGTAGCCTCCATTTCTGTATCTTCTAAACTGAAATCTACTTTTTATTTTTTTGTATTTTACTATTTGAACTTCAAGGAAAGAAACAAGGGCACACAAAAAAAAGAGGGAGAGGGTTTCCTTTAAAATCTATGATAATATGGTCCAATTTATTCATTCTAGGCCTTTGAAAGGACACTGATAATTTGTGCTCAATACCAGAGCTTAAGAAACAGCCTAGATCATCTACGATTATCAACACTTCTTTAACTATTTGTTTTTGGGGGTGGATGTGAGAGGTCCTCTGAAGGAGCTTTTCCTGTCTTCAATACAATTTGTCTCAATATTAGCTGCTTGTAAGAATTTTAAAAATAATGTTGTCAGTGCTCCACCTGAGACTGAGTTAGAATCTCTATGGCTGATCTGGGCATTGTTCTGTTTTAAAAACCAGCCTGTGAGGGAAAGATGATAATTACTGAGGACACAATGGGCTTGACTCACATCAATCAGAACTGTTACCTTCCTCAAAGGATATCAGAAAAATATCAATCAGAAGACTGTCAATCAGAAAATTTCTACTCACGCCTACACGGGGCCACTTCACAACCTGTACCAATACTATACTACTATTTAAACCAAGGAGACTAGGAGTAAAACCTCCCAATATCTATAAGAATAATGTTGGCTACAATCTCTCCAAATCTCTGAAATAGTCAAAACATGATTTCAATTATGTTTACTCAAAAGCTATGCCAAATTCAAAGTCAAAAATGTTTTCACTGTTCTATTTTGTATTTCAAATTTTGCTTAATCTACTTTGTTGCCCACTCAACACAGAATAACATCAAGTAAATGAAGAATGAACAAATAAATACAAATTACACAAAATTCACCAGATTTTCTCCTACTCCAAAAATAAGTAACTATTTGAAACACTAAATATGATGTCAGCAAAAATGGCAGAGTAAGGACTTTGAAAAATATTTTTCTTCCTAAAAGCAATAATGATAATTTGGCTAAAAATGTTAGAATCAACTTTATCACAATTCCAACAATTAACCTAAGGCTTACAAGTGTCCAGGAAGGATTTATTTAACCAAAAATGGCTAAATCTTGATAGCAACAACAAGTTTTGTGGTGTTTTGGCATGCCTAATACCTATCTTCTCTTCCAGCTCTGTGGTAGTCTTGAAAACCAGAAATCTAAGTTACAAACAGTGAGAGAGGAAAATCATAAAAGACTCTTAAGTAGAAAGAACAAACTGAGGTTTGATGGCGGTAGGGGATTGGGGTGCAGGGAAAATGGGTACTGGGCATTGAGGAAAGCACTTGGGATGAGCACTGGGTGTTGTATGTAAGTGATGAATCACGGGAATCTACTCCCGAAGCCAAAATTACACTGTATAGACTGTATGTTAGCTAACTTGACAATAAATTTTAAAAAGAAAAGAAAAGAAAAAAATACAGAGAAGAAAAGAAAACCAGCAACCTGAAAGTGCAGTGAACACCAACAGCCTGACAGCCACCAGAGGGGGCAGAATAAGGTTGGAACTCTTTCAGAGCTTAGTTTCCAGAGAATTGTCATTATCTGACCTGTCTGGTGGTCTCCTGGGGTAGTCCCACCTGAAAGACAGTCTTGAGCAGCTTCATGGTTACCCAGTGTGGAAAAGATTTTCCAAAAAATACATATGAAGAAACAAATAGTGTCAATAAGAGTAAAACATAGGTGCACATAAAAGACATTACAAATATATATTTTCTATTTATAACTCTTATTTTTTTCTCCCATCAGGTTTAGAAGGAAAATGCATACCCTAAAAATTATGAATCTGTTTTGATAGACACACAACAGATAAAGATGTAATCTATATAACAACAGGACAAAGGATGAAGAATGGAATAGAGCTGACTATATATTAGCAAAGTTTTATATTCAATTGAAATTAAATTCCTGTTGACCCAAACTAGATTGTTATAAATTAAGATGGTAATTTTAATCTACAAAATAACCACTAAGAAAATAACTAAAATGATATATATACTAAAAAAATGATGAGGATATTGACATGAAACACTATAGAATTTATATAGTTTCATGGCCTTGTATGAACCTTCCTTGTTCCAATTAGTGAAGTTATTCTCAGTAATATGGGATCCTGATAATTCCATGTAGAAACTTGTGGATTATAAACATTCTAGAGGATCAGTACAATTCATTAACTATTTCTGGAAAGAAATTTACCTGATAAATTTTAGTCCCCCAGCCATAAGTTACTGACAAACCCATGTCAAAACCAACCACCAGCCAGTTTTTAAATAAGAGACAGAAACAATAGGAGACATTACCCAAACTTAAGTTGAATGCTATAATTCTCTCTCATGACACTTCAGACATTTACTACTGTAATCCAGAATAATCTCTAGGTCCCACATTGATGGTAAAAAGCAAAGTGGTAGGAGTAAGGTGAGAACCCTCAGCTTTTCTCAGTGACTTAAGAGACCCAGTTCTCATTTTTCAGATAAATGACAATTACGGATGCGTGGAGAGTCAAATTGTGAATTGTTTGCTGTACTTGGCTTTTTCATTGGTCATCTGCAGCCCTTCAAGCCTTATAATTTCTACTGGAAGAAGGCTTGGGCTCATTTGTCGATTATAAAATCTAGGCAGGATTTTGTACCCCAATAAGTACAGATAGGCTGTATTGGACCAGGCATGAGTGACTTATTACTGTAATGTGTGCTGAATGACTGGCTTATTGCCTTTTTTCACTTTCTAAATATTACTGGAGTTTGAATTCATTAACCAGTTTCAACTGTAAAAATGAAGCTAATAATCATAGAAAATATGAAACTCAACATTGGCCCTGAAGATGGTTTTTATCTTTTATAGAAACACAGGATTTTGGAAGTAAAAAGAAAAATGAAAAAGTTAATGGTCTTCTTGTGGTTTGTAGGAAACATAAGTAGGAAAGATGGCACTGTGTCCTAAGTTCTCTGAGGCCCAATTAAGTTTCTGTTATTGCTAGCTAACCAGGACAGATAATAAAAGCACCAGAAGAACAGTTACCAAATATATGAATTACAAAACTCTCTGCTGTTTCCCATTATCCAAAAAATATTCCTGCATGGGAGGAATACTAAAAAGAACAAATATTACGAAGATAAAAAGTATGACATTGCTATTAAGGTTTTTCCCATTAATTTGAATAAAAACAAATCGAATCCCTACTAGGTGCCTAACTCTTTTATAGACATTGGGGAAGCAAATGTAATGAAGACATTGGCTCTGGCTGTCATCATTCAAGTGGCTTACAGGTCAGTGGGGAAAATGAATCCATAATATAATATTATAAGTGCACTGTAGAGCTATCTTGCATGGAACAAAAGATGATTTTCCATTTGGTTTCTATATATCACTTAGAAAGACTGGTGCATTAATTTTTATGTTGGCATCTTATCCTTGCCTAGTACCCCTGAAACTATATCTGCTTCAACCAATTCATAAATCTGATGCTAGCTATAACATAATTTTACTTTGTTAGTATCTCTTATAATTTCTAAATATACCTCCACCACTTGTGTTCTTTATTCTTACTTCACATCCTGCTCTATCTTGCTCCATTTTCTAGTTTTAGTTAAAAATAAGTCTCTGTTGAATATTCGTTTCTTGTTCATATTAAGAGATATGTATTTCTTCTGATATATTTCCTCTTATTATATCTTAATTATTATTTTCAATGGTTTTATTATCCGCCATCCTGTGCAAAATATAAAAGGTATTAAAGTATTAAGATGACTACCACTAGATTTAGGCATAACTCTGACAAGTAGTAACAAAGGCAAGATTACCAAATTGAGTATGCATTTTGCTTCTTCAGGTTGAATTTAGATAATGTAGACTGGGTAGTATGTATTTGAGCATTTCAGTAGCTTCTTTGCTTTTCAATATTCAATGGGTCCAGCTACAAAAATATCCAAAACATCTTTAGAAACTTTTCTCAGCCTACTTTGTATTCTCAGTGATCTTGAAATCATTAAGGGAGATGAATGAAATGTTAGTTCATTCCATTTTTTTCCCAAAAGAAGAGGAAAATCTAATAAGGAGTTCTTAAATAAGCTGTATTAAAATTTCAGTACTAAAAATCTTTTGAAAAATATTCTGGAGTATATTGTCAGAATTTTTGACAGAATGACGTAATAGGGTTTAACAAGCTACTGAAGCCCACAGTGGTATACTGAAAATGAAACAAAGTTTTGATTAAGAAACAAAAGCTATCCGGGGCGCCTGGGTGGCGCAGTCGGTTAAGCATCCGACTTCAGCCAGGTCACGATCTCGCGGTCCGTGAGTTCGAGCCCCGCGTCGGGCTCTGGGCTGATGGCTCAGAGCCTGGAGCCTGTTTCCGATTCTGTGTCTCCCTCTCTCTCTGCCCTTCCCCCGTTCATGCTCTGTCTCTCTCTGTCCCAAAAATAAATAAACGTTGAAAAAAAAAATTTAAAAAAAAAAGAAACAAAAGCTATCCAAATCTTCCTCAACTGACAATGGGGTGATGTCCTGGCAAAACCATTGTAAACTGAAAATACTGTAAGTTGAAAATGCCTTAATATACCTGACCTACTTAATACACCTAATCTACTAAACAGGCTAGCTTCACCTAGCCTACCTTCAACATGCTCAGAACAATTAGATTTGCTTACAGTTGGGCAAAATCATCTAACACAAAAAAACATTTTATAACAAAGTATTATTGACTATCTCATGTGATTTATTGAATATTATAAAATGTGAACATAAAAAACAGAATGTTGTATGGGTACAGAATGTTTGGAAGTGTATTTGGCTGTTTACCCTCATGGTCATATGGCTGCTGGGGAGCTGTGGCTTGCTGCTACCCAGCATCATGAGAGAGTACTGTACTACCTGTCATTAGCCCAGGAAAAAACAAAAATTCAAAATTTGAGGTATAGTTACCGCTGAATGCATATTGCTTGCACACCATCATAGAGTTGAAAAATTATAAGTTCAACCACTGTAGTTGAGAGACCAATATATATGCCTCATGGTTTTATAATACAACCTGTAAAAGCTGTTTTGCTAACTATACCTCTTTATTTGAAATTTGGTATCTCTGTATTTTTATGTAAATAATAATGAAAATAACTTTCATAGAAACACTATTTTCTAAATATTTTTATTAATTTAAGTATTGTTTTTGATGTTTGCTTTTTTTTTTTACAGAATTTTAAATGTTTATTTATTTTGAGAGAGAGAGAGTGAGAGATTTAGAGTGCAAGGGGGAGAGGGGGGCACAAAGAGAAGGAGAGAGACTGTTAGCACAGAGCCCAAGGTGAGGCTCAAACTCAGAACCCTAAGATCATGACCTAAGCCAAAATCAAGAGTCGGATACTAAACTGAATGAGTCACCCAGGAGCCCCAAATTTATGTATTTTTTATTTGGTAGATAATCCATGAGCCAAACAATTCTAATAATGACTGTTTCCCTGTTAATGAAGAAGCTGCAGGTTTGTTTTTAAATTCATAAGAAAACGTGATTATTAAACTTTTCTGCCAATTGTGGGCATATTATCTGTACCATACTTTTTTATTGAAACACAATTCTGGCAAAGGTACATTAAGAAAATAATAACTACATAATTTCTGAAAGCAATTTTCTAGCAATATGTGTTAAGTGCTGGGAGGAAAAGTGACTTAAATGTGAATTTTGAAAAATCACTTTAAGATGCCAGCTTCGATGCCTCTTTCTAAAATCATCAGGTGCACTTGAAATTTAAACATTTTCTCAAATTCTTTAACATATTTTAAATATTTTAAATAATGATACTATGCTTTAAAATACTTCATTAACATTTAGAATGTCCAGAAGTCTTCTACTTTAAAGTAATACATTTCAATTTTTCCTTATTATATTTACATCCTGTAAATTTGAAGATTTCTGGTACTTAGCAATTATTTCTGAAAGTAATGCTTCAGATCACCAAAATGCTAATATATTTTTCCTATAATGCATATTTTAACTTCATAAATACATCTTATCTCTCGTTATATTTTATATTATTTTAAATTAAAACCATTTATGCTAGCAACATTAAACTATTAAAATGTATGGCTATTCAGAAAATAGCTGAAAAGTTGGAATCATTCTTTTTTTAAATGTTTATTCATTTTTGAAATAGAAAACGTGTGAGTGGGAGGGGCAGAGAGCAAGGGGGACAGAGGATCTAAAGCAGGCTCCCTGCTGACCGCAGAGAACCTAATATGGGACTCAAACTCACAAACTGTGAGAACATGACCTAAGCGGAAGTCAGACGCTTAACTAACTGAGCCACCCAGGTGGCCCTGAAAAGTTGGAATCATTTTTGATGAGTATATAGATAATCAGGAGCTTGAGCCAGGCTGATTAAAGAAGTTCATCTTCCACACAAGACCAGTCTGTCAAAACTCGAAGAGGAAGCTGTTTTATCTGGTGTGTGGAAAACAACACACACCAGATAACTTACTTACACCAGATAACTTACTTACTTACTTACTTACTTACTTACACCAGATAACTTACTTACTTACTTACACCAGATAACTTAACACAAAGTGTTAAGTAAAATAAAGAAACAGGAGAATATGTTCCAAATGAAAGAAAAAGATAAATTTCCAGAACTGATTTTAATGAAATGAAGATAGATGATTTACTGGATAGAGAATTCAAAATAACTGCCATAAAGATGCTCACTGAAGTCAGGACAGTAATTCATTAACTAAAAGAATTTCAACAAAGAGATAGAAAATAGAATAAAGTAACAAACAGAAATCATAGAGCTGAAGAATATAGTAATGCAAATTGAGAGGACCAAAAATAAACTAGATCAATCTGAAGAATGGATCAGTGAACTTGAACACAGGACAGTGAAATTCATCTAATCATAGAAGCAAAACCAAAAAGGGATAGAAAAGAACAAAGATAACATAACATTATGCATACCATGAAATAGATCAATATATGCATTATAGGTATTCAAAAGGAGATGAGAGAAAGCAGCAGAAAGCCCATTTAAAGAAATAATGAAAACTTCCCTAATCTGGGAAAATAAATTGACCTCCAGATCCATGAGGCTAGAGGCTGTCAAATAAAATGAATGTAAAAATACCCACAATGAGACATAATATAATTAACTCTCAAAACTTAGAGACATAAAGAGAATCTTAAAAGAAGCAAGAGAATAGCAACTTGTTATATACAGAGGAACCCACATAAGACAATGAGCAGATTTTTCAGCCAACACTTTGTAGGCCAGAAGGGAGTAAGATTTTATTCAAACTGAGAGACAGATACTTCCTACCAAGAATACTCAACCAAGAAGAGTAATCCTTCAGATTTGCAGAAGAGATAAAGAGATTTCAAGACAAAAACAAAAGCCAAGGGAGTTCATTATCACTAGACCAGCCTTATAAGAAACGAGAAAGGGAGTACTTTGAGCTGAAATGAAAGTCATTCATAACATGGAAATGTATGAAAGTATAAAACTCACTAGTAAAGGTAAGTATATAGATAAATTCAGAATATGAAAATATTGTAACGATGAGTAAATCACTTATATTTTAGTATGAAGATTAGGAGACAAAAGAAGTAGCAATAAGTATAACCACAGCAACCTATTAATGGATACACAATATGAAAGCAGGTAGATTATGCCATCAAAATTTTTAAATGTGGAAGGAGGAGAATAAAATGTAAAACTTCTATATACATCTGATGTTAAGTTGTTATCAGCATAAAATAATCTTATAAATATAAATAGATATATAAATATAAATAAAGATAGTTTTTGTGAGCCTCATGGTAATCACATATAAAAGCCTATAGTAGATATACAAAAGATAAAGGAATCAAAGGATACTACTATAGGAAAGTCATCAAATCATAAAGGCAGAAAAAAAAGAGTTGAAGAATGAATCAAGAACAAAACACCAGGAAACAATTAACAACATAGCCACAGTAAGTCCATACCAGTGAATAATTATTTTAAATATGAATGAATTAAAATCACCAGTCAAAATATATAGAGTGTCTGAATGGGCCAAAAAAAAAAAAAAAAAAAGATTTGACTTTAGATTTGATACTAAAGAGAAAATGAACAAATGTAACAACCAAAGAAAAAAATCAACAAAATCAAAGGCAGCTTGTGGAATGGGAGAAAATATTTGCAAATATATCTGATAAAGAGCTAATATCCTAAATATATAAATAACACACAACTCAATATCAAAAAAATATTTCAATATAAGAATAAGCAAAGACAGAATAGACATTTTTCCAAAGAAGACATACAAATGGCCAATAAACACATGGAAAGGTGCTTGACATCACTAATCATAAAAGAAATGTGAATTAAATCACAATGAGATATCACCTCATACCAATTAGGATGTCTATTGTCAAAAGATAGGAGATAACAAATGCTGGTGAAGATGTGGAGAAAAGGAAACCCTTGTGTACTATTGGTGGGAATGTAATTTGGTGCAGCCAATTACAATGGAAAACAGTATGGAGATTCCTCAAAAAATTAAAAATAAAACTACCACATGAACCAACAATCCCACCTCTGGGCATATATTCAAAGAAAATGAAACCACTATATCAAAGAAGAATCTGTACTTTCATGTTCATTGCAACATTATTCACAGTAGCCACAATATGGAAACAACTGAATATGTATAGACAGATAAATGGATAAAGAAATTATACATAAAAAATACACACACACACACACACACACACACACCAGAATATTATTCAGCCTTACAAAAAAGAAATTCCTGCCATTTGTGACATGAATGAACCGGAAGGGCATTATGCTAAATGAAATAAGCCAGACAGAGAAAGACAAATACTCTATTGTATCACTTATATGCGGAATCTGGGGGAAAAAAACTTAATATGTGAGGTGATGAATGTGTTAATTAACTTTATGTTGAGAATCCTTTCACAATGTGTATGTGTATCAAATCATCATGTGCAATTTAAATATCTTACAATTTTATTTGTCCATTATACCTCAATAAACCTGAATAAAATTAAACAAAAAAATTTTTAAAGATAAAGCCTTTATGGCACTTGAAAGTTGTGTTAGCACTGGGTATTTTTTTTCCAAATAAAAATATAACGTATATTTTAAATTTATATGTTAGAATGCTACTAAGAGTAAATGAAATTTATTTTATTAAGAATATTTTCTTTTTCTTTTAAATTTTTTTTTCAACGTTTATTTATTTTTGGGACAGAGAGAGACAGAGCATGAACAGGGGAGGGGCAGAGAGAGAGGGAGACACAGAATCGGAAACAGGCTCCAGGCTCTGAGCCATCAGCCCAGAGCCCGACGCGGGGCTCGAACTCACGGACCATGAGATCGTGACCTGGCTGAAGTCGGACGCTTAACCGACTGCGCCACCCAGGCGCCCCAAGAATATTTTCAAATTTATGAAAGAGTGTTATCATTGTTTCATTCAGAACAGATCATTGTAGTGACCTATTAAATTAAAAGCAATCTTAAACTTGATAGAAGACTTTTGACAATGCAGGTATTTACTGCTAGTGTGGCTCTCACCAAAGGGATCAAATACTAGAAAGTTGTATTTTAGATGTGGTTTAATTTTTGTAAAACAAGTACCAATATTTTTTCCATTCAAGTCTTCAAATTCAAGTTAATAACATCAATGGATGAAGTTTGGACAGTTTCACCAACATTTGAATGTGATCACGATGAAGATTTGTATGCAAAGTCCTACTTGTCACATGTACATTGATAATCTCATAGCTCTGTCCTTTTTTATCCATGGTCTAAGGCCTACTTACTTTCTTCCTTATTTACTTTCACTACTTCCTCTCTAGTTACTCTCTCTGGACATCAGTGTCTTTCTTAAAAACGGTACCTAGTCTTCAGAGTTGTTTTGAATATTAGTTGAGATAACATATGCAAAGTGTTGAGAGTTGTAAATTGTGCATTATAAACACTAAAGAAGTGGTAGTAATGGGAGTTAGAGGTGGAAGACTAATAGGTTGAATCAATCAATTGGTTGGATCAATAGATTAATGACTGCTTTGATAATTTAGTCATCTAATTGTTTAGTCTGTAATGTGGACACAAAAGCAGTAAAAAATACTCATTCCACAATTATTTAAAATTTCAGTTGTGTGGAACACAGTGCTACACTCTTTAGAAAACAGGAAGAAACATGTTTGTATCTTTAAGAATACTTCCTGCCCCCAAGGAAGCAGGAAAACCTTGAGATTCAGTCATAACACACTTGAAAGCAATGAGTGGCAAACCATGTAGAGTCTTTGAAAAGTACAATAGGAACCAGAGAAAGAAGAGAATTGAGTGTACTGCAAGAATTCAAAAACAGTTGTTGAACTAGGATTTTAAAAGTGAGTAAAATCTAAGTAAGTGGAATGGAAAATGAAGTCGTTCTGAAAGGAAGGTGCAGAAAAGAAAGGTCAAGGACTTTGAAGTCAGAATTGAGCTGGGTGTGCTTTCTGTCTCCTCCATTTAATAGCTGCAATATCTGAAGAAGTAATTAAACCTGGTTCATTATAATGACATGCACATAATAACACTAGATAGCAGTATCAAATGGTGTTTGTACCATGGGGCAACGATTCAGAAAGACTGAGAACAGAAATATACACCTTGGCCACAGCAAGAAATTGACTTATGATAATAGTTACACCTAATGTGGCCCCCTCATTCAGCTTAATGGTGTTGAAATCAATGAGTCCATGGTTCCTTACCTGCCCCTATCTGGGTGATTTTGTCTTTCTATGCATTTCAATTAACAGTGAATACAAGGAGATCCTTGGTGAGGAACCAGGAAAGCATTGGGAGGGTTCTCTGCTCTTTCATTTGCATCTTTGTTAATAAATTTTTATGTTACTTGTGTTGTTGATGTGTTAGAAAACCCAGAAGGCAATTTGAACTATGCCTGAGTCACCATTTTTTAAGAACATTTTTGTTTGTTTCAAGTTTTTATTTATATTCCAATTAGTTAATGTTTGGGGTACTATTTGTTTCAGGAATAGAATCGAGAGAATTTTTTTTTAATTTTTTTTTCAACGTTTATTTATTTTTGGGACAGAGAGACAGAGCATGAACAGGGGAGGGACAGAGAGAGAGAGAGACACAGAATCGGAAACAGGCTCCAGGCTCTGAGCCATCAGGCCAGAGCCCAAGGCGGGGCTCGAACTCACGGACCGCGAGATCGTGACCTGGCTGAAGTCGGACGCCCAACCGACTGCGCCACCCAGGCGCCCCACGAGAGAATTTTTTTAAGAATCTTTAAACCAACCCCTTTTTGTCTGGTCTGGCTAGTTCATTATCGTATCAGCCAAAGGCAAGGGAAGGCTCTTGTTTTATACACACACACACACACACACACACACACACACACACACACACAGCTGACCACGTAAGTCAGAGTAACCAAAAGCCCTGAAACAGTGAAAGAGTGGGGAATTATTTTCTATCTCCTAGTTTAAGTGAAGAAGGACACATGTTGGCACCCTGTCAGAGGAAAAAAAGTATCTGCCTGAATTTCATCTGCTGCATGACCCCAAAGAGTGGTGGGCATGTGGGGAAAAGAGGTTCCACTTTAAATGGGTTAGAAAAGAGCTTAGGATGGAAAGCCACGAAAGTACCCAAGGTTAGTTAGTGAAATATTGTAATGGGATCAGAAATAACTTGTTATATCATCTGCAGGAAATTACTTTCCACATGACACCAATATGCTATTGTAGTTTGATCACAAAGTCCACTTGCTCCCCAGACCCTTTGCTTCTTACACATACAAGTTAATGATTACTGCTTGATTGTTTTCTCCACATTCATGTGTGTAAGATCTTGCTTTCTTCATGTTCACCACGTGCATAGTATCTTGTGAGCTCAATGAATACGGACTTGAAACCCCTGTTCCGGGCTCTAGTCTTTTCTCAGACATTAGCCTCTCTCATATTCAATTCTGCATCCTCTCTTACTGGACAAGGGAGCACTCCAGACTCATAGTCTGTGACAGTCACAGAAGTGTTAGCTGAGTGATTCGCCATAGCTTTCTTCCTTCCCCT
The DNA here is from genome assembly GCF_016509475.1 of Prionailurus bengalensis. Taxonomy (NCBI): domain Eukaryota; kingdom Metazoa; phylum Chordata; class Mammalia; order Carnivora; family Felidae; genus Prionailurus; species Prionailurus bengalensis. The sequence continues at coordinate 52,128,573 of NC_057360.1, forward strand.
GGAAACACAAATTATGGTACCAGTTCAGATAGGGGCAAAACATGTGGTAGGTTGGGAAAGAGGCTGAAGATGCTGGTAATAAAGTGCCCTAGAGGCAGGGTTCTGGCCTTACCTATATGTGACTTTGCTTTCTTTTTCAGCTTGCCATTCTTGTCTGAATTGCTGGCTTCCTGGTCATCCAGTTCTCAGGGGTAATTGTGAGGGAGACCAACTGAGCCAGTGAGGAGCCCAAATAATATCCAATGAAACGAACACTTGGATGGCTACCCAGTGAGATGAATGACTGCCACTCCTTACCTATGCAGCTTTACTTAAAAAAAATCAATAGAAATCAATAGCAAACCAATACGAAAGCTTAGAAAATTAGTGTAAAGTCTAGGCTTTTATTACTGCAGCCCATGTCAAAGAAAAGAACTTTGCGTAGTCCACCATGTGCCCCATCCCAATCACAAGCCCCCTGCTTTCTACAGGAGGACCATGATCTTAATTTCATAATAACCTTTTCCTTGTGCTTCTTTACTGATATCATCTAAGTGTGTGTCTCTAGACAATATGGTTTAGTCTTGACCAGTTTTTAAAATTTGATATATGTTAAAACTCTTTAGTCCATAAGCTTTCATTCTACCTTTTTCTTTTCCTTACTTTTCTGTTGAATGACTTGGGGCCTATGACCTGTATCCTGTCACTTGGCCTGATTGAATGTACACTCTCTGTGCAGCTCAACCCATATTCCTGTGTCCTCCATATCTCTTGCAATATGGCAGCTGGGTCCAAAGGCTCCATCAGACCCATGTTTGGTCTCTTTACCAGGAATCTAGATGGTGTTATTTTCTCATATCAGAAGACCCATGACATCTAGGTTTCCCCTTTTGGTACCTCATTTTATAAGTGTTGTCACTCAAGGCTTAGATTCATTAATTTACTGAGGAATGCAAAACTGTGATATTCTAAGTTTTTCATTTATTTTTTATACTTAGTTGGAATACTTTTTAAAATTTTTTTTTTCAACGTTTATTTATTTTTGGGACAGAGAGAGACAGAGCATGAACGGGGGAGGGGCAGAGAGAGAGGGAGACACAGAATCGGAAAGAGGCTCCAGGCTCTGAGCCATCAGCCCAGAGCCCGACGCGGGGCTCGAACTCCCGGACCGCGAGATCGTGACCCGGCTGAAGTCGGACGCCCAACCGACTGCGCCACCCAGGCGCCCCTGGAATACTTTTTATAAAGAGACACCTCTCCATCTACAATTGGGCTTCCTGGTTAGAGAGCTCATATAGGAAAAGCAAAATAAATGAATGATTCATTGCTTTTATTTACTAGTTTTATTATAACAAATAGATTTACTATACCTTTCCAAAAACAATTAACATCATTATAAATTCACAGATATAAACATATTTCTTGGAATTAATTCATTGCAATTATTATTCTTACTGAAGATCAAATTATTCCATTTTAGCCCATAATAACCTCTTCAAGTAGGCTAAGTCCTTTTATCATAATATAGTTACTTTTTATTGTTTTATTTCTATGTTTATAGAAAGATGTTCTAGGCTCCTCTGATGTCTATCCAAGATCTGGAATCAGTCACTTATTCAAAAAAGTGGATTTTGTTTGAAGCAAATTATATTACAAGGATGTTATATATAACAAGGATGCTCATCGCTCCTGGATTAGTCAGGCTGTTTGTTTCAAAAGAGCTAGAAAATCTACATATAGAATTTTTAAAGATAAAATACTTCATATATTCCCAGTCTCTTCCACACTCAGAATCTTAGTTCTCAAAGATTCAAGAGGCAATAAATCAGATATCTCACAAGAATTAATTTACATTATAGCACATTACAAACACAGTGTCAAAATGACAGTATAGTGTTATTAATATTAATTTGAATACTAAAACTCATTTTTATTTATAGTTTTTCTATTCTCTCCACAGTTTTAATAATTGTACCACATCTCCATTGTCATTTATACTTCTTTCCCTCAGTAACCATATACTTAGTATTTATTACCCATCTTTATGTCAATGTCCTTCTAGTCATGTTAGTTTTGTAAACATTATTTTTCAGTTGAGTTATTATATTGCTACAAGTTGATAATAGTTTGTTTTTTCCTTAGTAAATAGAAATTTATTTTGTGTTTTCTGAAGTTGATATTCCTTGCCTCAAAATATTATTTTCTGGAATATATTAAATATGTTAGTTCATTTTCAGCTATCAAAAACAGCTGTTGAAAATCTGATGTTAATATAGTTTTATTTCTCTTTTATGTGATGTGATATTTTTCCTAAATAATTCCTTTTGTTTAAAATTCAGTAATTATATTAGAATATATCTTTAAAATGGTCATTCTGGGTCAGTGATCCCAGATACACAAAGTTTTCTTCAATATTTAGTTTAAAATACATATTTTTTTAATTTATGAAGTGTTTTTGAATTAAGTTTTTAATATTTGATTTGGTTTTCTTCTTAGAGACTCCTATTGTCTGTATGTTGGACTTTATTAGCCTTTGAAAATTTCACTTGGATCGTTTTAAGATTTCCTATTTTTTTCTTTCTTTTTTTTTTTAGGTTTTGGATTGGCATTCTTTTCATCTATTTGTCTCAAGGCAGCATCTGTTGTGTTTATTTTCTCTTAGAATTCTTCTAATTTCATTTCTTGTAGTTTCAATTCTTTTCAGAATTGTGACAACTCGTGTCTGAATTTCTCTTTTCTACTTTATGTTATTGTTCCATTTATTATATAAATTTCTTAATGTCCTTTGATTTGGTATGAAGTAGTAGACTTTATTTTTATTTGTTTTTGAGCATTCTACCTAGCGACCTACCATTTTCTGTGTGATGCTATTCTTTTCTATTCTCCTTTTTTTTATGGGTTTTTTTTTTTGAGAGAGAGAGAGCACACTTGCAAGTGGTGGAGAGGCAGAGGGAGAGGGACAGTGAAAATATTTCTGTCTCTCTCTCTCAAAACTAAATAAGCATTTAAAAAATTAAAAAGAGTCAGAGGCTTAACTGAGCCACCCAGACATCCCCCTCTCTTTTTTGTCCTTATAATAGTTTTGTATAAAATGTAACTTTGATTGTGGTTTTTTTTGCTTATTTTTGGAAATATTAGTTATCTTTAACTTTTAGAAGAAACTGTGGTTCAAGAGTTTTTCTAACTTTCTATGCCCTCTTGTGTTCTTTTGGGCTAGTGTTTAAATATGGTGACTTTTTGACTTGTCCTGACTGTTTCTCTTCAGCACGTTTACCTGAGATCTTCTCTTTCTTTCTTCTTCATTAGCCCCATCCTGCTCAATTTGAAACCACTGCCAAAAGTTACTCCTTAATCGGGGGCTAAAGGAACTGGAAATGTCACTTCAAGAAGTTTCAGGAATTCCTGCTTTGTCTTTCCTGACTTTACTGTAGAACCCCTGCACTCACTCATTATTGGGCTGGGAAAAAAAATCCTCACAGTTCAAGTAATAGTCTCAAATTGACCTTTTGTCCTACAATGACTATTTGATAGCCATTTTGAGTTTTTCTGATTCTCAGAACCAGCAGAGTCTCCTTCTACTTCTTCCCACATCAATGTTGACATTTCACAAACTATTATGCTGGTGTTTTAGCCCCACCTATTGGTATTTGGGGGTTCATGAAGATGCCACATCACCTAGGTTTATCGTGAATGTAATTGTTCCATCTGTTTTATATGGGAATTCACTCCCTTCTCCCAGAAGTTCCTATGTTGCATCTTGTTATGTGAACACTAAAATCAGGATCTTAAAGTGGTGGCTCTGGGAAGTAAACATAATGCAGGCACAAGACTCAGTAAAGAAAAATTAACTCTTAAAGCATTCATGACTACTAGTAAAAATACTAGAAATGACGGCCACTAAAAACGAACAAGTGAACATGGGAATGCATTTCAGCTGTAATTACACTTTTATAATAATAACTCTTCTTTTGTTATGGTGGCTTCACTATAGGATATGCAGGAATTAAATTTAATGCCCAATTTAGGCAAATAAAGGACTGTGGAGAAACAGAAAACCTTTCTTTACAACTAGAATTCACCTTCCTGAATGCTTATAAAAAATTCCTCTCCCTTCCAGCCTTGCCTCATGAGTGTGTGTGTGTGTGTGTGTGTGTGTGTGTGTGTGTTGGAAAGAGTGATTAATATGGATTTTCAGAAAATATGATGGAATCCATGTATCACCAGGGGAATGCAGAATGCAGTCTCTACGTGGGAGAGAATAGAGTAGCGCAGTCAGTCCTTTTCTCTGATCTATGGGCTTAAAGAGAAAGATGGAGAAATCCATTGTTTACAGTACAGGCTATTGGAAGTGATTGTAACACACCAGGATTAATATAAAGAGATAGACAAGGTGAGGTTAATGTGAGTAACTTCCTCTGTATGAATTCGCTGCAGGAAAAATTTAATTCTTAACTAACCACATCTCCATATTGCCTTTCAGTAGCAGCTACTGAGGCTAGAAGGAATGGACTGGCCATTCTGGGCTGGTAATAGACTGACGGTCCCCCCACCCCCAAATCCATATGCTGAAATCCCAATTGGTAATATTTGGAGGAGGAGCCTTTGGGAGGTGACGAAGTCTAAGCATGTAGCTGTCATGAGTGAGATGAGTGCCCTTATAAAAGACACCCCAGAAAGATCCTTTCTGCCATGTGAGGACGTGAAGAAAAGAAAGATAGCCATTTATGATCTGGCAAGCGGGCCCTCATGAGACAGTAAATCTGCTAGCACTTTGATGTTGGACTTTCCAGCCTCCAGAACTGTGAGAAATAAATGTTTGTTGTTTAAGCCACCCAGCCAAGGGTGGTTTGTTATAGCAGCCTAAATGGACTAAGACAGGGCTGGAACTTTTTGTTGCTGTCCACAAATTATCACCACACTGGGGTGCATGAGAAGTCCCCCACTGAATGAAGACTGAAAACAAGTGACAGCACCATATAGTAAGGAGAATCAGACATCCGAAAGACCTGAAAGAGTCACCTGAAGGTTTGTATAATTTGTAGAAAATTCAAGGCAGATGTTTACATAGTGATTTGTATCACCTGTTTATCACGGTGACTGTGTACAAGGTTAAAAAGTTCACATCTGGTCACATGGCCCATAATTGTTGAATATTTACTTGGATAAGTAATGGGGACAGAAACGAAAAGGTGAATTATGGTGAGTCATGTCCAGGTCTGCTGTACGTCTTAGCTTTTGCAAAAAAAATAGTACATGGACACATATTCCTAGTACCACAAGGAATTTAGTTACATGGTATTTATACATCCTTGATTATTTATGTGTCACTTCCTATAGTCTAATGATATAAAAGGTACAAGTCCATGGGTTTCTTTGCTCATTCAACCTTGATTGAGTGGATTAACTAAAGTAACTAGAGAAATACTGGGAGCTGTTTGCTTACTTTTAATTGCCTTCTTATATCACAAGTTCTTTGCAATTTTGTTTTCATGCTAGGCAGTAAAACAAAGTGAAAGCTATTTAATCTGATTCGGAGTCACCATTTTTGCCAGGCTCTGAACTCTGACAAGCCTCCTAGTGCAGCCTCGTTTAATTGGCATCAACTGTTTATTTGCCTATTTATCCCACAATACAAATTCTACTCAGGAATCACTTTAGGTTCATTCATTACCATATTCTGAGATCCTTGTATCATCCTCAATAAGTGTGGAATAAATGAATAAAGTGTGTCTATCACATATATAAGGAACAGGTTTATAGATGAAGAACCCCCAAAACCCAATATCATATATTCCCAATGATTTATTATCAATAAAATAGAAAGTTAAATGGAATAAGATTGCTGTAATGGGAAATTTGAGATATACTACCAGAAAAAAATAAGTGTTTCTATAGGTTGTGTGTATTGTATAGAAAGCCATGGAATCATGAATTCTGTGAATTGAAAAACAAACAAACAAACAAACAAACAAACAAACAAATAAAACGTGGAAATAAGGAACCAGTATGATTTCCCAGTACTACATAGTGGTGTATTTCTCAGTACTACATATACAGTATACATGATAAGAGAAAAATCCATGTTTCTAGATTTCTAATTTAGAAGGATTGGTGGAAGCACCTAGTATACAAAAGCTGTAAGTTTCCTGAAAAGATGTACTCAACCTGAAACATTCACAGTTGAGTAGACGATACACATCAATTTAAAGATGTCTTCATGATAATTACCATTATGGAATTGTAATAGGAGACAAAACGTGAATTTTGGCTGTACTAATTATTTTACCAACTAGTTTAAAGCTTTAGAATGATGATTAAAATGTTTTCCTTTGTTTTTTTTCTCGTATGGACTCTCTGAATGCAGCTCTGAACTCAATGTTTTTTTCTCATCTTTTTCATTAGTTTAACAGAAACAAAAATCTTGAATCCCTAAAAATTTTTGCAATTATTCTCTGAGTTAAATAGTATTTCCTCAATTTCGGATATAGGTGAATAAAATATTTGAAAACTCATTCAGAGCAATTCTGAAGAAATGCTCAAGTGAATTTTATGCCCACAACAGAACCAGAAATGATAAGTCAAAATTTATACTGGGCCAAATGCTTTTAATTACCTTCCAGATGTAATTATGCATATACACAGATGGCAGGTAAGGCAGCTCTGTTATATGAAAGAAGGTGCAGGAATAATTGCTATAGTTTAAACAACAAAAGTAAGTTGTTTTACATAAAAAATGATAGGATAAGAGACGTAGTGAATTCTATACCTAGTCTAGAAGGAGGGGATCTGATTGCCGTTGCAGCCTCCAAATCACAAAACTGTGATAAACAATAGTGAACGAATGGTGGAGAGCACATCTGAATAGCTGCTTGTAATTGCAGAGTGATGCAACCTGTCTTTTTGAAGGTCTTGGAAAACAGCTGAAACATTCAGATAAACGATGTTTAGATGATGGAAAAGCTGAGCAACAAGCATTGCTGAACACCTAAAATATATGCAGGCACGCTTTCAGAAGTGGCTGCTGTTCTCAAGAGGAGCAGCCATCAAAACCTGGAGGTAAAGCTGGGAACTCTTTGGCTCCCATTTTATCAGGGCGCGGAAGACCATAAAATAATGAATGATGCTTTATATTTTCCTAATCAATATATTCGCTTTTTCTACCACGTTTCAATTTATACTTATCTTGGATTATCACAAAACAAGAGATTTGAGATTTTTGTTTTAGTTTGACTTAGTCTATTTGAAAAAAAAAATTCACTGAATTATAACGCATTTGAATGTTGACAGGATGCCAAGAAAGAGACGATGAAAATCAATTAAAAGCACTTTCAAAATAAGACCTTAATAATGTTAAGATAATAATAATGTTAATTATGAAGATGAATAATGTTAATGTTCTTAAGAACATTAATGTTAATTATTAATGCTAATTATAACATTAATAATGTTAGCGTCCTGAAGAACATTTTTTAAAGGCTAAGAATGTGCACTCTACCTAACCCAATTTCTAATAGAACGCAAATTTCTCCTAATCATTTAAAAAGTCTCCAAATTTTCATAAATGCATCAGAATTTCAATTACATGGGAGAAATGAAAGATTACCTTGAGCAAGGATTAAATATGACCAAATCTTTGTAATATTATTTAATTTGATTTAGTTGGTACATCTAATTACTTAACAAACAAAATAGTAACTATTAAAAACAGTTATTTAGTGGCAATCATCAAATATTTCTACTTAAATCATTAGGACTATATGGATCAAATAATTTTAACCTACATGCATACTTTGGTAAGTAAAAATATATATTATCTACCATGTAGGAAAGAAAGCTTCCATCCTCTAAAATCAGAGTAGAATTTATAAGTTATATCACTTACGCAGAGTATCAAATGCGACACATTTCTTGTAATTTCCTGAATTAAGTGAGTTAAGCACCTTTGTTACTATACTTGCTTGTACTTTTGGGTCAATCAGTATACACAGATAGCTTGCCTAAGTGGAACATAAAATTATACTATTGTAAATAGAGAAGACACTCTTCAATTATTTCAATTGGTGATTAATGACCATACTTCTTTATATGTATGTACCATACTTCTATGTATGAATTATATGTATACAAGTAGAATAACTTTAACATATTATTGTTAAAGATCATAGTGCTTTTTAAATTCATCTAACATAGTTTTCTTAAGCAACTTCAAACTCCCTCCACCAATTTTCTAATCTTTTTCTTTTTTCAGTTAGTTCAGAGGTTGGCAAACTCTTTTTCTGTAGACGGTCAGATGGTCGTATTTTAGGCTCTGTGGGGCATAAGTTCTCAGATGCAACTGCAGTCAAGCTTCCTTATTTGCCAGTTCTGTATTCACGAATTTTCCCACTTACTAAAATTTACTTGTAACCCTCAGAAAATATTTGCCCACTTTGCAGACAACGTAGAGAGTGGCAATGGCTTTGTCACCCAACACACACATTCTTGACTGAAGTTGAACAGGCAATTCTCTGCCTTCTGCTCTCAATTGTCATGATGTCAATAAGCGTCCTTTATGTGGTATTTTTAGTGCTATGGTTTTTGCATCTTTGTGACTTTTGTTAGTGAGTTTGTTGTTTAAATTGGCTCCTAAGCATAGTGCTGAATTGCTGTCTGGTGTTCTTAAGCGGAAGAGGATTGTGATGTGTTAGGGAGAAAATAAATGTGTTAGATAAGCTTCTTTCAAACATGAGTTGTAGTGCTGTTAGCCATGAGCTCAATTTTAATGAATCAACAATATGTATTAAATATAGTATCTTTAACAGAAACACACGTAAAACAAAAGTACATATTAATCAGTCGATGAAAATGTGTGACCAGAGGCTCGCAGGAAACTAACCCTGTATATCTTCTAGAAGAAATGGTTCAGTATTGGCTAATCTGGGGTTTGTGGTGACAGACAACAATGCTGCTGTTGTAATGAGAAAGCAGCCACAGACAATCCTTAAACAAATTGGTGTGGCTATGTTCCAGTATGACTTTATTTATAAAATCAGGCAGCCTGATGAATTTGGCCATGGGTTATGGTTTACCAACCCATGAATAAATACGACGAATTCCTGAATGCTAATTATATAAAGCATCGTACTGGGCATAATGAATTATACAATACTTAAACAGATGTATTTTTATAAATTAATAGAAATGACAAGCCATATACCTACATTTTTCTGGAACAAAAGTGCCACTAGAATGGTGCACACAGAGGAAAATAACATAACTTTTGACTGAAGGAAACTGAAGTATATTCTCTTTCAAGCTAATACTTAAGTTTGGAGGAAGGGTCCAAGGGAGAACAGACAAGAGACCAGGAATTATTCCGTTTATTAGATGAATATTTTGTGTGCCAGTCTGAGTACTCCCAGAAGCATGTGCCAAGACAGAATTGTGTAAGGATTTTATTAGGTAAAACAAAGGTGAGGGGAAATACGGAGGGATCTGAAGAAGTCAGGGAGGGCAAGTTCAACCCTGAGTGACAGAGAAGAGGAAGATCACTATGCAGTCTACGGCCAATGTCAACCTCAGAGGAATCTTGTGTCTCTCAAGAAGAAGCTGCTGTGGCCAGCGATTGGCTTGGGAGCAGTCCCTGGGAAGCTGGCCTCAGCACAAATGGTGCAATAGCTATGACGTGTGTGCACTTACTCTTCTGGGCGGGGGGGGGGGCACTAACGGCCCCCACAGATTGTGAGCTGAACAATTTTTAATCAGCCTTATAATATGCATTAAAATATTTATTTATGAACGTTTAAAAATGCAGCTGTATTAGTTGTCACTATTTGGTATACTAGATATTGAAGTCTGAGGAAACAGTTTGAATCCCAGATACCCCATATATTGTCTTATGTAAAATTTTTAATGTCTCTGACTCATGCCTTCCTAATTTGCAAAATGATAAGTATCTCAGTCTCATGTATTGGTTGTGAAGAGTAAACAGGACAATGCGTGTAAATTCAGCACTATATGAGCTAAGTATGCTCGGCTCATAGAGAGAGCAAAAAATGGTAATACCCTCCAGATTTTAAATTTAACAAAAAGTGCATTCTAAAGTTTTGAAAGCTTATTTTATTCTCAACAAAGGAAACGTATTTAACTTTAGATAATTTTTAGAACTACACATGTTAGTTCATTTTTACTAATATCAGTGTCCATGAAATATTATATCCTGATTGCTCTGTTACAAGGGTTTGCTGAATGATTTGTAAAAGTAATTTAAAAAGCAAGCAATTATAAAGTTATCTGTCACAGAAGTTCATTCTGTCTGTGTAACTCATAAAAGTTAGTATGGCTTTATCACGGACTTTTTCCACAGGCGTTATGAAAACATTTTCATATTGTCAACAAAATAACTGTTGCATGAGAAATTATTACTTAGCATACCTATCCATTAACTAAAGTGCACACCTAAAAACCATTAGGAAATGAAGGGAATGTAACAAAGTCTTACTAAATTGATTTTTAATCTGGTTAGATTCCTAGGTTATTATTCTTCACAATTACAGTTACTAAATTACATATTTCAATAATTTTTCATTAGTATATTCAAAACGTGCCATGCATAAAAATGTTGACTGTGCAAGGGTATACAACTTAAATTAAATATAAGCATTCTTGAAAAATAATGAAGCCCTTCAGATTTCTTTTGGTAATTTAAAACATATTTTTATACAGTGAAAACAAAATAATAACAAAAGAACCTATTCGATCAAATATGACCAGAAAAGTTTCTTTTAATATTCTACTTGAATAAAATATAATAAAACTGTGTGCCCAGAATCAAGACCTTGATTATTTTATGTTTAACATCCCCTTTAGTTTGGGAGGTAGAGAGCATAGAACCAATTCTTAGGATATGTCCTTACAAACACATTTCCTTTTCTAGTAACTATTCTTTGAGATGTCCTTATCCTGGGTAATATATTCTTCACCAGATATATGTATTCTTTCATGTCCAGAACAAGACTAATTTATCATATATCATGTGCAAAGATTTGTGATAACCCACATAGGACATCAAGAATGTCTCCAGTTTCAAAGAACTGACCATATAGTAGAGGATATAACTAAAATTCAATCTAGAATTAACCAGTATTAGATTCCATCCATTTAGATAGAAGAGTAGTGTGGATGATAACATAGAATCATTCACCAGTAAATATTTATTGAAAATCTCTTGTAATCCAGGAGTGGTCTAAGAATTTGGATATGGTAGCTGATAAAACAAATCTTTGCCTTCATGCTTTTCCTTCTCATAGGAGAACACAAACAAAAAACAAATCAACGGAATTATCTATAAGCTTATCTATACTATGAGACACTGTCACATATTGAAAAAGAGCACAGACACTGGAGACATCCTGCAAGGGTTTGAGTCTCAGCTCTGCCGCTTTATAGCTCTGTGGTCTCTGGCCAATTCTTAACATCGCTTTGCTTCAAGTTTTCCAGGCTAAAACAGGGAAAATAAAACTACCACCCAGTGTTGTTAGTGGGGATTAAATGAGTTCCTGGAATAGTGTATGGAACATAATGTCATAGAAATGCCTGCTATTATTATTAATACCATTTGTCAGATAGATATAAGAGCTGAGGGAAGAGGGATTAAAGAGTTTAAGGTGACTGTAGGGGGAGTTTGAGATTATTTGTAGAGGATGGTCAAGGAAGACCTCTCTGATTAGAGGATACTTGAGTGGAATTCTAAAACAGATCATGAAAGATGGCTTGATATCTGGGAGGAGATTGTTCAGGCAGAGGGGAGAGCATGTGCAAAGGCCTGTAAACCATTGTAAAGATTTGGCTTTTACTGTCATCAATATGGTAAAACACAGAGAGATTTTGGCAGAGTATAACATGATCCAACTTATATTTTAAACAGATCACACTGACTGCTCTCTGAGTAGGAGATCAAGGGTCAAAAGAAGAAGACCTATTTAGAAAAAATTACAATAATCTGGGAGACAGGACAGTGGATTGGACCAGAGTGGTACCAGCAATGATACAAAACAAACAAACAAACAACAATAACAACAACAAAAAACAGTTGACGTTGAATTATATTTTGTAGGTAGATCTGATGGGACTTTTTGACAGATAATATCTGGGTTATAAAAAAGAAGTCAAGATGCCTCCCAAGTTTTTATCCTGAGAAACTATAGAACAGAATTGCCATTTACCAGGAAAGGAAAACTGGTGGATGGACCAATGTTTTGAGCCCTGAGCAAATATAAATCAGGGAAAAGAACACATCTCACTTAGTTTAGCAAAAACATGGATTGAAAAAGGGAAGTAGAAGACATACTGTCTATGTATGGCCAAGTTTATGGGAGTCTTAAGCTTAAGCCAAGGATTTTCTTTGCTCTTCTTTTTCCAGCTCTTTAAGGCATAAGGTTAGGTTGTGTATCTGAGATCTTTCTTCCTTCTTTAGGAAGGCCTGAATTGCTATATACTTTCCTCTGATGACCGCCTTTGATGCGTCCCAGAGCTTTTGGGTTGTGTTATCATTTTCATTGACTTCCATATAGTTTTTATTTTCCTCTTGAACTTCTTAATTAGCCCATTCATTCTTTAGTAGGATGTTCTTCAGTCTCCAAGTATTTGTTACCTTTCCAAATTTTTTCTTGTGGTTGATTTCAAGTTTCATAGTGTTGTGGTCTGAAAATATGCATGGTACGATCTCTATCTTTTTGTACTTGCTGATGGCTGATTTGTGTCCCAGTATTTGGTCTATTCTGGAGAACGTTCTGTGCACTGGAGAAGAATGTATATTCTGCTGCTTTAGGATGAAATGTTCTGAATATATCTGTTAAGTCCATCTGGTTCAGTGTGTCATTCAAAGCTCTTATTTCCTTGTTGATTTTTTGATTAGATAATCTGTCCATTGTTGTGAGTGGGGTGTGGACGTCTCCTACTATTATGCTATTACTATCAATGAGTTTCTTTATGTTTGTGATTAATTGATTTATATATTTGGGTGCTCCACATTTGGCACATAAATGTTTACAACTGTTAGGTCTTCTTGGTGGATAGACCCCTTAATTATGATATAATGCTCTTCTTCATCTCTTGATACAGTCTATTTTAAAGTCTAGATTGTCTGATATAAGTATGGCTACTCTGGCTTTCTTTTGTTGACCATTAGCATGATAGATGGTTCTCCATCCCCTTACTTTCAATCTGAAGGTGGCTTTAGGTCTAAAGTGGGTCTCTTATAAACAGAATATAGATGGATCTTGTTCTCTTATCCATTCTGTTACCCTGTGTCTTTTGATTGGAGCATTGAGTCCATTGACGTTTAGAGTGAGTACTGAAAGATAGGAATTTATTGCCATTATGTTGCTTGTAGAGTTGGAGTTTCTAGTGATGTTCTCTGGTCCTTTCTCATCTTTGTTGCTTTTGGTGTTTGTTTGTTTGTTTGTTTTTTCATCTTTTCTCCCCTCAGAGAGTCCCCCTTAAAATGTCTTGCAGGGCTGGTTTAGTGGTCACAAACTCCTTTAATTTTGGGGGGGAAACTTTTTATCTCTCCTATTTTGAATGACAGCCTTGCTGGATAAAGAATTCTTGGCTGCATATTTTTCTGATTCAGGAGACTGAATATATCTTGCCGCTCCTTTCTGGCCTTCCAAGTTTCTGTGGATAGGTCTGCTGCAAACCTGATCTGTCTTCCCTTGTAGGTTAAGGACTTTTTTTCCCTTGCTGCTTTCATGATTCTCTCCTTGCCTGAGTACTTTGTGAATTTGACTATGATATGCCTTGTTGATGGTTGGCTTTTGTTGAATCTAATGAAAGTCCTCTGTGCTTCCTGGATTTTGATGTCTGTGTCTTCCCTCAGGTTAGGAAAGTTTTCTGCTATGATTTGCTAACATAACCTTTCTTCCCCCATTTCTCTCTCTTCCTCTTCTGGGACCCCTATGATTCTGATGTTGATCCTTTGTAATGAGTCACTGATTTCTCTAATTCTTAAATCGTGCTCTTTTGCCTTAATCTCCCTCTTGTTTTCTGCTTCATTATTCTCCATAAGTTTGTCTTCTATATCACTGATTCTCTGTTCTGCCTCATCCATCATTGCGGCTGCAGCATCCATTCATGATTGCAGCTCAGTTATAGCATTTTTTATTTCATCCTGACTAGTTTTTACTTCTTTTATATCCACAGAAAGGGATTATAATCTATTTTCGACTCTAGCTAGTATTCTTATTATCATGATTCAAAATTCTGGTTCAGACATCTTACTTGTATCAGTGTTGGTTAAGTCTCTGGCTGTCATTTCTTCCTGCTCTTCCTTTTGGGTAAATTACTTCATTTCATCATTTTGAAGGGTGAAAAGGAATTAATGAGGTAGAAAAAATTAAAATTAAAAAAATAAAAAAATAAACACACACACGCACAAAATCGAATAAATGATGCTGGATCCTAGGTGTGTTTTGGTGTGGGTGTTGAAAGTGGCTTGATAGATTAGAGAAAAAAGGGGAAAGAAGAAAAAAAAAAGAAATCATTTGAAAATTTGAAAAAAATGAATACACTGCAATAGACTAAAATGAAATGATGGAAGTGAACTAGAATTTGAAAAAATAACAGAAAAGCAAAAAATATAGTAGAAAAAAATTAAAGAAAAATATTTTTAATAAAAATTAAAAATAAAAATGAATTTTCTCTTTCTATATTCAAGAAAAATAAAATAAATTAAAAAGAAATAAGAGAAAAAAAGGAAATCATTGGAAACCTTGAAAAAATGAGTATACTGAAGTAGACTAAAATAAAATGATGGAAATAAAATAGAATTTGAAAAAATTTACCCAAAAGTAAAACATATAGTAAAAAAATGTTAAGAAAAGTATTTTTAATAAAAATTGAAAATAAAAATGAATTTTCTCTTTATTCAAGAAAAAGAAAAGAAATGAAACAGAAGAAAAAAGAAAAAGAAAAAAAAAGAAAGAAAATTGAATAGATGGACCTGCTAACAGACGGAAATACGTCTGCAATTACTTCTTTTTCCCCTAGAAGTGAGACTATGAAGTGCTCTATAGTCCATAAACTAAGCAGGCGGTGAGACTTCTGTTCTTGAAGGGGGAGGTTGGCCCAGGTGGGTGTCGCTTAGTGTAATGGCTCTGCTCTCCACCAGATGGCGCTGCTAGCCCACTGGGGTGGGATTGTTGTGGCGCTTGTAGGTGTGTGTGCGCATGTACAGAAGC
This sequence comes from Prionailurus bengalensis, assembly GCF_016509475.1. Classification (NCBI taxonomy): domain Eukaryota; kingdom Metazoa; phylum Chordata; class Mammalia; order Carnivora; family Felidae; genus Prionailurus; species Prionailurus bengalensis. Next base: position 52,143,770 of record NC_057360.1, read on the forward strand.
GGTGAAACCGGTGTCACTCAGCTATGCAGTCTCCAGCCTTGGAACTGCGTTCTCTCTGATCAGCAATCGCACACCCCTCCTTTGTCTTCAGCTTTCGTCCACCCCCAACTTTTACACTGTCTGTGACCAAGCCCCAGGTAGTACCTCTCTCCTGAGTTTTGTCTCAGATGCAGCTGTTTTCCTCGGCCCCTTACTTCTGACGGACTTCCGCTTTGACCCGTTCAGCCCCTCTGCAGAGGGTCTCAGTGAGCAACGGCTGAATGCCGGCTGCACCCAGGAAAGTTCATGGGACCGTGCTGCCGCCGATGCCCAGAGACTGCGGCCAGGTGCCAGCCCGCCCCAGAAAAACTTCACAACACACATCTGGCACCAGGCTTCACCCTCAACGACCTTGTTCCAGCACCAGTGAATGTGGCCATTCTGTGGGGTGTGCTGGGCCCAGGTTGCCTCACAGCCTCTACCAAATGTCCTTCCAGCAGTGGAACCACTTCTCCCCTTGTGGCCGGAGAACCTCCCGGACCCCACTCTGCTCCTGGGGATTCGCCCTTCCCGCCAGAGCACCACCAGGTATCGAGCTGCGGAGTTGCAGACTCTGCAACTCTCCCCCTGTTTACGGTCTTAATGGAATTTGAACCCTCTCCTCTCTCCTTTCTCCTTTATCCCTTTTTAGCTCAGTCCCTGTGGCTGTTTCCAATTTTCCACTTTCACTCCAGCTGCCTTTGGGGAGGGAGGGGTGCTTTTCCCATATTCTTCTCCCCATCTCCGTCCTCTCTCCGCATGCACAAGTGGCTCACTGCCCTCCGCGGCCTCTCGCTCCCCAAGTTCAGCTCTCCCTGTCTCATTCCTGTTGAATTCTGTGGTTCAGGTTGGGCAGATTGTTGTGTTAATCCTCAGATCAGTTTTCTAAGTGTGCAGGATGGTTTAGTGTTGGTCTGGCTGTGTTTCATGGACGTGAGACACGCAAAAAACTTCCTCCATCTTGGCTCCCTCCCCAGGGATTTTCTTTTGTAGGCGAATAGAAGCCTCTCAATCTTCCTTCCTCCCCGCCCCCCAGCTCCCCTGCTTCCTTACTTTTTTCTTTCCATAGAAGATAATATTTGTTAACTTTTTCTCAGGACTTTGTAAGTTGGAATCTTGAACTTATTACAAAATCAAGTATGACTTTCCATCTGAGGTAAAATTTGCCACTTGAACAAAACAGAAGCTATTAGAAAAAGGTAGACTTTGTAAAAAACCCACTTGGGTTTTCTTCTTTGTTCTCCTCTAGTCAGAGTGTATAAAACACAGTGAAGAGTGCTTCTCTGCCACCACTTGTATCTTTCCCCACATCTGGCATCTACTTCTGATCTCTTAGAGTGTCACAGATAACATCTTAAAAATTTGTGAAGTATTTTGATTCCAACTCTCCATAAAGTATGTGCTCAGAAATATGTTATTCTTGAGTTTCTGGGATTTTTCCATTTAACTTTTCATTAAAATACTTTCAAAACATTTCAGTAAAACTCATTTTCATTTTAATACATAAAATCAAGTTTCCTTATGATTTTCTCATTATAAACATTTCTAAATGTTATTACTGAAAGTCACAGAAACATAATTTTAAAAATAAAAAGCCATCCTGTGAAAAATTAAAATCAGTTTATCATCAAGTAAGAAAGGTAGTGATATAATTTGCCACACTATATTTAAAAAGGTGTGTGTCTTTTCTGGGTATATCTTTCAGAGAAAACATGACCTTAGAAACATAGGCAAAATACTTTGTAAAAACAATATTAATAAAAAAATCATAATATAAAAGGTTGATATTACAAATAAACTGATAGTATAGCTTTTTTCTTCTATTATCCTCTATTTACAACTTTTTTTCTTTCTCTTACATGTAATGCTTTACCTTTGACTTAAATAACCAGTGAAATAAGTGGAATGAATGTATTACAGAGAGGTACCTGAATATCAATAGGTCTGTTCAGAAAATTGAAGGTTAAATTGATTGGTAAAACATAGGTCCAGAGTTCATGTAATGATGTTACACATCAAATATAATTGCTCTATATTTAGTTACCAAAAATGTTTTCAGCTTGGACATAATGCTAATACCAAGTGAGTTTTATGGTAAGCTGGATCCAAGTCCCTCTCCTAATACCATACTAAGCCAGAGTAAAAAACTCTCTAATTAAGAAGAATCAGAACAGAGGTATAGTACAATATAGTGTGCAAATAGATCCATTTCCTAAAATAATACAGAAGTGGTTATTATGTAATCACAGAGAGATGAGAAAAGTTGAAAATGGAAGGACAAGTGATCATTGAGTTTCCTAGTTCCCTCCCTATATATCACGTTGAGACTCTGGATTGGGTGCTAGATAATATAAGTATAGGAAGGCAGCATGGGAAAGATGTGAGAATTTTTCAGAACTGGAGATACAATGGGGTTTCTTATTCCTCTTTACCAAAAAACCAAACCAAAACAAAACAAAACCCCCAAAAAACAAAAAACAAAAGAACAAGTCCATTAGAGAATCTCTCATCAAGACAGAGAAGAGTGACTACAGTAAATTATAAATTAAAAATTATAAATTACAGTAAATCGTGTGATCGGGCAACATTGTGACCTGGTACAGAAATTCCCTTATTCCTAATCCAGTGGCCGTTGTGGGTCATGTAAGAGATACAGAAATTTTCGCCAGTCCCTTAGGGACAGACATAAATCAGCTTAAAGCTAAGAGTTGGTGTGCCTTCCGGAGATGTGATTGAACCTTACGGCAGATGCAGCAAGGTGGACATCCCCAAGGCACTTACAGCTGATTTTCTGTGGGTGAGAATCTCAGTACAATTTCAGGAGGGGGCCCTGGTCAGCAGAGGAAGACTGTTGAACTTCCCTGGCAGCAACAAATGAGCATTGCGTCTTCAGAGAGAACAGTCTGTGGACTACTTGGTAGAGGAAGCAGAAGAAGAAGGGCCTGCCATTAAAGAAGAGGCAGCGAGAAGTCAGCAGGAGCCAGCAAAGGTTGTGCCAAAAAGCTAAGCACCTGAGGACGAAGGAGAGTGTGTTGAGAGAAAAAAAAATCCTGAAGGACAGAGTAGTTACAAAACCAAGAGAAACAAAAGTGAGACAAAATTTACAGAGAGAGAGAGAGAGATGGTTTCAACAGAAAGAACAGAATTACCTTGATGGAACATATTTAAGTGCCTCTCCAACCTCCAACCCCCTCAGTGAGAATGGGGCTCCAGATACAATCAGTTCTGGAAAGCAAAGGAAGTAGCATTTTGGGCACATCTGAGTTGCAATGCATAGACTTGGACAAACCCTTGCATGTAGCAAGGTCTCTTTGTAAAAACTGAAGTCAATTGAAAAATAAATTCTGACATCATTTTATCTTTTGCAAGACTAACAGCAGTACTCCTACTTATTTAGTTCAAGGATAGTTCAGTATTTTATTTAAAATACGTTTCTTCCATCTTTGCTCATGAGCTGCATTCTGTGTCAACAGCTATCATTTAAGTTTTTGGCAGCGGGGCTCTTACTGCAAATTGACCTTCAATGAGTCATATTACCTCATCCCATTAGATTATAAGGCTGTGAACAAGGGATGCTACTTTTTCGGGTGAACATATTTGATCCAAAAGTATCATGCATCTGTCTCCATGATAAGATAGACCAGTGGAGGGGTGCCTGAGTGGCTCAATCAGGTAAATGCCCAACCCTCGGTTTTCGCTTAGGTCATGATCTCACAGTATGTGAGATCCAGCCCCAAGACGGGTTCTGTGCTGACAACGTGGAACCTGTTTGGGATTCTGTCTCTCCTTGTCTCTTCCCCTTCCCCTGCTTGTGCACTCATGCTCTTTTTCTCTCTCAAAATAAATAAATAAACTTAAAAAAAAAAGCCCTGGAATTTCCAATAAAATTAGGCTTCATACTCTTTAGTTGAATCACCCTATTTTTTTCTGGTAGGCACTAGCCTACTTAATTTGTGCTCTACATTAAATTGGATATTTATGATAATCTGAAGTTATTAAGGTTGTGATATTTCTGAACTTTAATTTACCATGTTTTCCCTTGCCTGGATTTTACAGAAAATGTTGCATTTTTTTCTCTAAATTTGCCAGAGTTAAAAGAAATACCAAAAACAGAAGAGGAAAATTTTCTAAAATGTGCTCAAATAGCACTATAAAATAACTATCCTTTTTTTTCAATATTTGACTCATCTACTGGACATGAAAAATAGAGTTCACAGTCTTCAACTAGCCTTAAGTAAGATCCTAGAGCCTTAATTCTACTACTTGCATGGTATTAAGAAAACTTGTGAAATGTATGGATTACATTTATTTATAGTCTCTTATCTAAATAAATATTATAATTTGTAAGGCAAATGAAATAGATAAATTTGATCTATCTCAGCAAATTAACAGATTAGTTAAAATATTCTATAATCATTACTCTAAACTTGCCTGTTGCGTTAATCGACCTTAAAACATTCCGATTGAATGATGTACTGCTTGTAGATGTAGAAGACATACCAAAGAAGAGATCCCACTATCTTGAGTAAGGACTGCTCTTTGAATGTAGATGAATGATAATGGAGGAATAATTACATGATCTCACAGAATCATTAATCAAATTTGAAAGCAAGTTCACCCTCAACAATGCTCTGTAAACACTCTCAAAATGAAGTTTTCAAATTAATTCTGTCAATGTTGGCTGGCATGCCCTAACATAATTACTTCAAATTATCATGTTTGTGTGTGCATGTGTCTCCTGGTAAACTTCTCTGGGGAAATTGCCTTTTGGAACCTTAGTCCTCCTTATAGCTGACATACTATATAAGGAACTTTTCTTCTCCCAGCCACTATACTATGCATGTATATATTACATGTATGTATACATTATGTATTAATGGCTTATTTTTGCATGGACAACTAGCCTCTTTAAATGTCTACAACATCAAGGGGTGCCTGGGTGGCTGAGTCAGTTAAGCATCCGACTTCGGCTCAAGTCATTATCTCACAGTTCGTGAGTTTGAGCCCCGCGTTGGGCTCTGTGCTGACAGCTCAGAGCCTGGAGCCTGCTTTGGATTCTGTGTCTCCCTCTCTCTCTGCCCCTCCCATGCTCCTGCTCTGTCTCTCTCTGTCTCAAAAATAAAAACATTAAAAAAATTAAACAAAATTTAAATGTCTACAACATCCAGTTCATTTAATAGAAAAAGTTCTTCTTAGTGGCTCTTCCTTGGGGGCAGCCATTCCTTGCCATTCCTGTGGTCTTTCCTACTCTGTCTACATAAGGTAGACCCAGATTTTGAAGAACACACAGGCTGCAAATAGCTCCATCTCCCTTGCTGTATTGCCAACACTATGAACCATATTCTGACTGAGGTGGTAAAAAACTGGAAACTTTTTCCCCTCCTCGACCATATTTTCTCTGCCACCTTCCCATGCCCCTCCTTTAGAGCTATTATTGGCAGGAATAGCATTCCCTGTAAATTGGGTTCTCTGTGAAAAGCACATTCATTTTGAAAAAATAAAATAAAAATGTGTTTCAGGTCCATCTTACTAATTAGAAAATTAGAGTAGGAAATTCGACATAGACTAAGAAAATGTGCATGGATACCTGTGTACATGTGCATGTACAATATGCACATTTTAGAGGACTAGGAAGTCAGAGATATCTGTGCACAAAGACAAAATTTCTATTATTTGCTAATTAGGAAAAGTAAATTTTCTGAGTCTCAGTTATCTATTAAAGATCTGTTCAGTGTCAACATTTTGGGTAGTTGTATTAAATATATAATAATAATAATAATAGTAATAATATTTATTTAGCATTTACTACATGCAAGGCACTGGACTAAGTGTATTAGATTGAACATCTCATTTTACCTCAAAATAAAATTCATACTGGGGCACCTGGGTGGCTCAGTCGGCTAAGCACCTGACTTCAGCTCAGGCCATGATCTCATGGTTCGTGGGTTCAAGCCCCATGTTGAACTTTGTGCTGACAGCTCAGAGCCTAGAGCCTGCTTCAGATTCTGTGTGTTCCTTTCTCTCTCTGCCCCTCCCCTGCTTGTGCTCTCTGTCTCTCAAAAATAAATAAATAAATAAACATAAAAAATAAATAAAATTCATACTTAAGAAGAAAAAAATGAGCAACTTTTAGTAACTTGAAAACTCAGTCTTTGTACAAGTTAGATCGAATTCTGATCTACTGAAGACACAAAAGTAAATCAGTGACCACAGAATATTTTAGACTTTTCAGCAAGTGCCACTGGATACTATCTTAGACATGCAGTTCAATAACATATTTCAAGTCAACCAATATTCTTGACAGTTATCCTTCATGAAGTCTGTGACTATACCAACAAGATTTTCAAAAGCAGAGAGCATAGAAAATTGAAAAAAGAGGTTCATTTTTATGGTTCTGACATATTACAAAACCTTGACCAGAAGGTCTCAAGAAAGTAACGGAGGATTTGCAATTTTAGAGTTTATTATCCAATTGAGAATCCTGTAGAGTATTTGATTAAGGAGAAAAGGCTGCATCTGAAAGGCAGAAAGCCCAGTGAAACAGGCAATAGGCTTCCAGTGTTGCCATATGCATTGTAAACAATACTCTTTTATAGATTCTTGTATGACTTGCAGGATTAAGGATATAGTTTTCAAAATAACTACCATCTCTCCATGATATTTAACAACTATTTCAATCATTTCAATCTAAATTTCTAAAACTTAACTAACCTCTCATGGGAAATTTTAAAATATATGTTTGGCATGAAAATATATCAAAGTGATTTTTTAGTACCCACAGAGATTAGTCCATCAAAACTAAAATATCCTCTCTGTTAGCCACCAACTCCAAAAATAGAAAATTTGGCTTTTTCAATATAAATTTGATATGTGAAAATTATCAGAACATAATTATTAATAGGATTAAAGGGAAAAATTTGGAAAGAGGGATGTTTCAAAAAAGCTTGTTACATTTTTTTTTTAAAGAACAGGCATAGACATGCCCTCTTACATAAACATTAGTAGTAAAAACTCCAAACGTCCATATAATGAAAGAACAGCATTCTTTTTTTTTTGCTTTTTAAAATATTTCTCTACTAAATACATCCCTCAAATCCAAGCAATACTATTTTAAGTTTGATGATTTTCTTAGAGAAAGTGTGCAAACATGGAAACTTTAGTGCAATTCTCTTTCTTAAGGAGAATTACAATCTTTACCCATTAGCTTTAAATACTAAAATGCAATTGGTTCAGCATGCCAAACAAGGCAGGCCAGCATGGTGGTAGTTCCTCACCCCATGCAAAGCAGTGTGATCACCTACTAACTCTCTAATCAGTTTACATTTTATATAAATCAATTATCTTCAGTTAAACACTCTAGGTTCTATTGTGAGCTCTCCACGTGCTGGAGCTTTTACTCATGTTATCTTGGAAGATCATCTTATTGAAACACTTAATTCAATTGACATTGCTGACATTAACTTCAAATATCAGCAGCTTTCACAGACTAAAAAGAAAATCTTAGCCACTGTGTATGTTTTTGTGAGTACAGATAATTGTGTCATTGTCCGTGGATAAAAAACTTGGGGAAGCATATGCTCATATACAGCCCTAACAAGATGAACATTTTTATAGTAACAATTTAATATATTTTAATCATCTATATTCAGTACTTCTAAAACTACATTTTAGAGAACAATATAATCTTGGCTCAATTCTTTTAAGTGGCAAGACTTTCCTTTAGGCATTTTTATGTTCATTTATTTTCTCATACTTTTTCATACTTTCTGATAAGTTTAATTTCGAGGAATGAAGAAAAGTAAAGATATCATTAAAATGTTCATTGAATAGGGGTGCCTGGGTGGCTCAGTCGGTTAAGCATCCGACTTCAGCTCAGGTCATGATCTCACACTCTGTGAGTTCGAGCCCTGTGTCGGACTCTGTGCTGACAGCTCAGAGCCTGGAGCCTGCTTCTGATTCTGTGTCTCATTCTCTGTCTCTACCCCTCCCCCGCTCATGCTCTGTCTCTCTCTCTCTGTCAAAAATAAATAAACGTTTAAAAAAAATTTTAAATGTTCATTGAACAAATGTTTCTAAGCCTTTTCTTGAAATACTTAATGTTCACTTGAACTACAGTACAGTAGGGAGACCACATCTGAACAATTAGTATAGTAGGGAGCAATTGAAATATGCATATAAAAACATATTGCATAAATGCAAATATATTTCACTTTGTCAGCTGAGAAAGTCTAGAAGCAATGACACCCCAGTAACAGTGAGTACGCTTAGTGCTCAGTTCTTGGATTATTACACATTTTCCATCAAAAAGAATCTGGGCTCCTCAGAGAAATGGCTGATTCAGGACCCAGGGAAATGTACAAAACGAGTCTGAAGCAACTCCCAGGCAGTGCCAGAAAGCAAGGAGGTTTTTAAAAATAAGCAAACAAAAATTTCAGATACAGGAGACACCTATAAGCTTGCAATGTCCAAAACTGGAAAAAGTTGAGCAATAAACTAAATTAAGTATTATTGGGTTATAACCCAAAGTATAAAATAAGTATCTGTGAATCCATACTGATACAAACAAATAACTGAGTAATTAAGTAAATAAATAAGTGACAAATCTGCCATGCAGAAAATTTTCAAATAATATATATACACACTCCCCACTTCTTAACTGTGGTTGTGTATAGTGACTTCCTTTCAAAGAGTACGGTATGAAAAGGGGAAAGGAAAGGTGACTTTACAGTGGAGAAACCTGACATTTCTACCTCAGTCAGGGAATCAATATCAACAGTGATAAGTTGTATGGATAATATGTACCCTTGATATAATGTAATGAGAACGGCACGTTACCTCTGTTTTTCTTTCTCAAAACTCATAATCACAGTCTGATCCTCAGAAAAAACATCACACAAATATTCCTTGAGGAATAGTCTAAGGTACACCTGACAACTACTCCTAAAACATTTTGCAGGCATCCAAAATAAGAAAATACTGATAAACTGTTGCAGGCAAGAGGAGCCCAAGAAAATAGTCAACAAAATGTAATGTGGCATCGTGGATGGGAACAGATGAAAAACATTAGGTAAAATTAAGAAAACATGAATGAAGTATGGACTTTAGTTAATAAAAATATATTAATATTGATTCATTAATTATAGTAAAGTTACCATCCTTTTTAAAATGTTTATTTATTTATTTTGAGAGAGAGATTTAGAGAGTGGGTAGGGGAGTGGCGCAGAGAGAGAGAGAGAGAGAGAGAGAGAGAGAATCCCAAGCAGGCACACAGATGTCAGCAAGGAGCCTTAGGCAGGGCTTGAACTCACCAACCATGAGATCATGACTTGAGCTGAAACCAGGAGTCAGACAGCTAACTGACTGAGTCACCCAGGTGCCCTAAGTTACCATCCTAATATAAGATGTTAATAGCAGAAACTGGATGTGTGGAAATACTAGAACTCTTTATATGATCCCTGTAATTTTTCTGTAAATCAAAATTATATTAAAGTAAAAAACTGTATTTTAAAAAGATGACATGGGGGGCGCCTGGGTGGCTCAGTCGGTTGGGCAGCTGACTTCGGCTCAAGTCATGATCTCGCGGTCCGTGAGTTCGAGCCCCGCGTCAAGCTCTGTGCTGACAGCTCGGAGCCTGGAGCCTGTTTCAGATTCTGTGTCTCCCTCTCTCTGACCCTCCCCCATTCATGCTCTGTCTCTCTCTGTCTCAAAAATAAATAAACATTAAAAAAAATTTTTTTAAATAAAATAAAATAAATAAAAAGATGACATGGTACATATCTTTTGTAAACAATAAGCAGTTTAGGTGAAGCGAAATGCAGCTCTGCTCTTTTTCATAAAGGCATTTTTAAGTATTGATCCAACCAGGGTCCTGGCTTAAGTAAGGATCCTCCTCTGTAGATTCTTCTCTTAACCATTCAGCCGGGTTTGTATTTTCTTCCTGTTACTTCCACAATTCTTTGCATATACTTCTACTAGAAAACATATAACCTGACTAATGATATGCATTTACCTTTATCTCCCTCTGTGGATTTTACCACTTTAGGGAGTCAGTGAAATTGATTCATCTTTACCCCTGCAAGCTTTAGCACAGTGCCTAACATACAAGAGAACAGAAACATTTGTTCAATGCCTGCATACATATGTAAATAAATGAATGAATATGTAAATGATGCCCTAAATCCAAATATGCTCATTGAAATCAAAGAATTGTTATCATTCACCAATATGAAATAAATTGCTACAGTGACTATTCATGTCTTCTGCTCATATCTTCACTGGATTATTTGTTTTTCGGATGTTGAGTTGGTAAGTTCTTTATAGATTTTGGATACTAACCCTTTATCCGATATGTTATTTGCAAATATCCTCTCCCCTTTCCATATGTAAGGATGAATCATGGGAATCTACTCCCAAAACCAAGAGTACACTGTATACACTGTATGTTAGCTAACTTGACAATAAATTATATTTAGATAAACAAACAAATAAATAGCTACAGTGAGGAAGAATACAGGGCTTCAGACTACTAGTAATTTTTGGCAAGTATGACTGCGACCTTAATTTATGAGCATTTTTATTGTCTATGGTCAAACATAATGCAAATCTTAGTTGCTATACGTAATTACAAAACTACTGAGAGTAACATTGATGTATGTAAGATAGTTTGTTTTGGCAGAATGTCCTTTTATAATTTGGCTATGATTGCGTTTTTAGCTTCATCTGCAATAATTCCAATAAACCCTTTCTTCCAGATATATAAAGCTGCTTTTTCCTTAAAACTGCATTCTATTTCATAGAATACACAGACACTTTCCCTCTGCCGGGAATGCTCCTACCATCTTCCCAGTTTGGAAATTTCTTATTCACATTTCAAAATTAACCTTGAGTTGGTGAATGTGAAAAGCACCACACGAGCTCTGACAAAAACATGTAGTAATCAGACATTTATGAATTTATTTCTAAGTGCAATTATGAAAGTCTAGCTGTATCTTTTATGAGTCCAAAATTTCTGAGATGAAAGCGTTCAGAAAAGCCCTAAGTTCTCTAATAAAATATATTGGAAAATAATCATTATGACTAAGAAATCTTTGGAAACAAATTGCAAATTTTTCTTTTCTGTTTGAAAAAAATGTTTTATCTGTATTTGGGGGGTTACAAATAGGCTATCAGCAATATGGTGAGCATAAATAAAAATTTGTACTTTTTAACTCTCTTATATTGGTGTAAGAAAAGTTCTTATGGAAAATGAAATTTCCAAATGTTCAAGATTTCAGTTGCTTTTTTTTTTTTTTTAAATGCAGTCAGTTTGCACATTTTTTTCTTTGTGGAGGCCAAGTTTAAATTGCACTTGACTCTGATCTGGTCCATGTAGCAAAATTGTATTTCTTCTGATCAAAATCCACACTATTTTCTCAAATCTAAACTTGTATTGAAATGGAACTTTTTTACTTTAACTTAATCTGAACTTTAACATTTCCAAGCCTCAGTTTTCCAAAAGATCAACCTTGAAGAGGAAAATTGAAGTTTAGAGAATGAGGAATCTAAGATAAAATTAAAATCTCATAGTGGATTTATTCCTTATAAAAAGTTTTATATCTGATAGTATTTGACATGCTCTTTTTTGGGAAAATAGTTGTCATTCACTTATTCTGAAATCACCTATGATAGAAATGCTAAAACTGGCCTTAAGATTAACTATACCAGTAAAAACCCAGAAAAATACACTCTGTCTCATGTTAAATAGAATACCATAAAGCCAAAACCATATTTTAAATCTCCTCAGACAGCCTTATAAATGGTAAAGATAATAAAGCGTTTCAAAATATTACTTATAACTAACAAAAACTAACATAAACATGAATGTATTATGTCAATATATACCTTTATAGCACTTATTGTGCATTTAATTAGTTGCTAATCCTCAATTTCTTAGGAGAGGTTGTCAGTTCTTCCGAGTGGGAATCATACCTTATTCATCAATGTATGTTTAGGAGCTAAATACTAATAACAACAATACCAATAATAATAATAATAATTGAAGTTAGGTTTTTTTTAAGCTTACTGAACAGGCACTGTGTTCAGTCTACATTTCCATCATCCAATTTAATTCTTAAAGAGAACCCTATCAAGTAATTATATTAAATTCTCATTTACAGAGACATACCTGTGGATTTTTTTTAGGTTTATTTTTTGAGGGGGGAAGGGCAGAGAGAGAGAGCAAGACACAGAACCCAAAGCAGACTCCAGGCTCTGAGTTCTCAGCACAGAGCCTGATAGGGGGCTCAAAATTAACAGACTTTGAGATCATGACTTGAGCTGAAGTGGGACGCTTAACCGACTGAGCCACTAGGTGCCCCAATGCCTGTGGTTTTAGATTAAGCAGTTTGCCTACATCACACGACTAGAAAATGGAGGACCTCCTTTAAACCCAGAACCTTTACTGTAAAGCCTAAATTCTTAATTTTTATAGTATAACACAGTTTATTCATTCATTCAACTATAGATGGAAAATTTCCTATGTGTCAGGCACTATGAGGCCCAGAGATATCTCAATGAACAGGACAAAATCCTTATAGTCAGGCTCTTCATCACAGGAACTAGGAGGAAAGAAGACAATAAATGAGTATATTAAGAAATACACAGGATGATATCAGAATAGCATGAACACATCATAACAATAGCTTTGAAAATAGGGATGACATTATTCCCTAAAATGTAGACTAATATAGCATTTAAACATAGCATTTAAGAAAATGAAAACTTGTAACAGATTGAAACATTTTAAGAAATTGATCCAAACTTTATGATATAGCTACAAAAAAAAAGGTACCAGGAAAGTTTTAGGGTGATGCAGAGTTTTAAAAACTTTTAAATGTTTTTTTTCAACGTTTATTTATTTTTTTGGGGACAGAGAGAGACAGAGCATGAACGGGCGAGGGGCAGAGAGAGAGGGAGACACAGAATCAGAAACCGGCTCCAGGCTCTGAACCATCAGCCCAGAGCCTGACGCGGGGCTTGAACTCACGGACCGGGAGATCGTGACCTGGCTGAAGTCGGACGCTTAACCGACTGCGCCACCCAGGCGCCCCAAAACTTTTAAATGTTTAAAGTGATGTACAGTTTTGCTGTCTCTAAAGGAACTAATATTCTCTATATTATCGAAAACAAATAGTTTCCGAGATCAGAAAAGGCATGAAACCTCCTCGAGGACCTACTAACTAAAGCTCCTAACTAAAACACCCATTGGAAAACCCAAGAAAAAGTTGAGAAATCAAAATTATAAATCAATTTCAGTGCTGAAACAGATGCAATGATTCTAAAGAAAATATTATTAATTGGAGCCAGGAACACATACACACACACACACACACACACACACACACACTCACTCACCCACAGATGTCTGTATATCTTTCCTGAACAATATAAAAGTATGTATCTGGGGAACACATTATGGCTAAATATTGAAAAGCTTTTATTTTATATCATATTAACAAATTAAAAGAGAAAATTAATATTACTTCAATAACAACAGAAAACTATTAAAATTTAACAGAATAATTCATATTTATGTATGTCCAAGTTATATTTTAAATATTAGCAAGATTTGTATACCCTCCAAAATATAAATCTTTAATTCTTTAAAGGGAGACAAAAATCCCTTTTAGAAAATCAGGAGAAAATGAAATTTTCTATATGCTGATAAAAATATTAAAATATACAGAAAACATTATACTTCATTGTGAAACTGTAGAATTATTCTATTTAAAGTAAAGAAAATGAAAAATTCACCATTTTACTAATAAGCTGAGCAAGCAAATTAGGATGTAAGAAGAACAATAGAGGTACAAAGATTAGAAATAGGAAGAAATAAATCTGTATAAATTTTAGAGGACATAAATGTCTACGTAGAAAATAAAAGAGAACCTACAAACTAACGGATTTAGAGAAAAAGTAAAAAGAATTACTGAGTTCAAACATCAATATATAGAAATTAAAAGTATTTCCATCTACCACAAAAAAAGTTTAAAACGCAATTTTATGTACACCATTCATGTGTCTCTCCTTACCCCTGCAGTGTATGCTGAACAAAGTGACTTCCTTCCAAAGAGTACATTATGGAAAGGGTAAAAAAAAAGGAATAAAACAAAACAAAAAAAAAACTTTACGGTGAAGAACATGCCAAACACTATCTCAAGCCAAGTGATCGAGATTAACGTCAATAATGACAGTCATATTGATAGTAGGTACCCTTGATAGGATGTGACGAAAATGTTACTATATCTCCGTGATCTTCTTCCCCCAAACCATATCTCTAGTTTAGTCATTAGAAAAACATTAAACAAATTTCATTTGAAAGATATTCTAAAAATACCTGACTATATTCCTGAAAACATTTAAGATGACCAAAAGCAAGGGAAGTCTGAGAAACTAACCAGAGATAGCTAAGGAGTTATTAGGACTAAATACAATATGATATCCCAGATATGATTCTATAATAGAAAACTTACATCAGGGAAAACTAATGAAATCCAAATAATGTATCGGATTTAGTTAATATATTAAATATTGATTCATCAAACATTTGTTCATTAATTGTGACAAATGTACCATCATAATGTAAGATATTAACTGGGTTTGGGGTATATGAGAACTTTATTACCTTGTCCACTCTTCTGTACGTCTACAATTATTATAAAATAAAAAGTTTATTTTAATGTCATTTATAATACTATAAGAAGATACACTTCACCAAGGAGCAAAGCTAAAATATATGTGTTGGTATTTTATTAAGACTACAGAAGAAAAGGAAGGAATAAGAACTTAGAAGTATATGCATGTGAAGACTAAATATTGTAAAAATAGATATTTCTTAAATTAATTTGAACTAGATCAAAATTACAGTTGCATTTTTCTTAAAAATACTGATAGAATTTATTCTAAAATTCATATGGAAAAATAAAAACTAAGAATTGAGGTTGACCAAGCAAACAGAAAAAATTGCTTCCAATATACCTCCAGCTATGCGGGTTCTTGATATACGTCAGAAGTGGCAATTTGGAGCAGGGAAGAAATATTGGTTATTCACTATATTGTCTAAGATAATTGCCCAACTACACAGGTGGGAGTAGTGATAAAAAAAATTATACCTCACACCAAACTGAAAATAAATCCCAGGCGAATTAAAGAAGTGAAAATGTGGATATCAAATTGTAAAATAATTTAAAAGAAAATAAGAGAATTGTTTCAATCATATCAGATAATTGCCAACACAAGAAATGAGAAAAAAAAATCACCTGTAGGTGAAAGGAAACATTGCAATAAAAACGAAAACAATCCACTCAGCTAGAATTTCCAAGCCACAGTCTCACACTGAGTTAGAAAAGAGAAATATAGCAATCTTTCACAGAAATGCTTTCATAGAGTGATGTTTTCAAGTTTTGGCTTGACTTTAAGAATATTGAATTTTCTTACACTTTATGCCAGTTGTTAAATATCATTCAGGTTTCAAACCCGCTTTTCTATATTACTGGCTTTGTGATAAGGAGATTGTGTCTCTGCAAGCCACATTTTTCTTTTGCCAACTGACTCCTCTTAGTTCTAACAACAGAGGGTACTGGGAGCCTGGCAGCTGGAAAAGGAAGAAAGAACACATAGCTGTCCTGTTTGCTTCTTTTTCCTATGTCCTTCTTCCTGTTCTTATCAGCATCCCTTTTGGAGCATTTTTGTTGTTGTTATTGTTAATTTTTTTTGGTGGAGGGTAGGTTTCTTCCCCACTCTTGCAGGAGGAGTTTATTCCAATTTTCAGTTAGCCAACAATTGCTGAACCAGTTTCAGGAGTGTGCTCAGAGATGACAGCACCAGCCCCTGGAGGCTGTGTGAGACCTCAATCCAAACTCCCAGGGGCCCCTCTCCCAACCTGTAAACATCAGTAATTCTAGCACTTCCTTGTGGTAGCTGCTTCCTGTTGTTTCTACATGGTGGTCTTTCTGTGTTGCATTTGTGCCTTTTTAACTATGCTTTATCTGGTAACTGATTCTTTACAATGAATTAAGTCAGTTAAAATAACTGGGGTTGTTTTTTCTTTCTATCCCTTTAACTGTTCAAAGAGAGTAAAGTTTTAAAGTTTGGTTTAGTTTTAAGAATATTTTTCTTGCACTAATAATTTTTTCTGGTATCTATTCCTAGAAAATTAAAATTACATAGGATACCTGTTGAATTTTTACCTTAAACCTAAAAATGATTTAAATACGTGGTGGACTTTTAGTATTGAATAAACAAACACCTATTAATTCTAGAGCATACTACCAGCCAGCTAAACTGTTGCCACTTAAAGTTTTTGTCAAGAAGGAAGGTTTTGGGTCCAGAAACAGTTAGAGGAACAAAATTCAAATGGCCAATATGATTTACCAATATCTTGATTATCAGAAAGAAGTTTGACCAATTATTTAATAAATACTTGAATCCATACAATATACTACCAATATACTATCCTATACTTTTAAATTGCACATTATTTATTTAGGACCTTTGCAACATGGATTTTTTTCATGGTTTGTGAGCAGATATGGTATTTTTAATTGTATACTTAAAACAGTTTAAAGACCGCTTGTGAGATTATCATATTGACTTCTTGATTTTCCTGCATGGATTGTGTTAATTAAATGTTAGTCTTTCAAGCATATGTTATAATTTAGTGCAGTAGCATATAAAATTTTATGTAGGATTCAGTGTTCAGAGTATTCTCCTAGGATCCACTGTACCACAGAATTTAAACTAATAATGCTGAAAAGGATGTTTACCTTCAAGATCCCAGTGGCACTTTAAAAGATCAATCAACTTGGCACTTCTGAAAATTTAAATTAAATTGATGATGTCTCATTACACTCTCTTTGATGATTATGATTGCATAGAAGGAGAATATAAATCTTGAGGATACTAGCTCTGAAAGACTAATAGAAAACATGATAGATGCTGAATGTAGACATTGTGACTTTTGTTTGTCTCTGATAGCGTAATTAATCTCTTTAATTTTCTCTTCATTGGTATCTAAAGTACACCTTGTGAACTAGAAAAATATTCAAAATAAGATTGAAATAAATGCAGCTGAATTTTAAATATCAAAATTGTATATTCATTTATAATACAAATTTACTATTCAAATAATAATTTTCAGGATAATTCCAAAATTATTTAACTTTTAGATAATAAACTATGTTCATATGTATCCATATTATCTACATATTGACATAAAAATGATCCTTCTAAAACAGTATTTTTTAAAAACAAAACCAAAACAAATATTACAGTTTAAACACTGTTTTATAAGATATCACTTAATGGTAAATTTTATATACAGTTTGAAGGAGCAAAAAATATGCATCTTAATTGACACAAAAGGACATTTTCTTTTAAATTTTTTCTTTTAAGTTTATTTATTTTGAGAGAGAGAGCACACAAACTGGATAGGGGTAGAGAGAGGGGGAGAGAGAATCCCAAGCAGGCTCTGCACTGTCAGTGCAGAGTCTGATATAGCGCTTTATTGAAAATGTTCCCAACCCTTGCCCTTGAAGATGAATTCCGATGAGATTCATAGATGAGATTTCCAACAAATTTTGCTGGTTGCGCTCTCTCCAACAAGGTCTGGATCTAACCTCTGTGGGAAAGAGCTTTCTCCTAGTGAGCTCTAGCTCAGCCTCTAGGGGTGATAACTGCTCTCTATATCTTTGATTCTTGCATTCTCCAGAATTCTCTGTATTTCTTACTAGCCAATCCCTCATTACTCTAATTCCTTGTAATAATCATTCCTTACATTAAAATTTTCCTGTTCAAATTATTCTATGGTGTCTGTTTCCTCACTGGGTCCTGATTAACACATAATGAGTACCATTTTTCCTCCTTTTATTTTGAATCTATATGCTTCATTTATTTAAAGTGAGTTTTCCACAGACAACATATAGTATGTTCATTCATTATTTCTTTTTTTAATGCAATCTAACTATCTGTGTATTTTACATGAGGTGTTTGACCATTTATTTTTAGTGTAATGTATTAATATGGTTGATTCAATTCTATCACCTTTCTTTTTGTTGTCTCTTTTCTCTATGTGTTTGTTGCTTATTTTCTTCTTTTTATACCTTCTTTTATATTAGTTGGAGATTTTTATTTCTTTTGCCTTGTTAATGTGTAATGATGACCAATTTATACATTTTGTCCAGTTTTCTAGTTGTTTATGACATGAAGAGAAGTCTGGTCCCTATTACTACATCATTGCTAGAAATCCAAGTCCAAAAAGGGTGTTTCTTTTAAATTATATATATATATATATATATATATATATATATATATATATACACACATACTTCTGGATTTGTATGTATATCTGTGTGTATATATATATATATATGTGTATATGTATATATATATATATATCTGGATTTGTATAAAATTACTTAGGTTTCATATAAAAGAGTAAATGTTTACAAGACTAGAAATCCAAGTCCAAAAAGGGTGTTTCTTTTAAATTATATATATGTATATATATATATATATATATATATATATATATATACATACTTCTGGATTTGTATGTATATTTGTGTGTGTATATATATATACACACTATATATATATATACACTATATATATATACACACACTATATATATATATATATATATATATGTACATCTGGATTTGTATAAAATTACTTAGGTTTCATATAAAAGAGTAAATGTTTACAATATGAAATAATGATAAATGAGTAAATAAATGCCAAAATTTGGGGGGGGAAATCTGTTTGAAATATCTCTGTTTCCTGGTATAGTAAGTGATCTTCCACTGAAACCTGAATGTTTTGAATATTGTGGTATGAGACTCAGGATCAGGTTTGAATCTCATGATTCAGCAGCAGGCCTCCTTTTCCATTACTTTTGTGGCTGAAGGTGGATGCCATTTGGTTACTACCAGATGAGCATGGACATAGACTCACTCCCATGTGGTCTCTAGAGACACTGCTGGAGCCAGAGGTGGGGAGATGCATCACTTCTTCCTGCCTGGACGTGCTGACTCTCTGGGCTCCATCCTCGTGAGCTTCAGCTCAGCCCCTACAGTTGGTAGCTGGTGGTAGCTGCCACTGTCCCTTCTCTGGCACCACCCTGGCAGGAGTGCTGAGGCGCTTCACCAGATTGGCAACAGTGGATGTCTAGACTCTCCACTCAGCTTTTGCTGGCAGGGTTGAGAGAAGGTCACAGGCTTTGTTTCTTTGTGTGTGTCTGTTTTGTGTATATTTGTTTGGAGTAGTGTGGTTATTGTCTAAAAGTGTTCTATTTTGCTAGGTTCTTTCTTTTCTGATTTTTGGCCAGAGAGATCAGTTTTTTGTGGGTATTTTGTTTCGTTTTGTTTTGACTGCACCTGCTAGCATTTCTGGGTGTCCAACTTCTCCAAACTTAGTCTGGTTATATGAGGGGAAAAGAAAACCTAAGGAACTCAACACTGTCTCAGTCTTCAGGTGTTGAGGTCCCATGCTGCTGTGCCTTCTTCTCTCCATCTCTCACAGACCTTTTGTATTTGTTTGATGTATGATGTCTATAGGGTTTAGCTGTAATTAGCTAGAGGAATAGGGAAACATCTCTAGAAATTGGAATCACACTGTTTTGAAAGAAATGCAGCCATTCTTTTCTCTTTAAGTTCGTAAGGATGAATGAGGAAAAAAAAATTACCAAGAAAACTAAGGACTCTACTGTACAGTTTTTGTTTGTTCTTCTGCCTGCAGAGAATCTGTGATCTAATTATCCTTGGAATGACACAGGAGTTTGTTCCAGAAGTTCATCACTGCTGTGATACGTGACGACTCACTGGTCTCTCCAGCATGGCGCTTTTCATATTCTGCCACTAGAACAAGGGGAGAAATGAACAGGTCGCATCCAGGCCAGGGGCAATATAAGCAAAATCAGAGAGTTGGCAATTGTGTTTTTGTTTTTACTCTGTGCCAACTTTGGCCATTTGCTCTTATCTTTTGTTCTTGTAGGTTTCTCTTCAGTAGATATTCTAAAGTCTTCTGCATCCCCTGCTTCCTGTGTGCCCCTATTACAGATGGTAGCCTGGCTGCGATGTGTGAAAATCCTTCCATGTCTATCTTTCTTCTGCTCAGTTAAATGTACTTAACCTGTTTCTCTCTCAAGGGGCTCTTTATGACAACTAATTATCTAATTCAAACTGTTAAGACACCGGGTTGTTAAACCTCCCAAGTCATATACTTTGATTTAACAAAGATTTTTCTGAAGGTCACGTCATAACTCAAAGGAGTTTCTGAAATGGGAATGTTAGGCCCACTTCAGGGCCCATGGGGATGCTGGGTTATTGAAGAGATTGATTTTGTGCTTAAAGAGTGCAGTATCTCATAACTTACAACTCATATGTGGTGCTTTGGTCCTGATGGAAGAATGCTTGTCCACTGTCACATACCAGGTAACCAGCATGCTTCTGGGGGAAATCAGCACCCACGCCCCATCTATGTGTGTTGGAAATGCTTTGAGAGCAGGGCATCACTGACCAATAGAAATTTAGCCCCTGTATGTACCTTCTCCCTTTAGCTAGTTTGAACTGCCACTGAAGCTTATTTTAGTTTTCATAAGAATTCCTAAAATTTTGGTAGGGCAAAAAAGAAGATACACTTTGTTTTTGATTTCCTTTTGTTATTAAAATCGGGACTAGGATCCACTCCCTTGGAGTTGTTTTTGCTGGAAGGGACCATAAAGTCAGAATCCTAGTAAAAACAATAACAAACAGATTGTTTTCGTGGAGCAGAGACTTGAGATATTAAATGAATTAGCCAATTCATGTTTCTCTTTACCCTCACTTGCTCCCTCAGTTAATGACTTTTCCTCTCTCTTTTACATCTCTTCTTTCTTCCTTTTTTTCCTGCCTCTTTTTTCTCATATGCCTTTGTTATTCTCTCTCTGTCTTCCCCTCCTTCTCACTTCCACAAATGCTTTCTCTAAAAGAAGACAATCTTGGCCATTGATCATTCTCCTTTTAGTCTTATATTTACTATTTCTAATTTTATAAGAGAATAGTGAGTCATAAGCCATAGGTTTCAGGTAATTCATGATATGGCATTGGCATTCTTGTTCTGAATACTGCCCCATCCTTCACAGGACCAAGGGTTTAGGTCCTACAAATGTCACTTACAGAATATCACCAAATAGAATAACTCTCGACTCTTGCACTTAGACCGTAATCTTAGCCTAAGTTCCTTTTCATCCGAAAGATTTATTTTGCAGTGGTATATCTATTGAAGCAGACATGTATGTTAATCTATTTCCAATGAGAAAGCATAGATCACCAAAAGGCTTACAAATACATTTTAACAGATTTTTCTAAATCACTAGAGCACATGTTTGAGAACTGAGAAATACTTTTCTCTTTTGTAATTAAGCAAATAGCTCATCATTGTTAAAGGAAGACTAAATTCATCTGAACTTGATCATTCTTATGCTATTTGACACTTTTATTGCTCCCCTTCTATGTCTAAGTCACCACGTTAGAAAAAGTACACAGGCTTTAATCCAAACAACAAACCTACCGAGGTAGATTTTAGAAATTCATTTTAAGTACTGAGGAAACTGAAGTTTACAGGAGTTAAGGTACTTTGCCTAAGTTACAGCTGTACATGGCAAAGCTAAAATGCAAATAAAATTCTGTCTGGCTTGCTCCATACCTTGGATGGCTTCTCCAACTATGAAACACAGTCAAGTATAAATTGTGGCAACACTTCAGGGGTGAACGAAAAATCTTGTGTTAAGTTTGTCATCACAAAGTGAACTTGGTGGCTAGAACTGCCTCTATGTGCCTAGCAGCATAAGAATCAGCCATTCAGAATGGCGAGTCTACATATGTCTTGTGAATAATGAAGATAGAGATCTTGCTTTCTTTGCCCTCTTCCTTAAACTGGTCTAAAGGAAAGAAGAAACAAGGTTACTCACTTCGGATAATGTGACTACATGATCACCTCTGCTGAAAGTTTTAGCAAGGCAGCAGATCAAACATAAGTTCAGAAATCAGATTTGAAGATTAACTATGGATTTCATTTTATGTCTTCTCCCAAGATAATAAAAAGCTGACTATATCTGTATCAAATTTATCACCTTTCTTAACTAATTTATTTAGTTATTAGGATTTCTATAATGCTTCTACATATGTTGGAATATTTTAGAATGTGACATCTTGAAATGTGGGAATTGTATTTGTTTAAATGGTTCCCTGTAAAATGTATTTACAGGATCATGCATAAGGTGAGCAAAAGAATTGAATGTTTATCATTAAATATGATATCATTACATTAAAAAAAGTACCTTAAGAGATTTACTAGTATATTAAATTTAACTTTACTTTTGTTTCCTTTTTTTTTTCCTATTTCTAATTTTATATCTTTGGAATCGGCTACAGAATTCAATTTTATTACTGACAGATTGTGTAGATGTGTATTTCTTAAGAAAAATAATTTATAAGTACATGTTCATCACATGTATCATCTATGTGATAAGTCCAATATTATAACTTCAGATGATTTCTAGCACAAAGTATTTGATACATAGACCATAAACTGAAAGACCTTTAAATAATCACAAGTGAGAAAGACTGATTAAATTAAGAAATTGGTGCTGTGGTTTTGACTAATTATTTACATAATATTCATTTTCAAGAGGACAACACCCAAGATTTCTTATTTTCACAGTCAAGTTTGCTCACGTAAACACAGATTAGAACAAAATATTAGCATTCAGTTTATAGATCAAATTAGATTCTAAACATATTGCTGCCCTTGAATCCTGTTTATAAAAAAATATACAGCTACTGTGGCCCTTCTTTTTAAGAGCACTGTGTGTCCATGGGAAGATCATTTAAACTCTCTGAACTTCTGCTGCTTCTTCTTTAAAAATACTATGAATAAAAATTCCTTGAAGAACTATATATAACACTATGCAGGTGGGGTTATTACAGTAAATATTCACACTGCATTGTTAGTTGTTTTACAATTTCTTGATGGCCACTGGAATATAATCCCAAGTAATTGATCGTATTTTTTGTTTCAAGTATTTACTTAAATTATAATTAATTAACATATAGTGTAATATTAGTTTCAGGAGTAGAATTTAGTGATTCATCACTTATATAACACCCAGCGCTCATCACAACAAGTGCCCTCCTTAATATGCATCACCGATTTAGCCCATCATCCTGCCTACCTCCCCTCCAGCATCCCTAAGTTTGTTCTCTATAGTTGAGTTTGTTTTAAGATTTGCCTCTCTGTCTCTCTCTTTTTTTCTTACCCTATGTTCATCTGTTTTGTTTCTTAAATTCTACATATGTGTCAGTCTTTCTTTGACTTATTTTGCTTAGCATAATACACTCTATCTCTATCCATGTCATTGCAAATGGCAAGATTTCCTATATTGTTTATGCCTGAATAATAGCCCACCACTTCTTTATCCATTTGTCAGTTGATGGACATTTAGGCTCTTTCCATAATTTGGCTAATGTTAATTATGCTGCTATAAACATTGGGGTGTATGAGTCCTTTCAAATCAATGTTTTTGTATCCTTTAGGTAAATACCTAGTAGTGTAATTTTTGAGTCATAAGGTACTTCTATTTTAACATTTTGAGGAACCTCCATACTGTTTTCCGGAGTAGCTGCACCTGTTTGTATTCCCACCAATAGTGTAAGAGGGTTTCCCTTTCTCCATATCCAATATCTGTTGTTTCCTGTGTTAATTTTAGCCATTCTGACATATGTGAGGTGATATCTCATTATAGTTTTGATTTATATTTTCTTGATGATGAGTGATGTTGAGGATCTTTTCATGTGTGTGTTAGTCATCTATATATCTTCTTTGGCAAAATGTCTATTCATGTCTTCTGTCCATATTTTAACTGCATTATTACTTTTTTGGATGTTGAGTTTGATAAATTCTTTATAGATTTTGGATACTAACCCTTTATCAGATATGTTATTTGCCAATATCTTCTCCCATTCTGAAGGTTGCCTTTTAGTTTTGTTGGTTGTTTCCTTCACTGTGCAGAAGATTTTTATCTTGATGAAGTCCCAATAGTTCATTTTTGCTTTTGTTTCCCTTGTCTCTGGAAACATGTCCAGTAAGAAGCTGCTATGGTGAAGGTCAGAGAGGTTCCTGCCTGTGTTCTCCACAGGATTTTGATGGTTTTCGGTCTCACATTTAGGTCTTTCATCCAGTTTGAATTTGTTTTTGTGTATGGTGTAAGAAAGTGGTCCAGTTTTATTCTTCTGCATGTTGCTGTCCAGTTTTTCCAACACCATTTGTTGAAGGGACTTTTTTCCATTGGATATTCTTTCCTGCTTTGTCGAATATTAGTTGACCATATAGTTATGGTCCATGTCTGGGTTTTCTATTCTGTTTCATTGATCTATAGCTCTGTTCTTATGCTAGTACCATACTGTCTTCATCACTACAGCTTTGTAATATACCTTGAAGTGTGGGATTGTTGATGCCTCTGGATTTGCTTTTCTTCTTCAAGATTGCTTTGGCTATTCAGGGTTTTTGTGGTTCCATACAAATTTTAGGATTGTTTGTTCTAGGTCTGCAAAAAATGCTGGTGGTATTTCTATTGGGATTGCATTAAATGTATAGATTGTCCTTGGTAGTATAGACATTTAAACAATATTTTTTCTTCCAATCCATGAGCATGGAATTTTTTTTCCATTTCTTTGCATCATCTCCAATTGTATTTTTCTCACTCTTCAACCATTGAAATACACATATTTTCATGTGTATTTCTGTAACACAGTAAAACATAATGCTGCCATTGTTTAATGTGATGATAAGTCAGTGTAGAATACACCTTTCTATTCATACAATTCATAATTATAGCAACCAGCATTTATAATAAAAGATAACAAGAATGATCCTGGGAGAGGAGCAGTTATCAATGTGGGTAAAGTAGATATAGTTGTAGATATGTTCTCTTTATGAACAAAAACAAAAAGGTTACTTCTCTTCTAAATTGTATATGAAGATAGGGGCACCTGCGTGGCTCAGTAGGTTGAGCGTCTGACTTCAGCTCAGGTCATGATCTTGTAGTTGATGAGTTTGAGTCCTCTGTTGGGCTGTGTGCGGACAGCTCGGAGCCTGGAGCCTGTTTCAGATTTTGTGTCTCCCTGTCTCTCTGCCCCTCCCTTGCTCATGCTCTCTCTCTCTCTCAAAAATAAATAAACATTAAAATTAAAAAAAAAATGTATATGAAGATAATGTATATTTCCATTGATAGATAGATATAGATAAAGATATTAAATAAGCACATAATTTACATTATTTGTGTTAGTATTCTATTTCTATTATATCTAATTCAGGCAAGTAACAAAGGTTTATCTCTGGGAAAATAAACTATCAAAGATTTCCACTATAACATACTAATTTTACTGATTTTATTTTACAGAAGTACAGATAACCTCTGTCATAGCTTATGTTAAAAACATCAATAGTTATTATATACAAATATGTTTTCCTTTGATGATTATGCATATGTATTTTATGATATACTTCTAATATGCTTTGGGAG
Source organism: Prionailurus bengalensis (assembly GCF_016509475.1). Classification (NCBI taxonomy): domain Eukaryota; kingdom Metazoa; phylum Chordata; class Mammalia; order Carnivora; family Felidae; genus Prionailurus; species Prionailurus bengalensis. Next base: position 52,169,385 of record NC_057360.1, read on the forward strand.
AATTGTTCTCTCTCCCTTGTGTTTTCATTAACATATTATAATGTTTAGCAGAGGAACGTAATTGTTTGTGTATATATCCTTCGCTTTAAACTGACTGGATTCTTTGAGAGCAGGAAATGTGATTTCTTTCTTTCCTTTTTTTTTTAATCACTAGAAGCTATACCATCTCTTAGGTATATAGATACTTAAAAATGTTTGTATGCTGTGAAATTAGACAAAAGTAGCAAGCAGAATCGTTATGCAATTAAACATATTTGGCATTAAAAATTGATAATCTCCAATAAGAAAAAAACAAAATACTGATAAATAAAAAGAACCAAAGTTACAGCAATTTAGAATTATTTTTTAGAGCCACACAGTCATATATCTTTTGTCCCCTAAATATTACTAATTCACAAGGCAATATAATAAATCATGTTAGGTTTTGATGACTCAGCAAAATGAAAAGGCTGAAACCATTTCACAAATTTACTTTATAGAGACATTGAAATATACACTACAACAAAAATCCTTTAAAATGTAATTAAAGTACATGTTCATTATTTAAGTACTAAAAAATAAACTTTTATTTTCTTCCTTCTAATATTTACTAGAGTTATTTTTATCAATATTATTTATTTTCAAAGTTTATTCATATTTTATCATTTATTTTTAGTGTGTAGTTTGGGAGCTTACAAAGTAAGGACTCAGTTACCTAGTGAAACTACTTATATAAGTGCTCAACAAAGGTAAAGGTGTGTAGGATGTGTGTGTGCTCACATGTATGAATACATTCAACGATCTTTTCTGAATATATAGACAAAGAAGCAATAATCATTAGTCAATGCTTATAAATTGAAAGAAAACTGAACTAGGTTTCATATATTAGCCATCTTTTGAAAAAATGGTTTATGGATGAGAAACTAAAATACAAAAATGCAGGCTCTAAAATACTTCACCAGACATACAGACATTTAGGAAGCTACTTTATTCCTAACTGATAGTTAATAAATGATTTCCATTCTTATTCAGCCAGCTTTTCATTAGTATGAAAATGTGAACACTTTGAAGCTTGATTAGTGGGCTTAAAGAAAATAAAGTTACCTTTTTAATCTCAGAGTTAACTGTGAGACAGAATGAATGTTCTAATTACCTGAGGGGTTGAAATTATTCATGCATGACAAAGATTTAATTGATCCAGATGCATCCTGTAAGTAGAAGACAAAACCAGCTCTGAGGGAGTCTTTCCTCTGAAGAGCCAATGGAATTCTATGTTTGTAGTAAGGAAAATAAAGAACTTTGCTTTTCTTATAATGTCCTCATTTGCTCAGGAAAGCTTAATAAATTATATCTGTCTCCAGGGTTGATTCTGCAGCCTCAATTTATTGGGATGAGCCCAGATATTATGTTTCCACATATTTGGAAATACCCTGTTGGAGTTTGCAAACTTTTCCTGTAAAAGGTAGGTGAACAAATATTTTTGGCTCTGGACCACATGGTCTCTGCTGCAATTACTCGACTTTGCTGTTGTATAGATAGCAATCATAGATAATACGTAAAGGGATGGGTTATCTGTGTCGCAATAAAACTTTATTTACAGGGATGCCTGGGTGGCTCAGTTGGTTAAGTGACTGACATCTGCTTAGGTCATGATCTCATGGTTCGTGAGTTCAAGCCCCACATAGGGTTAGGCACTATGTGCCAAGCCTACTTGGGATTCGCTTTCCCCCTCTTGTTCTGCCTCTCTCTCTCTCTCTCTCTCTCTCTCTCTCTCTCTCTCAAAATAAATAAATAAACTTAAAACAACAACAACAATTTTATTTACAGAACAAGAAACCTGCATGCAGGCCATTAGTGACAACCTCCTGGATTAAAGCATGCCTCTGTTAACATAACTAGAAAGTCTAAGGTTTTGAAATAATTTTTCTTCTACTCATTGACCTCATTATTTTTAACATTGAAGATATGAACTTCTAAGGAATTTTATTCATAGAATTTCCATATATTCAACATTGAATATTTGAATGAATTCTCACCTGGCTTTTCATAATAAGGAGTATTAGTTTTAAAAAGAGTAGATATTTTGGTAAGATTGTTCTGTAATCCACATAATTTCTAAGTAAACCAGACTTTTCTGAATGCACTGCATATTTCTAAGCAATAATTTAGAGGATTTAAGCATGCTCAGTCAGTCATTCTTGAACAAATAATGGATACCATAAAGAATGCATGCGACTTCCAAATATGCTAGATCCCATTAAGATATTGGATAAAGGTGGCTTATTTTAGCTTATTGAGAGACTACATATACTGAAGGACAGTGGTCAGGCCACATAGGATAATAGATCTCTGACCCACAATCTCTACAGCAAACCGCTCTGGGAACCCAGACCACAGCTTCTGCAGCATATGGCATGGAACAATTAGAACTGGTCAATGATGACCAGCTTCCCTATTTTTTACCCTTCGTCCCAACATAGGATTAACCAGAAAAAGCTAAATATGCTCTACAAGTCATATAAGATGCTCCACTTCTAAGTTTTATTTTTAATGTTTATTTAGTTTGAGAGAAAGAGAGATAGACAGAGAATGAGTGGGGGAGGGTCAGAGAGAGGGAGACACAGAATCCAAAGCAGAATCCAAGCTGTCAGCATAGAGCCTGTTGTGGGGCTCAAACCCAGGAACTATGAGATCATGAGCTGAGCCGAAGTCAGAAGTTTAACCCACTGAGCCACCTCGGTGCCCCTAAGATGCTCCACTTCTAAGTAGCCTGCCCCTGGCTTCCCCATGCCCATGGCCTCCTATTAGAACATACCTGAAGCATTCCTTTCCCTGCCTACTCCCCGCCCCCACCATACAGCTTTCCTACTCCACTGCCTTTGAGTTTTTTGACTCCCAAGCTATAGAAAACTCTGGATAAATAGCTTCTGGTTGGTCTTATTTGGTGAGTTTTTGTGTATTTCCACTATAATCTTCACAAAGGGACATAGACCTCAAAGTTGGACAGCCTACTTTTTTTTTTATATTTATTTATTTTTGAGAGAGAGAGAAAGAGAGAGAGAGAGAGTGCACACGCTGGGGAGGAACAAAGAGAGGGGGAGAGACAGAATCCCAAGCAGGCTCCATGCTGTCAGCACAGAGCCCAAAACGGGGCTCCATCTCATGAATGCTGAGATTATGACCTGAACTGAAATCAAGAGTTTGATGCTTAGTTAACCACCCAGGCGCACCACATGGCTTGCTTTTAAGTAGAAGTTCTCCCACTCATAACTTGGTAATATTGAGCACTGTTAAAAACTCATGTATGTACTACAAATCCTTCATTTGAAAATGTAATTGAAGTCAGAGAAAACACAATAATACCATTAACACACAGGAATAAAGTGACAAGTAACAAATGGGATGTACTGTTTGAGAGCTGTGGGGTCCGATGGACTATTACAAGCTTGATGTCAGAAGATTGTGTCTCTTGTCATCATCTCGGCTGGCTCAAGTTATTTTTTCTATTCCTAAAATCCTTCCCCAACTTTTCTCCAATCTCTGACCGGACCTCACAATATATATGCTTCTTGTTTACTCCCCATCCTGGCCTCACAATGTAATTCTCTGAAGAACTTTGGAAAAAATACCAATGCCTAAACTAAGCTCTAAAACCATTGATTTAGATGCTGAGGATTGGACTCAATATAAATCTGTATTTTTTTAAATACTTTTATTGAAGACTAATATACATACAGAGAGGTTCATATATAATCAATATCTTAAAATCTCCCCATTTGGTCATACCATGATATAGTCAGAGTTGAGAACCCCGGGAAAGACGAAAGTAAATGTTTACAGCTATGTTCCCAAGAACATACCACCATTAGTTCACATAGATAATCCACTTATAAATTTGTATTCCTTTGTAATATTTTATTTTGATTTATCTTTGAGTGTTTTGATTGTATGTTGATCAGGGAGAATACTCTTTCACATTTTAGTCAATACCAACGTTTCAATTTTTTACAGTGCTTATATGAAGCAGTTACCCTGTCAACAGTTTTTTTTATTCCCCCAAATACAACTTCTGCATACCTCACTATGCCTATTAGAACATGTGCCAGGAAATCTATTCAATGAACTACAAAAGTATGCTGTGCTTATAAAAGTGTACTAGTCAGAGCAGTTTGTATCACAATCATGGGAGGATGAGGGAGCTATTGTTAAAATTGCCCAATCTGGGATTTTCTCCAACCATAACTGAATTAGCATCTATGAATGTAGAGCTTTGGAATTTGCTTTTTTAAGAACTCCAGATGATTGTGATGAATAATAAAGTTTGATAACCCCTTAATTCACTTTAAATCAGTTTAGTACTTACTAAATTTCTAACATTTTAAAAATAATGTGAAGGGTAAGAAAATAAATGGAAGTATAATCTAATAGCACAGTAATTTTATAGATATTTTAATAGATTTTGATTTCTTTCTTGGATTCATAATACCCTCCCACCTTTTAAACAGAAGTATTTTATCTACAAAAGTTAATTATAGTATATTTTATCAACCTCATTACTTAGTTCTAGGCTATCAACCTCTAGAACTTCAAAAAATAGAGTTGATGGGCCATCTATATCAAAAACATTTGCACATCTCTTGAAGACACCTTTCCTACTTAAGAAGGAATATCATTTCTAAAATAATGGGTACATATCAAAGAGGTAATGAATATCAGGTACTTTCAGCATTTTTAATGTATTATTTATTTGCAAGATTACTCTAAATAATATTATTTCCATTGTCCTGATTAAGAAGCTGGGTGTTAAAGAGGTAAAAAAAAATTGGTCACTGTTTCACAAAGCGGTAATAACCAAGGTGACATAAAAGTCAATATACAATAATTGTCTATATACTTGCCAAAATCCTACTGTTCAAACTGAAAGTTGGTAACTCAGCCTACACTTTTTTGAAAATGGATATCATAAGGATATTAGAAATTATCTTTCTCACTTCAGTTCTTAATTCCAAAAAAGTATATAGACAACATTTTTGAAAATCACTTTGAAACTCCAAACTGATATCATGTGACTTCCCATTTCAATATGAGGTGTATTTCTATTAATATATTCATCTTTCTACAAAATTACAATACAGGTAATAGAACACTTTATATATCCCCAAATGGCTGAGATATGTGGGAGAAGTTGCTTTTTTAATTTTCTTAGAGTAAAGGAATAATATTTTAAAATAAAAATATAGAGAGATATTGATCTTTCTGTATATAATGAATATTGAATAACTTCAGAAATTTAAGGAATTATTTCGTGAGAAACAACTACACTAAGGGTTAAAAATTTACTGAACATTTTTATCAGAAAGGAAAAAATTTGAGTTTATGTAGTTACTGATTACATTTTTTATCATGAATAGTAGTTTACTATATCTTTAGTGAGTAACAGAGGAATTGGGAATATTAGTGGTAACAGTAGGTACAAATCTTATATATCATTCTGTGTCTATAATAGAAGGATGAAATAATAATACACTGATTTTAATTTTGTCTTAGAATCTGCCCTTTAATTAAATGATGCAATAGATTTACCTACTTCTTTATGTGAAAAGTCATAATGTCTCATGTAATTAAACCCATGAAAGATTTTTTTTGAAAAATAACAAAATCTATCTATCTTTAGCAAAAATAAAACTAGAAATCAAGGGGCTATTAAAAAGGATTGTTTTCTATGAAAAAATCACAGCATTTTGTGAATAATGTTTAAGATTTATAATGTCCAACATTTTGGGTGACTATTATGCAAATATTTGTGCACTTTATAAAAATCATAGAATTTTAGTACTGGAGGAGACAAATTATTTAGTCTGACTCCATTTTGTCAGTTATTAAACTGAAAACCTGAGAAATGAGTGGCTTGACAAAGGTCAGAAATCCAGTTATCAGTAGACGTTAGATTGAAAACCATGATTTGTATCTTTTTTTCTATAATCTCTTGTTCCTGAAATAGATCAAATAATGGGTGTAGAAGATACAATAGATGAAGTTTGATTATCAAGGGGAAATGAAAACTAACCCTTATTTAGGACTGTCCATAAGTCAAACATAACACAGAGCCCTTCAATATGGACTATCTTATTTAATCTTCCAAACAGCCCATTAGGTAGGCATTATTACTACCACTTTACAGTCAATAAAACTGACACATAGAAAGATTATTTAATTTTTCCTAAGGCCCATGGCTAATAAGCACCAGACACAAAACTGGAAGCCAGGCAGTTGGGACAGAGAGCAGATACCCTTAGACTCCATCCAAACTGTCATCCATTATTAACCTTTACTTGGTCTACTTGGCATTTCAGCAAATGTTATTGCCCTCCTTTTAAAACATACTGTCCAGTGCCCAGTTCTATCAAATGTGCCAAACTGCTAAGACTACTTATATATAAGTACAGGTATATAGTAAACACAGAGTAAAATTCTCTATTCTTTTCCACTTTCACAAACTTCCAGGTTATCAAACACCTATGGGCCAAAATTGACTAGGGAAGTGGTATCTGTTGTATTCATCTCCATACTGAAAGAGTAAGATTGACTTAGCCTTTCTGCCACACAACGACTGGACATGCATGAAAGTATTATTTATTATTTCTCCATTTTAGAAGTTCTCCTTCAGGATAAAGCTAAAGCCTAATTAGTTAGAGAGACTAGCAATAGCAACAACAACCAAAAAGTCCTTGCATTCCATTCTGTGAAAAAACATGAGATTATCAAATGATCAATCTGTCTTAAATCTGTAATTAAGTCCATATCTCAAATAATAGTGTGTAGAAAAAGAACCAAAGATGTGTTTACTCATATTCTCAAAATTAGTGATTTTTCTATTTTTGGTTCCAAGAAAATATGCTGGTTTTTGTTTGTTTGTTTGTTTTGTTTTGTTTTTCCCCAAAGAATGAAAAGAAAGCTATGGAGTTAGCTCCTATACATTTTTACATTGGGGCCAGAAAGCATATGCTCAAATCCCAAAAGCTACATGATCCTAAATGAGACACTCTATATCTTTGCCTCATTTCCTCATGTGAAAGCAGGAATAAAAATGGTAGCTATTTCAAAAAGTTGTTCTTGAAATTAGTTGACCTTATAAATGCACTTTATAGCTGCAGTGTGTGTGCTACTTAAGTATAACTTCTGTCTTTTATGTTTGCAGGACTTTGGGTAAAAATTACTATTTTAAGTATGTATTAATAACCCCAATTCCATGATTTCAAAGCTTGTTTCCAATGTCATAAAGAACCTTGACAATATAGCTTACCTTTAGAAACATGCCAGTTATTTCTGCAAAAGAGCAGACCTGTTGTTGACAGCCTTTGTACGGTCTTCAGGCTAATGTTTAGTGACTAAAAAGGGCTTTGTTTTATAATTGATGTGATAGCTTTGCCTTAGAAGTCAGACCCACCATTTTGGTAATAATATTGTATTTCTAGAATGAGTATTTGAACCACAACATTAATTTTTGGACCTTTTACACCTTGTCAAGATGGCTGTAATGCTAATACCATTGAAAAACTGAAAATGTCAAGCAAACAAGAAATATGCACAATATTAGTAAGCAATTCTGACTTTAAAAATCTGAATTGATTTGTTTTTTGGGTTTCACTTTAGCTTAAAAGACTGATTTCAACATTTCTGAGCATGTTTATAACAGAAGGGAGAGGGACTGACTAGGATTTATTTAACTTGGTCAAATGATGGCAAAAGTCCAATGTACTAGGATGACTCAGGGTCAGAGTTTGCACTGCTTGAATTGTTCTTTGGCTTCTTCCATGCACCCAGGGTCATGTACTATAAGCCTGGAGAGCAAAGAAGTGAACACTTTAAGAAATTGTCTTACTAAAAGATCTGGGAATGTAAGAACATGAGACTGCAGGCTTTGTGGCTTGACCATTAAAAGGTAGGATTATGGGAGAGAAGATAATTTTCCTCATTCAGCTGAGGGGACTGTGAATCACTCAAGGGCTATTAGAGACTCAGAGAGAAGCACCCAAAGCAGAACAAAGGGAATACTTCTGGAGCAGGACATTGGTTTTGTTTGCCCTTAGGATGAAGAATAAAAAATGAGCTGACGATAGATAGATAGGTAGATAGATAGATAGATAGATAGATAGATATAGATATATATTTAACATTTATTTATTATTGAGAGACAGAGCATGAGCATGGGAGGGGCAGAGAGAAGAGGAGACACAGACTGAAGCAGGCTTCAGGCTCTGAGCTGTTAGCACAGAGCCTGACGCGGGGTTAGAATTCACAAACCGCGAGATCATGACGTGAGCCAAAGTGGGACACTTAACCGACTGAGCCTCCAGACTCCCCCAAAATGAGCTGATATTGAAACAGAAGCCCAGATAGCAGAGAAGGAGTGGTTCATGTGCATGCAAATGCTGCCAGAGAAAATAGAAGGCTATATATGAAAGCCAAGAGATTAAATTCTCGATCACATTTAATTTGTACTTCTCAATCAGATGAATAATATTAAAACGAGCTTGCTGAGAGTGGGTGTGATATAATGGTTAAGAACCCATGCAGGGATCAAACCAATGGGTTCAAAGCCTGACTTGGTCATTATAAATTCATATAATGATAATATTGACCTCAAATGATTCGGGGAGGATTCAATTAGTTAATTTTTATGTGCAACTGGAGTTTTCAAATATCACTGGGACTCAAAATGTGACAACCCATCTGAAAACTAATCTGTCAATTTCTCCTAATGATGAATATCCATCTATTATATGAATCTTCTAGGTATTTACTCAAGAAAATTAAAACATATGTGTACAGGAAATAAAAACATCTTATTTCACTTTCCACAATGTTATGCTGTGTTAGCATAATAAATATTGAGAAACTACTGGGTTCTTAGAAGTCTCTAGACAGAGCTGGCATTTAATCCTCTCAAAAAAACACAAACCTGTAAATTAAACACTATTATTTCCATTGAAGAAAGAGTAAATTCCAAATCGAAGAAGCCCAGTACCTTACTAAGCGATAGGGTAGGTGCTGGAGACAATATTAACAGCAATGACAACCAAACTAATAGCTGAATGAACCCTACAATCCACCTTTCCCTTGTTATATCATATTCTTTTGCTAGTTTATGCCGTTTTTATTAAATCAAAAGCCATATTTCATTAAAACTTCTAAACCATATTTCCTTAAATATTCCCACTTATTGGGATGTAGCAGTGGGGAGAGGGAACAAATTTTAGTTAATTCAGTTTTAAAACTTCTGATATCAAGGGGCACCTGGGCAGCTTTGTCAGTTAAGTGTCCAACTCTTGATATCTGCTCAGGTCATGATCTTATGGTTCATGAGATCGAGCGTTGGGCTCTCTCCCTCTCTCTCTGTCTCTCCCCTGCTCTCTCTCTCTCTCTGTCTCTCTCTCTGTCTGTCAAAATAAATAAACATTTTAAAAAAACATCTGACATCACATTATTGAAATTATTGTTCATTGTTATAGACTGAATGTTTGCACCCCTTGCCCCGCATTCATATGCTGAAGCCATAACCCCCCCCCCCCAATGATAGGATTTAGAGATGGGACCTTTCGGAAGTAACTAGGTTTATATGGGGTTATGAAGAGGCATCCCTCATGATAGGATTAGTGACCTTAAAAGAAAAGGAAAAGAGAGAGAAACCTCTCTCTCCACGTGTGCACAAATAAGGGATCATGTGAGTACACAGCTAGATAGCAGATGCTTGCAAGCCAAGAGGAGGACACTCATCTGACACCTTGATGTTGGCTTGTCAGCCTCCAGAACTGTGAGAAATAAAGGTCTGTTTTTTAAGCCACCCAGTCTCTGGTATTTTGCTACTGTAGCTAAGACATTAACTTAATACAGTTTCTAGGTTGAATTGCTCTATTTGCTATTGTTGTTTTTGTTTTGGCAAATATTAACTCTTTTGCCTGCTTTTCATATGGAGAGAAGGTACAGTGAAAGATGTACAATATAATCCCATACAAGCCAGAGGTGGCCAGGTTCATAGGCCAGGAATGAGATAAAATTAGTGACCAAGAACTAATTTTATCTCATTCCTGGCCTATGAACCTGGCCACCTCTGGCTTGTATGGGGTTATATTGTAGAACCCACAGCCCCAGACTTGCTATAGGTATCCAAGTACTAGTGCTTGACCCAATGGTCTAACGGTGCTCCTTGTACTTCTGTGCCTCTCACCACATGCCAGGAATTGTCTTGATTTCCTTTGTACGCATGCAGGGCATGGGGATCCAGGAAACAGATACAGACATGTCTATTTGGCTATAGTGACTGTCTGTACACCATTATCCCACCATTTATAAGAAATGTCAACATCAAGGTCTCTGCCTAAAAGATATATTTGGGCTCCACCTTATCCATGTAGACTATTATGTGCCTTTCCCTTACTGCATGGCTCTAAGGGTCAGCGATACTTTATTCCCCTTCTCTCTCTCTCCATCTTCCTCTGTTACCCTTGATTCACCAAAAAATCCCTCAGTCTGAAAAGAGCAGACTTTTATTTACTTGCCCAATGCAATAATATTTTAAATAAACATTAAAGGAAGTCAATCTATACTTTTTTCTGAATGGTTTCTATTTTAAGACTATTGCTGCAAAATTATATTTCTTACTCTCGGAATCTCAATTTTAATTTACAGTTTGTATTTGCATTCTTTCTAGATCAATTGTAAAATCCTTGCCCTTATCTCCAGCATAGGGAAATGGAAACCATGGGTTAACTAATGAGAGTGACTTAGTGAAGGCAAGAAACAAATAAAACCACATGAATGTTTCATAAAAATGCAATGCCAATTACATCAGAAGGAATTTCCTTCTAAATGCTCTAAGTACTGTGTGTTCTGTACCTTAGTGACTATATTATTCCTCTTCCCAGAAATGCTACAGCATCCTGTGGTTTTTAACTTATATAACTGATACATATTTCTGAATGTTGAGTATAATCATGTGTCTTATGTGAAACTGTCTTCAATACTTTTAGATCTGAATGATCTCGTTCTTATTCAGTAAGTAACTAGCAAACACACCTATGTGGAGCATACAGTTTTGCTCCTTAAAGAATTTGGAGGCAAACTTGTACAAACGTTGTATATAAAGGGTCAGATAGTAAACATTTTATGAGTTGTAAGCCACATTTGAGATTCTGTCACATTTCTCGTCCTCCTACTCCTTTTCTTCTTTCACCCTTTACAACCTTTTAAAAAGATTAAAATAAAATAATATAAAAAAAAGCCATTCTTAGCTCACAGGCTTTGCTGCAATTTGCCCAATGTGCTAGTTTGCTAATTCCTGTCCTAGACCAAGATTTTTAAAAAGAAGGACAATATTGAAACAAGTTTGTATGCTCATAATTTATTAAAGTGATAGAAATTAATGTGTCAGGCAAGTGACAAAAGGCTGGGGGACAAAGTCCTGATAAGGTGAGTTGTGAGAGGCTTTCCTTATCCTCAGTTGTCCCCTGCTGCTACGGTCTTTCTTTGTACAAATAATTTGGGACTTTATATTATTTCTACAGCTTTGTGTTAGCCTCTCATTTGAAAGGGATATTTTTCCTCAGTGAGATTAAAATCTCTCTTCTTCTTTTGGAGACATTTTATTTGGAAATCACTAAAAAATTGCAGAAAAGTTATGAGAATAGAAACAGGAGAAAAAATGATTATGCTTTATACTAATTTACCTAGAGTGAACATTTAACTTCTTGGCTTTATCAGTGATTTCCTTACTTATAATTTTTTTTTCCTGAAGCATTTGAAAGTGAGTGGCATACATCCCCAGACCTTATCCTTTAATATCTCAATGTGTATTTCCTAAGAATAAGGATATTCTCTTATTTTACCGTAATACAGCTACCAAGTTTGGCAATTTATTAAAGAAATACTTTTGTCTAATCTACCACCCTAATTGCAATTTTGTCAATCAACCCACAACTGTCTTTTATAAAACATTTCTTTTCCCACCTTTTTCTGCCAGTACAAGATTCAGAATAGGATTGGGTATTGTATTCAGTCCTCACATCTCCTTTAATCTGGATGAGCAGATTTTATCTTATCTTTATCTTTATCTTACCACTCATGTAATCACTGATAAATGATACACCTATACATGGTTGGTTGATGCATTTATAATTCAAGAAACAGTTTTCCTCAGTCGCCACTAAGGTTGTCAGTCCTTACAAGGAACAAAGGTTGAAGGTCCCACTGGAGCAAGGTCCTCACTTTACCAGGTGACTAGCAGAGGCTTCCCACACCTGGCCTCAGGTGGTTGGTTCCTTGTTTTGGAGCTCATTGCATCTACTCTCCCTCATCAGCACAACAATGACAACAATGATGTGCCTGTCACAGAGGTTAAGATCAAGATTCTCTTTAAAGTAGCCAGTATAAAAATGTTGAGCCTTTCCGGCCAGGCTGGTTTGCAAAGGCCCTGCCCAAAGTCAACACTGGGAACCTCATCTGCAGCCAGGGCGGCACAGTGGAAGGTCCTGCCCCCTTCACCTCTGTGGCCCCAGCTAAGGAGAAGAAAGGGCAGGCAAACACAAGAATCTGAGGTGTCCAATGGTAACATGGGCTTTGGTCTTTTTGACTAAACCTCTTGTAACACTTTCAGTAAAAAGCTGAACTCTTAAAAAAGGAAAAAAAAAAGAAGAAAGAAAGACAAGAGAAGAAATGAAAAGACAAGACACAGGACAATAGACTAACCCAAGTCCTATTTATCTAGACATTTCAGTGGCATCTAACCACCCTCAGCAGTGATTCTGAATCTTTTATCCAGCTTTCCAACCTTCCATTATATATTCTCATTATTTATAGAGATTTTTCTGGGTGTGAATTCTAGCTCTACTTCTTGTTCACTGCATGTACAAAAACTCTTTCTCCTCCTCCTCCTTTTTCCTTTTCTTCTGCTTCCAATTTGATTGTCAGTTTTTCGTTTTTACTTTCATTTGGATATATAGAGATAGATATAGACATAGACATAGAGAGATATAGACCTTTTTTTTATATGATTTACTTCTGTTAACTAAGAAATTATGAGTGATAATCAGCGCTCAATGTGTTATACCAACTGAGCTATGAATGTTTTCCATTTGTCTTTTGTATGATGCAATTTACCTTCTAGAGTCAATCATAATGATGAATAACCAGAAGGTTTTCAGGGGCTTCTGAGTGGCTCAGTCAGTTAAGCATTGGACTTCAGCTCAGTTCATGATCTCATGGCTTGTGACTTTGGCCCCATGTCAGGCTTTGTGCTGACAGCTCAGAGCCTGGAGCCTGCTTCAGATTCTGTGTCTCCCTCTCTCTCTCTCTGGCCCTCCCCCACTAGTGCAGGCACTCTTGCTCTCTCAAATATAATTAAACATTAAAAAAAATTAAATACAATAAAAATAAATAAATAAAATTAAAGTTTTTCAAATATATTAGTATGAATACTTTTCATAAGCAGAATATTTTGTCAAGTGGGTTGAGAGGGTAATGGTCACAATGAATTTTGTTCAGATGTTCTCTGATAAACCTGAGAATGTCTTGACAGGAGGTCCGACTTATGAAGCCAGTTCTCAGTGTTCAAATATATGCAGCAAGTTGGTTGTTCTGTTGAAGACAAGGAGTTAACATGTTCAGAACAAGTGTTTAATTGTGAGGCAAGAATAATTTAGTGGTGCCTGAATATAGAACTTAATACCCTCACACCAATTTGCATTGAGATATTGGCAAAATTATTGCATTATGAGAAAGTCTATTAGTTATAAAATAATGTTTTTGAAGAAATATATTGGTTAATTAATAAATGAAAGTCACCCCAATATTTACACAGATAAATTATAGACACTACGACACATGAAATTACAAAAAGTTATTTCGTCAATGCAACTTTCAACCTACCAAGATATATAATTCAGAAAAACTCATAAATATATTAATAATTTTAACAGAACAATAAAGCTTCTATGTAAAATATCTATATTGTTAAAATCATAAAGTGTCATAATAAATTAAAAAGTAAATGCATGCCAATCCAACTGGACACTTCTTTTTTTTACTCTTCTAGGAGACATTGCTCACCTATGGTGTAACAGAGAAGGGAACACTCTACATTTTACCCTTCACTTGTTACTAGAAATACAAAGAACAAAACGTCTTTGCTTAAAACAAGCAAAGTGTATAAACTAATTTACTGCACTGATGCTTCTAATTGATGTTTTCTATTCATTTAGTATCTTCTGTAAGTACAATACATCTGTAATTTTCTCAAGGACATTTATAACTCATAGCAATGAAAAATCATATTTATCTCAACAAAGGCAAAGATTGTGATTTGTGCAGTCCAATGACTTCTATGCTGTGAATGCAAGGTTTGTAAAACACTATCTCTGAAATTTTAGTAGTAATTGTAAAAATTATTTGTAAAAAAATTAGCACGTGTTTTAAAAAAATCTTGATATTATGGACAAAAATCTAGTGATCTATAGCTCAGACTAGCTTTCTTTTTTTTTTTTTATGAGAAATACGCTTAATTTCTATTTAAAACCCTACCATAAGTTTTGTTTATATATCATCTCACTAAAACTTAAATCTTCTAACCTGTTGAAAATTGTAAAAGTTGAGAAAAGAGACATTAATGAGAGTTGGGTTTGGAAGTAAAGAATAATTTCTAAATATATTGTTTTCTTATTTTTAAATGTAAGTATTACTTTCCTATATTTTAAAAATAAGTATTGTTTATCTTTATAATTCACCCACTAAATGCACCTGCCCAATGCATTCATCATATATAATTGTCCATAATCAGTACCTGCTGTGGGGAGTAGCATTATCTCTGCAATATTTGAATGGGAGTAAGGTGACAGAGTGACCATCTCTCAGCTCAGTATTGATTGTATATTTATTATTTATATCATGAATGAATTGCAATTCTACCTGGCAATATTTCTATTATTATCATTCTGTGTACCAGAAATACAATATATTGCTTCTGAAAAAATCAGTTTTTCTTTGAATTCTGTGTGCTGTGATAGTCTTTTAACTAATCCAAGTTAAGCCACAAAAGCACACTTATTTCGATTTTTTATTTTTAATTATTTGTTGTTTTGTTTATATTTTGTTTCCCCTGAACATTGAATTCTTACCTAGATCAAGTGAGGAATTATAAAGACATGAGAACATGTTCCTTGCCTTCCAAATCTAACCCTTAGGGGTGCAAATTGTACCCTGGGCTCTACATCATGAAACGTCAGAAATGACTTTCCCCTTAGGATATCTGACTTCTTTGAAAAACTGAGTCCTCACCAATGCTAGTCTTAGTATATAAACCCTGTAAGATAACAAGCCAGTCTATCTAATAGTATGTAATTATCAACAAATGATTAAAGTTTATTATTCTACATCAATACCATGTTGGTGTTGTTATTCAGAGAAATATTAAAAGATTTTCTTGCCAAAGTATCCTAGAAATCTAAAAAAGTTGAACTCATAAAAATAGAGAGTACATTGGTGGTTTCCAGGGCCTATGGGGTGAGCAAATGGGGAGATGTTGGTCACAGGGACAAATTTTTTATTATAAGATGAATAAGTTCTGAGGATATGAAGTACAGCATGGTGACTATAGTTAACAATACTGTATTGTACACGTAAAATTCGCTAAGAGTGTAGATTTTGTTCTTCCCACACATAACTCCCACATCCCCCCATGTACGTAGTAACCATCGAGGTGATTGATGTGTTAACTTATTTATTGTGGTAATCATTTTATAATCTATATGTATATAAAATGATTTTTTACACATTAAACTTATACAATGTTATCAATTATATCTCAAGAAAGCTGGAAAACAAAAAACCTCCTAGACTGGAGCTTCAAGAGTCTCTTCATCATCACCAACACAGCCATCTCAATGGGGAAACAATTCTAAAAATTTTCCTTTCAAGCCATGATGCAATAGTGAGGGAAAGAAAACTCTTGGTAACCTTGTTTTCTTTATTTTGTTTTGGGGCCCTTGGATATGATTATATAATAATATAAAAGATTTGTGATTAAAATACAATAACCAATTACTGTGAAATAGATCCTTTGGCAGTCCTATTCCAGATGAATCAGATAAAACGACAGTACCAATAACTTATTAGCAAGGAACATGTTTAGTTCAAAGAATCGGTAATACACATAAATAATAATCAAAAAGAATTCTGATACCTCACGCTAAATGCAACAAGTACTCATCCATTTGTTCATTTAATAAACATGAATTACATTCATCTTAGAATAAATCAAGTTCAAGCTAAGGACATGGATACACAACTTTCTTTGAACTTTGTGTAATAATGCTAAAAAAAACAAAGCAATCAGCAGCTATTATATGAGATTTTATTAGGAATGTGGGATGTAAAGTTTGTTACAAGCACAATTTGAGGAACAATAGTGAAATTTAAGAAATCTTAATTATATGATTGCAGAAATTCTGTTAATAGATTTGCAGATGTTTTATAAAGTAATAAACTTTACTACTTTCTTAAAACTAATTTAAATATATACATACTTAGGGTGATATGTAAAATTTTAAAGTAAGATTTTTAATGGATATCCAAGGCAAATTAATTTTAATTTACTAGCAACTTCTGCTTTCTCGTTTTAAAAAACCTTGATTCAAATGCTTTATTTAGACCTAATTTCTGGAACTGTTTCAGAGGCTTTTTGTCATGCCTTTTTATAAATAATGAATTATTGGAAAATTTTGAAAAGCTCAGAGAGAAAATATTAAATTGCTAATAATACCACCTCTCAAAGATCAATTTTAATTTCTCAGTACTACCTTTTATAATAAAAAATAAATTGAATGCTATGTTGGATGATTAATAAATATGTTCTTCTGAAATATCTTTGTAAATCAGTTAATATAATTAATTACACTTTAAAGGTCCAATTTCCTTGTTCTTATATGTTTATACTAAGTTTAAATGTTATATAATCTGATATACATTTATAAAAGACTGTTGTGTATTAAGAAAAAAATTCTCAAAGAATTCAGCAATAGCAGAAAGATTTTAGTGGCTATGAAGAAATAATTGAGTGCTTGACATCTAACTTTTTAGGTCAAAACCTGAAAAGGCAATATCTGAAAATAAACTGATATAAAATTGTAGAATTTTAGTTGGGTGTTAGGTTGGTGGTTTCATAAAACAAATTGAGTACGTGACCTGGATTTCAGAAGGTGCACAGAACAAAAGAAGGGTTAGTTAAGAGCTAGAAGCCAGTTTAGTCCATGGAATCTTGAAACAGTGGATGTATACAATCAAAGTCACCTATGGCCACAATCCAAATGGTCAGGGAGGAGGTGAAAACAGGAAGCAAATTAAATTCTAGTTTTCCAGTTGTGAGGAATGGATATTGGGGTTATTCAGGTCTTTCACAGCTAAAGCCAAATAACAAGGTTAATGCCATGAACTGACTGATTATAACATGATATATAAAATGTATTGCCTTGCAGTAATAAGTAATCGATAGTCTTATTTTTATTTTTCCCCATTTAAAAAATTTATTAAATGATAAGAATGCATATAGGAAGACAAAATTCGTAAGATTTTTGCCATCTCAAATGGATTTTTTTTATGAAATTTATTGACAAATTGGTTTCCATACAACACCCAGTGCTCATCCCAAAAGGTGCCCTCCTCAATACCCATCACCCACCCTCTCCTCCCTCCCACCCCCCATCAACCCTCAGTTTGTTCTCAGTTTTTAACAGTCTCTTATGCTTTGGCTCTCTCCCATTCTAACCTCTTTTTTTTTTTTTTCTTCCCCTCCCCCATGGGTTCC